>NC_067400.1:437590323-437907823 GCF_016432865.1 Antechinus flavipes
TTGTTCCTTTTCGAAGAATCAGTTATTAAACATTTTTTAACACATCATTGAGATGGCTATGGGTATGTTTATGAAATAACAAAAAAAAGAAAAAAAAAGACAATATGGTAGGATTGATGACTGAAATGAGGGGAATAATGTGTAAAAAGACTGAATTGTGAAAAGGGGTCAATTTGTGATGAACTTTATTGGATTTGATTTTAGAGGCAATAGGTACCAATGTATTCTATTGAGGGGGAAAATCTGGCTTTAGGAAAAAATCATTTTGGCAGTTTGTGGAGGACTGATTAAGAAAATCAGACAGACAATACTACAGCTCTCTCAACTGACATGGAGAAATCCTGGATCAGTGAAGATATGATTGAACTTCTGATTCAGGCTTTCCATCATACTTAGTCTCAGTATTATACCTTACTTTAGAGATTTGCATTCATCTTTCTGATCGTTGGTTGCTTGTTCTACAATTTCTTTTCTTTTCCCTCCTTTCCAAAAAAAAAAATGTTCATCTGTAGTATTATAAACTCTATGCTTTTAAGTAGAAAGTCAGTCTTAGGCACATGCTTCTTTCTCAAAAATCCCATTTCAGGAATAGGAAAATTCCAAAGAAATATACTTAAGCTTCTTCATGTTGTGAGAGAAGGGTTTCTTTCTTTTTTTTTTTTAAATTTAAATTTTATTTTATTTAATAATAACTTTGTATTGACAAAATCCATGCCAGGGTAATTTTTTACAACATTATCCCTTGCACTCGCTTATGTTTCGATTTTTCCCCTCCCTCCCTCCACCCCCCCCCAAGATGGCAAGCAGTCCTATATATGTTAAATATGTTGCAATATATCCTAGATACAATACATATTTGCGGAACCGAACAGTTCTCTTGTTGCACAGGGAGAATTGGATTCAGAAGGTAAAAATAACTCGGGAAGAAAATCAAAAATGCAAATAGTTCACATTCGTTTCCCAGTGTTCCTTCTTTGGGTGTAGCTGTTTCTGTCCATCATTTATCCACTGAAACTCAGTTAGGTCTCTTTGTCATAGAAATCCACTTCCATCAGAATACATCCTCATACAATATCGTTGTCGAAGTGTATAATGATCTCCTGGTTCTGCTCATCTCACTTAGCATCAGTCCATGTAGGTGAGAAAAGGGTTTCAATAGTTCTATACCATAGAAGTTTACAGGAAGCTAAGATCAGTGGTGTTAGTATGATCCATTGCATTTCCACAAGCATTCAACAGGCACTGAGCTAGATTTGAAGGATGTGAATACAAAAGAGTGCCTACCTCCAAAGTACAAAAATTCTATTGGTCCAGAAAAGGATTCCTTTAGGTTTTGAACTCTAATTTGATGGATGACTAGGATTTTGATAGTCAAAGGTAAAGACTAGCTATAGAGCACAAAAGTATGAGCAAAAGTATAGTGGACTTTATTCCTAAATAATGGCATAATATACCTCCTTGGGAAGTGAGAGAAAAGATTTTTTTTTTATGTCACGTTAATAGCTCCTTATTGAATTAAGACTAAAAATTTCCCCCTTTTTTATTTCCTCATTCAGAAATCAGGTCTTGGGGGCCATTCAGGCAGCCTTTGAAGTGCAAGGCTGATAATGAGTTGGAAAACTTAGATCTGATGAAAAGGTACAATTCTAATTTAGGTGATTTGATGGATTCCAGCCCATTGTCTTTTTGTTGGATGAGTCTAGATAGAAGTTAATTCCTCTTTTGTCTAGATCAGGGTTTCTTAAACTTTTTCTACTTTTGACCCCTTTTCTGATGAAAATTTTTTACACAAACTCAGGTATATAGATATATAAAATAGGCATACAAAACAAAAAACTTATTAATGATAAATCATAATTTCCTGACCTCTACACTCAGTAAAGCAATTCCGTAGTTTAAAAGGCTTTGGTCTAGATTACCCTAGATGGCATGAGATGGTTATAGATAAGTCTTTTTGAACAAGACTGAATGATAAGAGTCATGGTCCCCTAGTCCCTCCTTAGAATAAACCTAGGTTTCATTATAATATCCATTCACTAAATAATTATTAACCTATCAGAGTTGGTTGCCACCTAAAAGGAAACCCATTCTTTCAATAGCATATAAGCATTGAATGGGTTCCATGACAGACCTTTAATTTAGGAGAGACAGTCAAATGACCATTTTATTAATTATCCACTAGCCATAATTAATAACATGATTGTTAATTATCCAGAAAATATGTCTTGTGAACTTTTTACTTGTCACAGAGGAAAAGCTATCAGAGGCTAAAAGCTATCAGAGGCTATCAGAGACTCACTGTTTAAGGAGGTATGGGAAGAACATGGTGAGGAGGATGAGTCAGGGTTACAGGAGGCCCTTTGATAAAGGATGGCTGGAATCAGCCATTAAAAACCATAGAAAGCTGGGACAAAGAAATGAAAAGAGACATCTGATATAGTGTCTCCTCTCCGTTGCTCTTATTACAACTCAAAGCTAGAATGTGGGTATTTTGGGAGGTCCCCAGGGAAACCCCAACGAGTGAAACATTTTTATAGGTCATTAAAAAAGATCTATGCTGCTTTCTTTGTTTTTAATAGTAAGTGAAACTATTTTAAACAGCACTTTTAGATAACCCTGGCAGGCACCTCTATTCTTACTTTCTCAAGTTTTTGGCTATCCCAGTTGGTTATATTTTACATTTTTATGTCTGCTCATTTTAGGGTCTACATCTGTTTGATTAGTCATTTTCAGCCTTCTTAGAGGGTTTGCTGCTCTTCACCTATTTGTTTCTTTTCCTGTGCTGGGAGGTTAAAATTATATGTTCATGCAAGTTTAATAATGCTAAGCTATGCATGAATCAGCACTGAATCTTTTGAATTAAACAGATGGCAAAGAATGGTTTAAAAGTTGAGTAGTTCAATGATATGCTCTCTGTAAAATTAGTCTGGGATAAGCCTTCAATAAGCAGGTTTATCTATGAACCTAGAGACCAGAGGCTAAGACCAAAGCTTAAGTCCATTTGGTCAAAGACCAGTATCAATGGATTTTTCTCTTAAGGCATTAATTCTCCCTTTACCCTTAGAACCGTGTCTTTTGTAAATTAATTCTTAGCAATGCATATGTGTAGGAAATTGGGGTGAATTAAGTTATAGGGTCACAAACACCATTACCCTAGAGATAAAAAAATATTCAGATATATATGAAAACCTTTTAGCCTGTGCTTACAATTAACTTATAAAATGCATGAAATATAGTGGGATTAAAATGACCTAGGCAATTTCAGGGTACTTCAGCACTTTACTAGATGTCCCACATAAGCTCAAATTTCCAGGTACCTTAATAGAAGACGTCCAATTCCCAGCTGTGAACCTTGTCAGTGAAACTCAAACTGCTTCTTATTGTCAGGAAGGACAATCAGTACAGTAAGGATGAGGAGAGATGGTTCTAATGAATTAAAGTGGATTAAAATATAGAAGGTTTTATACTTTGAAGAATAGGGGATTTTGTTTTTATTTTGAATGGAGATTTAGAACAAGGAGGGATCTTAGAAATCATCTAGTCCAACTCTCATTTTAGAGATGAGGAAAATAAGGCCAAAAGAACTAAAATGTGACTTACCAAGGTCATTCAAGAAGAGTATAACATATGAACCCCTATCTCCTGACTAGTAAAACTGCTCTTTTGATTACACTAAGATAATTCTCTAGCTTGTATAACAATAATAATGATGATAGGTGACATTGCATAGTATTCCAAAGTTTATCAAGCATTTTACAGGTAAAGTTTTTGGAGTTATTCGTTCAATCATAGAGGTAGTGTGACAGTAGAGTGATAGACTTACACATGAAGTCAAATATGGTTGTTTGACCCTGGACAACTTAATTTCAATCAACATTTCCCTCAAGTAACAATTTAGTATTTATCTACTTAGTCATAAAGTTGATGAGGTTTTAGATCTTTCATGTATTCATTCAGCATATGATCTTGCCAAATTTCACAATGTAAAAAAAAAATAAAACTATTTAAAATAGCATAACCTGATAAGGTTGAAATATTGCTGTGTTGTAGGAAAGATGAGTTGGTAGAGTTAGAAAAATATGGAAAGACTTGGACTCATAAAGGAAAATTTTCCTTACCATCAGAGAAAGAGGACAAAGGAGCATAGTACAGTCTTACATAAATGTATTATAAATGATTATAGCTATCTATGTATATATATATATATATATATATATATATATATGTGTGTGTGTGTGTGTGTGTGTATGTATGCATATGTATATGTATGTGTGTGTATGTATCCATGCTTTATTGTATACTTTTTTGGGGGAGGAGGGGATAAAGTAAAAGGTACACAGCAGAAAACAAAAGCAAATCTACAAGGAAGCTAAGAATAAGTGGACAACTGACCACAATAGTTATATAAAGTTGAAATGTATTGCTTTATATTTTAAATCCTCTCATGTTCTGCTATGAACATGGCAATTTTTTTCTTTTTCTATTTTGCATTTAAATTTAAAATGAATTTTTAAATGTAAAATATAACAATAATAATTATAGAAACCTCAATGGAACACAGATAACCTAGAAGCAAAATATGATTTGTAAATGTATATGAGAATATAGATTTTTGATAAATCCATAATTGAGCAAATAGGTAGTTCAGTAGATAAACCTCTAAGACTTGGAACCAGGAGGACCAGTTCAAAACTGTCCTTAAAATAATCTATTAGCTTTGTGAATCCTGAGTAAGTTATTTAACCCTGTTTACCTCAGGTCATTCATTTCTGAAATGAGCTAGAGAAGAAAATACAAATACCTCCAGTATCTTTGCCAAGAAAACCCCAAAGGGGATCATGAAAAGTTGGGGTATGACTGAAAAACAACTAAACAACAACAAATCCAGAACTAAAAAAAAAAAAGCAGTGGAGAATAGAATCATTATTATTTTGAAAGAAATATATAGTTGAGGAGCGAAAAAAAAAATTGACATCTATACTTCAGACCATAATCTAAAAATATATAAAATAGCAAAAACTAGAAGGAATAATATATTTGTCTTAGTTATATATTTAAGTGGAATAATATTTTTGCCAATCAAAAATGGAAAAAAAATGAGTGAAAACAAAAATTATTAGTTTTAATTATATCAGAATAAAAAGATTTTACTGGAGGGAAAGATCATATCTAAAAGAAAAAGAAAAATATATCTGAGATAACCCCAGTTCCAAATTCTGTTGGTATGAGACTCTTTACTAGAGATCAATGTCCCTTGCCTGAATGAGGAGAGAGGTGGACTTTGAAGGGAGAAGAAAATTCTTCCGTTTTCTTAAAGCTTTGATTAGATTCTGGCTCTTCTGACTTTCCACTTCAAGAGAGAAGATGGAAAATGTCAGCTTCACTTCTGATTGCTGGAGTAAAGGACTCTGAAAAGAATCCAAAAGGAGTTTGAACAGAGATGAAGAGCTCTTCTCTTTCCTATCTCAAGAACTCTGACTCACCCCTTGTAGAAGTGAGGGATGTACATCTCCATGAAAAAAAAAAGAGTGTTCCATATCACTGAGCTTTGGTACTGAAATCACACAAATGCAATTCTCTTATATATAATTTAAAAGAAGTAACCCACAATGAAGACATGAGCATAATACATAGAGATTTTTCTCCCAAAGTATATTCTTTTGTAAATTTGTTTTGCTCCAAATATTTGTGGGTTCTGTCGTTCCAAAACTAGTTCAGAAGCTTGATCTGCTGTTGATCTGAAAGAAACTAAGAGAAGCTCAGATAAAGATGTGTGTACTCTCTGCCATCTTGGCTCTGCCCCTGAGATCTTTTTTTTTTTTTTGAGGAAATAATTAATCACGTACAAAATGTTCAAGTTCACTAATAATCAGAGAAATACAGTTTCCAGAAAATATAAAAATACTTTATATCCACTAAATATTCAATTTCAGCAGTCTTTCTTTTCTTTTCTTTTTTAAATAACTTTTTATTGACAGAACCCATGCCAGGGTAATTTTTTACAACATTATCCCTTGTACTCACTTCTGTTCCTATTTTCCCTCTCCCTCCCTCCACCCCCTCCCCCAGATGGCAAGCAGTCCTTTACATGTTAAATAGGTTACAGTATATCCTAGATACAATATATGTGTGCAGAAGTGAACAGTTCTCTTGTTGCACAGGGAGAATTTGATTCAAAAGGTATCAATAACCCGGGAAGAAAAACAAAAATGCAAGCAGTTTATATTCATTTCCCAGTGTTCTTTCTTTGGGTGTAGCTGCTTCTATTCATCCTTGATCAATTAAAGCTCTCTTTATCGAAGAGATCCACTTCCATCAGAATACATCCTCATACAGTATCGTTGTTGAGATATATAATGATCTCCTAGTTCTGCTCATTTCACTTAGCATCAGTTTATGTAAGTCTCGCCAGTCCTTTCTGTATTCATCCTGCTGGTCATTTCTTACAGAACAATAATATTCCATAACGTTCATATACCACAATTTATCAACCATTCTCCAATTGATGGGCATCCATTTATTTTCCAGCTTCTAGCCACTACAAACAGGGCTGCCACAAACAATTTGGCACATACAGATCCCTTTCCCTTCTTTAATATCTCATTGGGATATAAGCCCAGTAGTAGCACTGCTGTATCAAAGGGTATGCACAGTTTGATAACTTTTTGAGCATAGTACCAAATTGCTCTTCAAAATGGCTGGATGTGTTCACAATTCCATCAACAATGCATCAGTGTCCCTGTTTTCCCACATCCCCTCCAATGTTCCACATCATCTTTCCTTGTCATTCTAGCCATTCTTCAGCAGTCTTTCACATTATTGATGTGACTATAGACTGAAGCAAAATTTTTAGAGTAAGGTGGCAATATGAGTCAAAACTTACCTTATCTTTGATTAAATGAGTCTATTGCTGGGATTTTATCCTATAGATATTGTTAAAAGAAATAAAAAGGATTTCTCTATGTAAATTATTTATAATTCCTCTTTGTAAAATAAACTGCAAAAAACTGAATTTTTTTGGTTCAAGAAAATTAATATAAGAAAATATGGAAAGACATATATAAAGTAATGCAAATTAAATGAGCAGAATCCAAAGAACTTATACTTTAAATGCAATTAACACTCCCAAAAAATGATGGAGGAGAAGGAATAGAGAAAGAAGAAAACAAAGTTTAAAGCAACAGAACTTTATATAGATACATATAGACAAAATTGCAAGGGAATAAAGAACAAGTCTATTTAATTTTATTTCATGCATTATAGAATTTTATTTTTCTCTTTAATAAAAATATAAATCGCTCTAATTTGGCAATTTGGAGGGCTTGTACTAGGTATTTGTAGTTACAATGGTAAAAGGAATTATATCAGGAATATGAAGAGCTAGATTTGAATCTTTGCTCTTCTTATTATTTTTGGAGTCATTAAGCAAATCAATTTATTTATATGCCATTTTGTCTTCTATAAAATACAGAGAATTAAATATGATCTCTAGATTCCTTTCCAGATCTAAATTTCTTAATCTGTCATCTTGACACTTTTGATTTGATCTTCAGTGTCTATTGTAAAAGCTGTACATATATATGTATTCATATGCCCAATCTATTCGGTCTGCATGATATAAACATATGTACACACATGTGATGAGGTTCAATGCAGGACAGGGAGTTATGGGAACCCCCTTCTGGTGGTTCAGGTCCTTGGTAAATGAATTTATGAACCCGAAAAGTTAAACTGGCAAAAGAAGTTAATTTTTAGAACTGAGAGATCAGCTTTTGGTGGGGGCTGGGAGCAGAGAAATCCTCTAGCAGAGAAATCCTGATAGAGAGGTAAATAGGGTCCTGTTAGGGAAATAGGTGAGAGAGATAAAGAGGGAGTAATGCTGAAAAGAGAATGTCTTTTCAGCAGGCAGAGGGTTGCAGCTATGACAAGGAGAGAGAGAGAGCTTCCTTAGCACAATTCCTGCTTTGGCCCTTTGCAAGAAATTGGGCTGGAGGAAGCTTGTTATATGGGCAGCTCTTGGTGGGGGCTGGGAACAGTTTGAGTTGTAATCAGAATAGAGAACCTTGGAATTGAATGAGTGTCTCTTAGCTAATCTCCAACTCAACAGAATTGAATAGAAATCTCTGGATCTCCAGTGGACCCAACTAGTTCCAACCAGATAACAGAATGAAACCACTTTATCTTGATTCCCTGGCGTGGGTCTCTCAGGGGAGAGCTTCTCTAAGGAAATTTCCCAAGCTTTCCCCCCAAAGTCCAAGAGAGAGCAAGAGAGAGTTTTGGGGCTCTCCTCATCACATGTACATATACACACATACACATACCTCTAACCTCCAGGTTAAAAACAGATGGCATTAGTGAGATAGAAAAGTATTTGCTTTTAAAATGGAAATAAAACAGGATTTAAAAAATTCTCAGGGTGTCTTGTTTCTGGAAAATACAACTTGAAGCGTCCCTAAATGTCTTCACTTTTCATATACTTATGTTTCTGTGTCACACATGGTGTTCATACTGAAAGCATTAAAAAGAATTTCCTATTAGCAAAACAAAGAAGAAAAGATTTGTAAAATGATTTTTAAATTGGGCAAATTGGGTAGAGTCCTGATTTTTAACTGAATGACGAACTAGTTGAGCCAAAAAAAATATTCAGAATCATCAGTTCTTAAAAATGATTAAATAGAAAATGGAAAAGAAACCACCATGGTGCTTAGTTTAGAGTACCAATTGGGCATGACACTGATTTCATCATAATTGGTATATCCATGTTAAAAATTGAATTGAGGCTTGTATCCTAGGGAAGAAGATTGAGCACATCAAATGGGACATGCTTATACTTCTATCTAATCATACCCATAACAGAATAAATTTCTTCTATCCTTACTGCTGTTCTTAGCACATTATCATGAATCAATAAGGATAATATGTTTTGATTTCCACAAATGCATTTCAATTGCAGGCTTGCTTTGTATAGCTGTGGTCAATATTTTCATATGATGATAGTAATAATTGAGGCATAAGCTCTTAATTAACAAGTGATTACTATCCACTATTAACCTACAAATTTATTAATTTAATTTCTCCCTCCCCCAGATTCCTGGTTTTTAGTCCTGATTGTTAAATGCCATCCTTGATGTTCTGTAGGAGTGTCATACCTGCTTCAAAGTAACCTGCTGCAAAAGAAGAGCTTATGAGAGAAATTCTCACCCAAATTTTCATAAAGCAAGTGAAAATCTTCCAATCTAGCTGATGCCATATGGTCCACACAGAAACACTCATAAAAAAGAAAGTTAAACCTTGAACATATTAATGATTTTTCATATTGAGCGAGGGAAAAAAATCCTCCTTTTAAAAAAATTTTTGCATCTGCAATGCTACTGAAGAAGAGATCTGAAAGGCTTTTCAGTAAAAACAAATGAGAACCAAACCATAGGCATTTTCCAGGGTTTTAAAATGAATATTATGCTAGTAAATTATGATTAGTTTCCATGTAAAACCAAACATTAACACTGTGACTTAATACTGCACAAGAGAGTTAACGATATTCAGATCAGATTTTCCACTTTAAATAGCCCCATTTTCTCCTGCCTTGAAAAACTCTTTCATCTGACCTTGACCTAGAGAAACAGGCACAACCAACCAGTTGTGAGATGCACTAATGTTACCCCAGAGGAGTAATTCCCAATTCCCCTGCCATTCATTTTTCCCCTCTCTGTGAAGCTTCTTAATTTATACGAATATTTAAACCTCGACTGAAAGAACCTGTTTTGAATTTTCCTCCTTCTCCTCAAAATGCAAATGTGCCCCACACAGAAAGTGAAGGAAAGGGAAGAATTACTAGGTTAATGGAGAGCATCTGTACCTCTCTAACTTGCCTGCCTTCCCTGCCCCCAACACTAATTGTACTGTTAGTAGTAAGGTGGTATACCTTTTTCAAAAGGATATATTGTCGATTACTTAATGTCCCGAAGAGTGAGCTTCTGAAATATCTTAAAACCCACACATTCTTTTCCTTTGGGGAGGTGGCATTTCCTTTCCAAATGTGGGAAGGAATAGCCAGTGTGGGACAGGTTTTGTTTTGAGTTTCACTTTTAAACAGAGGAAGTTTGCTTTGCCGAGGACTGCAGCTTGCATGCTACACCAGAATGAAACTGTGGGACTTTCCGGCTTTTTGCCTAAAACATGTTTCAGTATTCAAATTCACTTTAAATTGGTTTCACTAAAATATATATATATATGTATGTATCTTTCTACTAAAAATTTTTCCTCTTGTTGCTGAAGACCAGCATCATGGGGTCATTGTAGATTTTTGAGTTAGAATGGAACTTAGAGGTCTTTGGGTACAATCCACTCATTTTACTTATGAGGAAACCGAGATAGATGATTTGCCCAGGGTTACAAAGCTAAGTGATTTTTGAAGGAAGTATTGAGCCCAGATATTCCTGACTCCAAGTCTAGATTTATATCTGTTTGTGAATTATATATATGCATTTTGTACATACATACATATATATGTATATATTGATACATATGTGTGTATGAAGTTTGCCTATATTAGAAATCTTGGGACTTCCACAGAGTTTTCCCCAGTTTTTTTTTATTTGTTTGTTTGTTGTTGTTGTTGTTGAAGCATTTGCTCCAACACGAATCAATTCTTTTAAGACACCTGAATTTTGTAGTGTAGAAACACTAAGTGATATAAGTGTGTAGTTCTTCTAGGTAGGCAGAGTTACATATGTATCTTCCTTACTTGACTATGCTTTAGTCATTATAACCATGTAACCTTGAATGAGTCATATGATATTTTGCCTCAATTTCATTAGAGCTATAAGAGAAAAAAGGTAGTTTTGATACTGACAAGCTAAGCTGCTATTTAATAACAGCTTTGCAAAGAACCACTTAACCAGAGGTGAGTAACAATTTCTGCCAGTCAAGGAGTAAGGGATATTTATTTCACTTATTTAATTATCTGTTTCACAGTAGGGTGGTGTAAGGGCAGGCAATTGTGAAAGTGTGTGTGTGTGTGTGTGTGTGTGTGTGTGTGTGTGTGTGTGTGTGTGAGAGAGAGAGAGAGAGAGAGAGAGAGAGACAGAGACAGAGACAGAGATGGACAGAAAGACAGAGAGAGAGACAGAGATAGACACAGAAACAAAGATAGAGACACACAGAGAGAGAAACACAGAGAGATAGAGACAGAGAGAAAGAGAGAGAGACAGAGAGACAGAGACAGAGATAGACAGAGAGAGACAGAGAGAGACAGGGAGAGACAGAGACAGATAGACACAGAGACAAAGATAGAGACACACAGAGAGAGAAACACAGTGAGATAGACAGAGAGAGACAGAGAGAAAGAGAAAGAGACAGAGAGAGACAGAAAGACAGAGAAAGAAAGGATGAGAGAGAGACAGAGAAAGAGAGAGAGAGAAACAGAGACACAGAGAGAAACAGACAGAGAGAGAGACAGACAGAGACAGGGAGAGACAGAGACAGAGATAGACAGAGAGACAGAGAGAGATTGAGAAAGAGACAGAGAGAGAAAGGGTGAGAGGGAGACAGAGAAAGAGAGAGACACACACAGAGAGAAACAGAGACAGAGAGAGAAACAGACAGAGAGTCAGAGAGAGAGAGAGAGAGAGAGAGAGACAAAGAGAGATAGAGACAGGGAGAGACAGAGAAACAGAGAGACAGACAGACAGACAGTGAGAAAGAGACAGAGAGAGAAAGAGTGAGAGAGAGACAGAGAAACAGACAGAGAGAGAGACAGACAGACAGACAGAAAGAGAGAGACAGACAGAGAGAGAGAAAGAGACAGAAGGAGAAAGAGAGAGAAAAAGAGAGAGAGAGAGAAGAGAGAGAGAGAGAGAGAGAGAGAGAGAGAGAGAGAGAGAGAGAAAGTACATGTGGATGAATATGCTTACACAAGATTGTTTAAAATATCAGTAAATGGAAGGAAATTTGAGAGACAGCTAATTGAGATGAGAACTAATTAAAATAGTAAATTTATAAAGATTAGAGACCAGGGACAGTTTCAATGGCTAAGCTTGGGTTGTGTTGGTAAAGGATTAGACTGGACTTTATCCATCAGGCATATATAGAAATTAAGTATGTTCAGAAAACTAAAGACAATAAATTAATCCTCATTTTGATCTAGTATTTTAAATAACTTATTTATGTGGTGACAAATTACAAGTGGTGGAATGTAACTATTTTTCTGATAAGATCTATACATGACTAATATTGATTGGAAAGTTTAGTTGGTCTTGCAAAAAAAGAAAGTAATGTCCAGCCGTATGAGAATAGAGTAATAATAAAAAACACTTAAGTAGCATCAAAATGAAATGACTATTAAAAAACAAACTCAATGAAGGAAAGGGGCAATAGATTTAAGAAGCCTTGATGAGGGGGAGTGGGGAATTAAGGGAGAAAAAGTACAGAGAGAATCAGAGAATCTCAGAGTTTAAAAGGCTATCAGAGAAAATCTAGTCCAAACATATGTATACAGAAATCCATTCTCTAACATTTATAGAAATAGGCATTCAGTCTTTGAATAAATACAACATATTGGATGGCCCCTACTACCTCTTAAGGCAGGTCATACCATGTTGATTTTTAATATTAGATTTTTTTTAAAAAATCAAAATCTGCCACTGACATGTCTGCTGATTGCTTTCAATTCCAATGGTTTCCTGGAGATAAAGCAAGTGTAATTCCTCTTCCATATAAGAGCCCTTCAGATACTTAAAGTAAAGTATCCTGTATCTATCTCTAATACTTTCACCCATTGCCCCAGTTCTTCCCTATTCTGTTCTACTCAACTGTGCGTCCTTTAACTTATTCTTCTACAGGATTGTCTTGAAGATTTCATTATCTGGTCACCATCTTTGGGACTCTCTCTAATTTATAAACATCCCTCCAAAAACATGGTGCCCAGTACTGAAAACAACACTCCAAATACAGACTACTCAGATCAGCCATAATTCTTTAGTTGCTATATTATACTTTTGATTTGTATTATGAGATTATTTTCAAGCAAACATATACTCATAATTCCCATGTCTTATAATTGCAAAGTTGAATTTTTGAACCCATGAATAAAAAATTAAATGTGTTACTATTAAATGTTATCCTAGAATCATCTCATTGTTAGAACCCCCTGAGAATTTTAAGAATTCTGACTTAGGAACTAAATTTTAGTTATTGTCCTCAGCTTTCTATCATATTAGGGCAGCAGTGATACAGTGGATAAAACATTGAACTTGAAGTCAAGAAGACCAGAGTTTGAATTCTGCCTTGCTAATCATGTGAAGTTGTGTGTCACTTAGCCTTTTCAAACTCAGTTTCTCATATATAAAATGGGGATGATAATGGCACATACTTCACAGGGAAGTTGTGAGAATTAAATGAGATAAGGTGTATAAAATGTTTTGTAAACCTTACAGCTTGATACAAATATAACCTATTAATAATTGCAAGTTTAATAAGTATTATATCTATGCTTTTTAATGTTTTCCTTATTTTAACGGTAAATACATTTATAAGTAACCTAGTAGAGATCACTGGAGATATCCTTTCTAGGTGAAATCAAGCCATTAATGTCTCTTTTTTAAATTTAGGCATTCAACCTAAAGTTTCTCTTCCCATTGTCCATATTCTTTCAAAGATCACCGATAGTGGTTTGCCAATTATATTGATCTGTTCTTTTAATACCTTAATTCAGTAAGTATTTATTCAATATCTAATATATGTCAGATATGGGATTAGGTTCTGGGGATCTTGTCCTTTAGGATCATATTGTTGTACCACAGTTTCCCTGAATTGTTCTGCCTCGGTTTCCCTAAATTGTTCTACCTCAATCTCCCTGGTTGCAACCCCCCCTTTTCTTATCATTAGAACTGAGATAGTTGGGGCTGTGGGAGATGTGACATTCCAAAAGACAAGATTCCAGATGTCCTATCTCAGTTATCTAATTGGCATTGTCTATATCTCTAAGTTCCGGACTTCTTGGCTCTAGTTGGACTTCTCCTAAATCCTCCAAATTTGTAAGAATTTATGGTCCTACTCCCAATCTGTCAGAAATGGATTGATGGTCCCTGCCTGGAGATTCCTGCTCACAGAGTTTGGACTCCACCCTCCCCACACACACCTTTGTCTACCTGAGCTTAGAACCACATATATATATATATATATATATATATATATATGTCATTGAGAACTCACATTTGCTAGATGCTTTGAGACATCAGCCCTGGGGGCAATAAGCCCCCAGCACAATCTCTCCCTCTCAAATAAAATATTAAAAACTCTCTAATCTCTATCTTGCCTCAGTTTCTCTGGCATTACAATATCTTCTACCTAGAATAAGAGAGACACAAATATAAAGGAATTTCTGGGGTGGGGAGGGAGCACTAAAAGCCAGAGGAATAAAAAAAAAAGTTTTGTAGAGAATGTGGAGAGAGATAAGGATTCTTACAGGCAGAAGCAAGGAAAAAGTAAATTCTAGGAAAAGGAAAACCTGTACCAAGGTGAATTTATTGGAATTGGCATGTTGAATTCAAATAACAGATGGTAGTCCAGTTTGGTTAAAACTTGGAGAGTTAAAGATGAGGATGAGTGTCAAACCTGAATCATTGAATAGATGTTGGTACCTTCAGAAGAAATAGAAAACTTTGGCAGAGGGAGAGGTTTGAGGAGGAAATTTAATTAGTTCTCTTTTGAGTCTGGAGTTTGAGATGTCTGTGAGATATCCAAGTTAATATGTAGTATATAATTGGAGTTCAGGAGTCAGGATTTATATATAAATGTGGGAATAAATTACATAAAGATCCAGTTAATATAGCTGAAGCTAATGAGATCCCAATAGTGAAAGTGTAGAGAAAAGTTGACGCTACAAAGAACTATGAGGAGATACCCACATTTTATTCATGGGAGAACAGAAAAATAATATCACCATACACCAAAACCAAAGGAGAAGGGAATTTTTTAAACAATAACTTTTTATTTGCAAAATATAGGCAAAGATAATTTTCAACATCCACCCTTGCAAAATCTTGTGTTTCAAATTTTTCTCCTTCCCTTCCTCTTATCCCCTCTGTAGGCAGCAAGCAGTCATTAGACTGCTTATACATTAACCATGTGCAATTGTTCTATACATATGTCCACATTTATCATGCTACACAAGAAAAATCAGATCAAAAAGAAAAAAAAAGTGAAATAAAAAAGCATGCAAACAACAACAAAAAAGATGAAAATACTGTGTTGTGATATACATTCAGTCCCTACAGTTCTCTTTCTGGATGCAGATATCTCTCTGCATCACAAGAGATTACAACAACAATCTGTTAAAAAAAAAAAAATAGGTGTGTGTGGGGGGGAGTAACTAGGTGGTGCAGTGGATAGAGCACCAGCCCTGAAATCAGGAAGACCTGAGTTCAAATCTGCCTTCAGACATTTAAAACTTCCTAACTTGTGTGACTCTGAGCAAGTCACTTAACCCCAGTTGCCTCAGGGGGAAAAAAAAAAAAAAACTAGGCACAGGAGAAAGAATCTAATCATAGATATCTACTATGGGAATAGGAAAGATCATGATTCAGTTCTCAGAAGAGGATAGTGAAGCAAAACAAGAACAACCAAAAAATCCCAAAAAACCTTCTCTTACCCCCCAAAATAACATCAAATGTTCACCTGCTCAAAAAGAGTATTGAAAAATTCAAAGAAAGATTTTAAAAATTAAATGAGAGAGATTGAAAAAAATTTAAATAAGAAGAATCCAAGGAAGACAAGAAAATTATGAAAAGAAAGTTGACCAACTGGCCAATAAGATGCAATTAAGAAAGAAAATGAATCCTTGGAAATTAGAATTGGGCAAGAGGAAGCAAGCAAAGTTATAAAAAACCAAGAAATAATAAAACAAAATATAGAGAATGAAAAACAGCAAAGTGTGAAGTATTTCATAAGAAAAACAGATCTGAAGAACCAATCAAGGAAAGTAAACATAATAGTAACTGGACTGCTTAAAAGGTATGATAAAGAAAAAAAAAAAGAATCTTGATGCAATAATGCAAGAATAATTGGAGAAAATTGTCTTGAAGTATTAGAACAAGGAGAGAAAGTAAAAATTGGGGAAAAAAACACTTATCACCACCTAAAAGAGATTTTATAAGGAAAATCTATAGGAATATCATAATCAAATTCTGAAATCCCCAGGGCAAGGAGAAAATATTACATGCAATAAGAAAATAATTAAAATTTGACAGAATCACAATTAGAATTATACAAGATTGAGAGTATCTACACTAAAAGACCACAGGTCTTAGAACACTGTATATTGAAAAACAAAAGAATTTGTATTTCAACCCAAAATATCAAACTCAGTAAAGTTAAACATAATCCTCAATAAAAAATAATGAACATTCAATGAATTGCAAGTTTTAGGATTTTGATGCAAAAAGATTTGAACTTAATATATAATTTGATATATAAGAGAAATATAAACTTCAAGGACTAATTACAAGGAATCCAATAAGAACAAACTATTTACTTTTTATATGTGTAAATATAAATCATATATCTAAGACTATCATTAATAATTGGATAGTTCAAAAGAGAGACTGGAGTAGAGCTAAGCATGATATGATTCTAAAAAACAAAATCATGTAGAAAATGTAAAAATAGTAATTATTTTATATAAATGAGGTTAAAGGAAAAACCAACATAGAAAAATTAGGTGGGGGTATTAGCTGGTAGTTCTGGAATCCTACTTTTATTGCGAATGGGTTAAAGAGGGAACAATACATATATATCTAGAAAGAAATACATATATATCAGAAAGAAATAAGAAAGTAAGGGGATGAGGGGGGAGGTAAATTTTTAATTAATTAAAAACTTAATTTGCTCTACTTAAATTTTTTCTGGGTTAAAGAGAGAAAAAATGAATAAATTTGGAAGAGAATAAAAGACTTCTAAATTTATAAAGAACTAAGAGGGTGAAGGAATAAGAGAAGGGGAGATGTAGAAGGTTGTAGAGATTAACCGAAATGGAATAAAGAGGGAACTATTCATACACACATACACATACACACACAGTAGGCTATTAAACTTCTAAATTCAGATTATAAATAAGAGGACTCAAGGGGAATGGGGGGAGAATAAGGGAGTGATTCTTGGATAGGAGATAGATTAAGTAATAGAAGAACTAGATAGCAAATAGAAGTAAAGCAGAAGAGTCAGAAGGGATAGATAATATGAGATATACATAAAAAATTAAAATCAGAAATTAAATTTATTATGTAAAAAAAAGCAAAGATAGTAAAAATGATACCAGACAAAGTGAGATTTATTCAAAAGAGAAAAATAGGGAGACTACACTATTTGTCAGTTATGTTCATCAATATTGTTTTAGACTAATTAAAATAACTAGACAGAATAAAGTTGGAATATTGCAGTGGTGTAGGAAATGATGAGCTAGTGGATTTAGAAAAATATGGTAAGACTTGAACCAATGAAGAAAGATGTTATACACTTTCAGAGAAAGAGAACACAAACAAGCATAGTATGGTCTTATACAGATGCATTTAATTGTGTGTGTATATATATGTACAATTATAGATGTATGTGTATATATGTATATATGTGTGTGTGTGCATGTATGTTTATGTATACACATACACATATATAGTACAAACATACACACACACATCTATAAGCTTTATTATAGCTGGGGTAGGAGGAAAAGAGGAAAAATAAAATAAATACACAGCAGAGAACAAAAGAAAACCTACAAGGAAGGAAAGAAAAGATGGACAGCTCTGAATAGAATGTATAGTATTTATTATATAAGCTTTCATGAAATAAAAATTTATTACTTTATATTTTGGATCCTCTTATGTTCTGTACACATGGCATTTTTTCTTTTTCCTATTTTGCATTTGCATTTATTAAAAAAAAACAACTACAATTGTCAATAACAACAAAAAGTGGGGACATCTGGTCATTATAGTAAATAGGGAAAGATTCAAATGACAAAGAAATATTGCACATGAGAGAAAGAGTATCAGCAAAACAGCAACCTTTTAAAAGATATGGTAAAAGACATGATCTAAAGCAAAGCAGAAGTAGGTTGGCCTTGGCATGATAAAAGACCATATCATACATAAAGATTTTAAAAAGGGAGAAGAGAATAAAGGGCAACATTCAGGGTTTTTGAATTGTGAAGACAAGGAGTTGCTCTCTGCAGATACCTTTTTTATTTAATTATTAAGTTAGGAAGCATGCTATAAGAAAGAAATGAGGGTGTGACATAAAGAGTTTAGGAAGGCAAAGAAGGCTTAGAACATCTACTTAAGACACAATCACAGAAGAATAAAAACGTTCTTGTGCAAAAATGAGACTAGGTAACATAAGAAGGCAAGGATGCCAGAGGGCTAACTGACAATAGGACATAATGGTAAAATTAATATGTAGTTCAGCAGGTCAATTATCATATCAAGACAATGCAGGGAGAGCAGTTAGCCCAATGCAGAAGTGATATACTGAGAAAACTGGTAATGGTGGTGGCTTTGGAATTTCACGGTAAAGACAGTCATGGTGAAGATGAAGAAAAGATTCAGAAGGCAGAGAAAGAGATGGAAAGATAAGAAAATTTAGAGTTTAGGATCATAGAAATATCATATATGTGGTTTATGGTGAGATTAAAGGAATAGCTTTTTCAATTAGTGGCTCGGGGGAATAAAGATGTACTTCTTGCTGAGGAGATTGGAGATTTGTAAAGTTGAGATATTTAAGGGAACATCAATAAGCATATTAAAGTCCCCAAAGGACTTTATTCAACTTTTATTCAACATCTCCAGAAAATAAGGTGTTTAGAACCCGAAAGTGACTTCATTTTGACTTCCAAATTTAAGTGTAAAACTTTATAAAATCTATTCTACATTAGGACATGATTTGATTCTTTAAGTCAAGAAATAATTCAAATATCTTTTCTGTGTACAGATTTCAATTTCAAGGCACAATTAAATTACCTAAGGAAAGAAAAATGTGCAAGCCAAGACTGTGAATTCATCACTCTCATTTTAATTTCCAAATGGTTAAACAACCTTTTTCTCTGCCTATTTTTGTCCCCTTGACCAAAGTTTGGTTATCCCACATATGGTTTACTGAAATTCACATAAGACTTCTTTGCTCCTCTGTTTCACGAACTGAATCTGTCTGATGTGTTTCAATTAAAATCATGTGTCCCTCCCTTCCTTTCTTTTCCTTACTTTAATTCATGGGTGACCAAATTAAAACTTTTAGGCCTTGTTTCATTGTAGAGAGCTTCCTTTCTGTTTCTCCAGTTTTCTATCTATCACAGGAAATTTTCTTCCCTTTTCTCTCTCAAAATATCAGTAGATGAAGGGAAAGGATTAGTTGTTATAGTTACTCACTATATAGAGCTAAGAAAAACCTTATTGAATCTCAGGAAAATCTAATGAAATTTAAAAGCTGGGTTATTCATTCCCCCCCTCCCCTGCCAATACTCTCTCCTTTGGTCCTATTCCTGATCTTCTCTGTCCCAAAAGCATGCTGCCATACCATCTCATCCTGGAACTTCTCTCAGCATCTAGTCTTCTCATTCTGAAACACACCCCTGAGGACTACTGCTGCCATGGGATATTCATCCACCAGGCTTGCCCAACTTTTCTTGCTGTCCCCAGTACCTGATTATTTGGGGCCCCACATCAGTGCTGTAAGGTGTCTCAAAAGAATTTGCAGGCTTGAACTCATCTCCTAGTTAAGGGGCAAAGCTTTATTGCAATAATATTACAAAGCAGACTGAATTGTAAGGGGATTCAGTAAAGAAACAGAAGGAAGGAGTTCACTTAAACAATCTTCAATCATAGATATGTATTGAGATTTTCTGGGCAGAATTACTGCCGCACCATTTCCTCCTCCAGATCATTTTATAGATGAAAAAACTAAAGCAAACAGAGTTTGCCTTGCCCATGGTCATTCTAGCTAGTAAGTATCTGAAGCTGGATTTGAACTTGGGTTTTTCTGACACTAGCTTTATCCATCTAGTTATCTTTGATATCTCCTTAACACTAGGTATTTGTTTCTTCATAGTCTAAACAATATTGGGCAAGGAAGAATAGTAGCACTGTACCCCGGTCCTTAGTGACACTTCTAAACATTATCCAGCAACTTCTCTCCCTCTGAAGTTTACTGTATTTATCTATACAATCATCAAAGAATCAAATCATGCATTAATATAGAATGCATTTTATAAAGTTTTACATTTAAATTTGAAGGTCACTATGAAGTCACTTTCAGGTTCTAAACATCTGATTTTCTGGAGATGTTGAACAAAAAGGTAAGTGGCCATTCCTGTAGTATAACTGAGGCAATTCTTCTCAGAGACAGGAAAATGTACTAGACCTATTTCTGAACCATGATCTTTTTAAATCCTAGCCATTATAAGGAAATAACTAACTCAATCCTATTGGTTTCATTATCACATTTTCCAATCCTGACATAACACTAACATAACAAAGATAATAGATTTTAGGGGATGACACTTTTCTGATGGATATTTCCACTACGATGTCCCTTTAGGTGATTAAACTTGACATATCCAACAATGATTTCACCATCCTCCTGACTCAACTGTTCCCAATTTATCTCTTTTTGCAGTTGGCACCACCAAGTCATCCAGGCTTAGAATATCAGAGATATCCTCATCTAGCACAGTCAGACTATTGCCAAGTTTTACCAATTTTCACTTCCACAATATTTTTTGCATATGATTTCTTTTCTCTACTAACACTTCCACCACTCTCATTCAAACAAGTATTACTTCTGTCTTGGGCTATACAATCGGTTTTCTGACTGGTTTCCCTAATTCCAATATTCTAATTCATCCTCCTTACAGCTGCCAAAATTATCTTCTGCCACACACTCAAAACCCCTCAAGGGTCCTTTATTACCAGCAGAATAAAATACAATAAAAATTCCTTTACCAGGCAGTCAAGGCACTCTGTGACTCTAACCCAGCTTTACAACCTTTCCTTTCATATATTTAATGTTGCAGCCAAATTGGACTGCTAAGATTTCCTAACTCAATTTGCCATCTCCCACCTACATTTAGTTTAGTTCAGGTCATTCCATATGTCTAAAATACATTCCCATTTCATTTCTGCCTTTCAGAATTCTCTTCCTTCACAGCTAAACTCAGGTGCTACATCCTCTCTGAAATCTTCCTTAATCTCTTAAAGAATTCTCTCCTACTTCCTGTACTAAATGTATCTGCTTTCTTATATCTCACCAATAGACTGAATGCTCCTTCAGGGCAGGGACCATGTCTCTTCACAACCTAAGAAGGTTCATTGTACAGTGATAAGAGAACCAGCTGCAAAGTCAGGCTGACCTGGAGATTCAAGTCCTTCTTACATGAACTAGCTATATGTGATATTGAAGAAATCATTTAACTCTTCTGGTATAACAACAGCCGTAGCATTTATTTGGCTTTATGATTTGCAAAACATTTTGCCTGTTACCTCATTTTATGTTCTTAACAGCCCTGTATTATAAATGCAATTATTATCATTCCCATTTTGATGATGAGGACATTGAGATTGAAAGAGGTTAAGGGGCTTGTCCCCAAGAAACTCTTTAAGACCGTAAGTACCTGATTTGCTAATCTGCATTGTCAAAGAAAATTTCTTTATTGGGAGATTATTACAGTAGATCATAAGTTCAGTCTCATCCCATTTCCAAAACCTAGAGCAGTGGCTTATACATAGGCACTTAAATTAATTGACTCTTCCAATTAATGTAATCTCAGAAGACCCAGGACAGCTAGATTGAATCAATTAAAGGTACAAACTAAGTATGAACAAGTCTTTAATCAAATTGAGAGGAATAAAGTACCTGGATCATTAGCTAAAGATAGGTGGTTGATACTAAACAAGAAATATATTGTTATTGTCTGAAAAAAATCAGGCCTATACCTCTAAGCCTAAATATAAATAGCAAGCCTTTTCAGAAAACTGAATTTCAGAGGAAGATCTATATATTGCTTGAGAGTCACCAGCTAAGCTCCTTGAGAGAAAATTACTTGTAGGAGTTGAGAGGGAGGAAATAGGAAAAGAGTCTCTCTCTCTCTCTCTCTTCTCTCTCTCTCTCTCTCTCTCTCTCTCTCTCTCTTTCTCTCTTTCTCCTTCCTCCCTTTTCCCTCTATCTCCTTTTTACCTCAGGCAACCATGTAATTTCAAGAAAGATCCAAGGTCCCACAAAAGGAGTTGGGATTGGCAGAGAAAGTCTGATTTATTCATAAGATTAAAATACTTCCTAAGGAAAGCAGGAAAGAGCACTGGTGGAGATCAGCTCAGCCTTACAGTCCCACCTCTGGGGAGGTCTTGGGAAACCCCACCTAACTGTATCAAAGTTATGATGTCAAACCCCCAAAGTTAAATTTCCTCTATAAATCTGCCCATGGCCTGAGGCATCTTTGCTGAGTTCCTTTCACAGTTAGCCAGTCACAGCATTCTGCCTCTTGTTGTCTTTCTCCTTGTTATAGCTAACTTTTTTGGGATGCTAAACTGCTCTATGGATTTAATCTACTAGATACTGGCATACTCCCACCTCATGAAGTATTTCCTTTCTCCTGGATGATGTGATTTCTCCTGGGGAACTTGTCTTGCCCCTTGTTAATTGTTTAAAAACAACAACAAATCTCCCCAAAAAACTAAAACAAAAATCACAAAACTTGTTAACTGTATGATCTCCTGATACTATTTCATATTTATCACTCCTAGTATCCATTTTGCTTCTTCATTTTGTCTGTTACTTCTTTTCATAAATAAAAGTACCCTTTGGCAATTAGAGAATCATTGCAAATTCATCACATGACCGCACTCCATCATTTGGGTCCCAGCCTCATCATTTAGTGCCATACTGATGTGGTACAGATTCTAGGGAGAGATGTAGCAATTACCCTAAAGCCATCTGACCTTGGGAGTGATATAGTTGGAAATGATATATTTCTTCCCATAAGTTATCCTGCCCCCCTTTACTCTATATAACTAGGATACTATGCCTACAAATAGTGCTGACATAAAATAACAGCTTTTTGGTCAGTAATAACAGGGTTTCTGAGAGACTAATAAACAACAATAATGAGGTGCTTTAAGTTGAGGCAGGCACAGAGCAAAATTGAATATCTGCCACTTGACCTACAGCTATTTCAGGCCTAAAAACACACCTCCAGAAAGTTCCAGCCTCCACACTCCCTCCAGCTCACACTCTCCCAGCTCTGCTCAGAGAATTATGGAAATAGTACCTGTGTACAAAGTCAAAACCAGATTACTCCTAAACTCTACCTTTAAGTCATAAAATTAGCATAACAGTGAGATGAAGCCCTAATTTCATTAACTTTTTCCTATAAATTTATCTTTTTGTTCCTAATTCTTTGCTAACTTCTTTTGGAAGCTGACTCACTTTAATTGGTGTTAACAATTATAATAAACTTTGCTCCTTGACTTGGAGATGGATGTGCAAATTCTTTTTGAGATACCTCATGATGAAGGCCTCGAACCCCAACCTTTTTGGAGTACCCTTTTTTGGGTCCAACTTCAACAAAAACCTCATCAACACAGACTACTAGGGTTGGGAGGAGAATCCTTTGAGATGGTAGCAGAGGTTGCTATAACTTTAATGCCCTCTTTCAGCATAGTGGTAGCTTTAGGGAGCATAACTCCTTGTCATGGAAGGAAGTATCAGCTATCATTCTAAGAGAACAGCAGAAAACTATGCAAAAGGTAAACCTACAAATGGAAGAAAGGATTTCCAGTGAATAGGAGTTGTAAGACCCATGTATTCTCTAGAAGTGTATTCAGTACTGTTTACTATATATTCAGTTCCACTCTTCCAAAAGACTTTATATGTGCAAGAAGAAAATGTGTCCCTGGTTTGCAAGGAATGTTTTACACAATGTTTTATACTGTTATTTTATACTGTTAAATTGTTGTGCCACAGTTCCCTTTTATTGTCCTGACTCAGTCTCCCTAATTGTCCTGACTCAGTTTCCCTAAATTGTCCTGCCTTGGTTTCCCTGAATTGTTCAGCCTCAATTCCTAATTGTTCTGCTCAATCCTGCACCGCCACTCCTCCCTCCTAATCATCATGATCCAGATAAGGAGAAAGACTTTCTGTCTTAGACATTGTGACCCCAGACCTTCCCTACTTATCAGAATGTCCAGTGCCTTCCCCTAACCTGTCATTGTTCTTGATCCCAGTTTATCAGAATGTCTGGTGCCTTCCCTCATCCTGTCAGAACCGGATTGATAAATCCTTTCCAGCTCTCAGTGCTCTAATTCCACCTCTGCCTCTGTCTACAATCTGATAGCTTGGAGCCACTTGCATATATACTTCAAAGGAAGCACACATTAGCTGCTGGATGCTTTGGACATCAGCCCTGGGGGCAACATGCCCCCAGCAAATCTCTCCCTTTCAAAATAAATTATTAAAAACAATCTAATCTCTATCTTGCTTCAGTTTCTTCAGCATTATAATATATATTGTGTATATATATTTAGGAAATAGTTTTGGTAAAAGTTAATTGAGACTACTCATTGATCAACAGAAAGTAGAAAAATAGGGGTTTAAGATCAAGGATATCAAAAATCCCATTCCCAACCTATGGAGGAGACAAGTAAGTCAACTATCCCCTGAGGACTTCTAAGTGAGTGCTTACTGGAAGAAGAGCCTAGGAGTAGTTACATCTTTTAAGAAATAAGGTGGAATGGAATCAAAAGAAAACTTGTAGACATTATTGATTCCCTTTGTATTGAATCACCTTTTGTGTTAATCCTTATAATCCTGTTGAATGGGCTGCCAATTATTTTCTTACAATGAGCTTTCATCATTTGAAATGCTGCCATTCCATTTATATTTACAATCTTCATTTCTTCCAATTTGTTAAATGGGTATGACTTTGGTCTTTTGCATACCAACTGGCTTTTTCAATTAAAACCAAATATAGTGGCACAAAAGAACTAGATCAAAAAGTCCAGACCTAACCTTCATGGACCTCATTTCTCTTAAACTTCTGAAACTGCTGGAAAAGACTGAGTACTAAGTCTTATTTTATGAATATGTTTAACTTTTTTCGATACTGACTATATCATGCTGATCTTTGTGATTTAGTTAAGCTGGCTATGTTCTCCCATTTAGAAAAGGAAAAAAAAATATTTATAGTTCTACACCATCATGTTATAAATTTTATTGATCTTTGAAAAGAACTCTGAATCTGAAATGTTGATTTTATTTAGTAGGCAATGGAGAGCTTCTGTAGGATTTTGTGCTTCAGTAAGAGAGCTACTGAATCTGGTGGGAAGAGATATGAATGTAGGTTTCAAAGATTTAAATTAAAAAAAAAAAGATTTAAATCAAAGATTAATTCATATTGATCTTGCAGTCCACCAAATGTTCAGATTTTTTTCAGATGTATAGTTCTTTGTCCCAAAGTTAGGTGAGTGGCATAGTGAATAGAGGGCTGGGCCTGGATTCAGGAAAGCCTGAAATTAATTTTTTAAATTTAATTTTAATATACTTTGCTTTATGAATCAGGTTGGAAAGGGGGAAAATCAGAACAAAAGGGAAAAACCAGGGAAGAGAAAAAAATAACAAAAAAGAAGTGAACATAGCATGTGTTGAGTTATATTTAGTGTCCTTAGATCTTTTTCTGGATGCAGATGGCATTTTCTATCCAAACTCTATTGGGATTCCCTTGGATCCCTGAACCACTGAGAAGAAACCAGTCTTTCATAGTTGATCATCACATATTCTTACTGTTGTGTATAATGTATTCCTAGTTCTGCC
The DNA here is from genome assembly GCF_016432865.1 of Antechinus flavipes. Classification (NCBI taxonomy): domain Eukaryota; kingdom Metazoa; phylum Chordata; class Mammalia; order Dasyuromorphia; family Dasyuridae; genus Antechinus; species Antechinus flavipes. The sequence goes on from NC_067400.1 coordinate 437,616,172, forward strand.
TGTTTCACTCAGCATCAGTTCATCTAAATCTTTCCAGGCCTTTCTAAAATCAGCTTTTTATCATTTTTTTATAGAACAATAATGTTCCATTACTGTCATACACTACAACTTATTCATCCATTCCCTAATTGATAGGGATCCACTCCTTTTCCAATTCTTTACTACCACAAAAAGAGCTGGTACAAACATTTTTGCATTTGGGGATCCTTTCCCCCTTTTTTATGATTTTCTTAGAATACAGATCCAGTAGTAGCACTGATGGATCAAAGGGCATAGTTTTAAATTGCTATCCAGAATAGTTGAATCAGTTCACAACTCCACCAACCATGCATTAATGTGTCATTTTTCCCACATCCCCTCCAACGTTTATCATTATCTCTCGCTGTCATCTTAGCCAATCTAAGAGGTGTGAACTAGCACCTCAGAGTTGTTTTAATTTGTATTTCTCTAATCAGTAGTGATTGAGACCTTTTTCATATGATTATATAAATGGTTTTAATTTTTTTATCTGAAAATTGTCTGTTTATATCCTTTGACCATTTATTAATTGGGAAATGACATATTCTTATAAATTTGACACAGTTCTTTATATATTTTAGAAATAAGACCTTTATCAGAAACACTGTAAATATTTTTTCAGCTTTGTACTTCCCTTTTAACTTTGTGTTGGTTTTATTTTTGCTAAACCTTTTTATTTTAATGTAATCAAAGTAGTTCATTTTGCTTTTCATAATGTTCTTTAGTTCTTCTTTGTCCATAAATTCCTCCCTTCTCCAAAGATCTAATAGGCAAACTATCCCTTGCTCTTTTAATGCTTATAGTATCATCTTTTATGCTCAAATCATATACCCATTTTGACCTTATTTTGGGTAGGGAGTGAGAGATGTGAGTTTATGCCACATTTCTGACATGTTATTTTCTAGTTTCCCCAGCAATTTTTGTGAAATAGTGAGTTCTTATCCCAGCAACTGAAGTTTGTGGGTTTATCAAATACTATATTACTATTGTAAAGCTGGAGAAATTGAGGCAAGATAGAGATTAGAGAGTTTTTAATATGTTATTTGAAAGGGAGAGATTTACTGGGACCAAATGGAGCAAAGGTTTGGTCCCAGGGATGAATGAGACTATCATCTCCAAGAATGCAGCAGCCAGCCCATATCCAGCAACCAATGCAAGTTCTCAATGACATATTTATACACAGTAGCTAAACAGAGGAACGGGGTGGAGTACAAACTCTGGAGAGGGGGAATTTCCAGGTAGGAATCATCAACTCAGCTCTGACAGGTTGGAGGTTAGGACCATAAATTCTTACTAACTGGGAGTTAAGAAAGTGTCTGACTATAGACAGAATGTCTGGAGTCTCCCTTTCTGAGTTTACACATTGACAATTTATAACCTCTGAGTTATACCAGTCTTAATGAAACTGAGGGGGTGGGGAGGGGTGGGAAAGGGGGGGTTGCAACTAAGGGGTTTGAGGAAGAGCAATTAAGGAAACTGAGGCAGAACAATTAGGGAAACGGAGTCAGGACAATAAAAGAGAACTGTGGCACAACACTATAAACATTATTATGTTGTGTATATCTAACCTATTCCACTGATCCAACACTCTATTTCTTGGCCAGTACAAAATGGTTTTGATGTCAGCTGCTTTATAATATATTTTTAGGTCTAGTATTGCTAAACCACCATCCTTTGTTTTGTTTTGTTTTGTTTTGTTTTTAATTAATTTCCTTGATATTCTTTACTTTTTGTTCTCCAAATGAATTTTGTTACTTTTTCTAGTTCTATAAAATAATTTTTTGGCACTTTGGTATGAGACTGAACAAGTAGACTAATTTAGGCAGAATCGTCATTTTTATTGTATTAGCTCAGCCCACCCATGAGCAATTAATATTTTTCCAATTGTTTAGATCTGACTTTATTTGTGTGAGAAATGGTAAGGCCTGAATTGAAATCCAGCCTTCAGGATCAGCTTTGACCCAGAGCAAGACACTTAACTGTCAGCCTCAACAACTTACTGAAGGTGTGAACCTAGGACCCACAGAGGACCCACTAGCCTCTATCTTCCTCAATTAACTCTACTGTTAAACAAGGATAATAATAACATTTTTATCCCAGGGCTATTGTGAGGATTCAATGAAATAATATTTTTAAAGCACATAACACAGTACCTGTTACATAGCATATATTTAATAAATGTTTGTTTCCTTTCTTTGTCTTAGACTTGTTCAGTCAATTTCTTAATCCTAAATGTAAAACAACATCTATTGTTTTGCCTTATTTTACTAACATAGTTGAATACAATTTGGCATAAAGTAGCAATGTAAATATGTAAAATGTAAAAATGTTTAAAAATATAGCAACATGAGGAGAAATAAGTATTTAATTTAACTTCATTTTGTTTTTATTTTCAAACACTACATAATTCAAGAACATGGAATTTTAATTTTTCTGTGATTTAGACTTTTGAGAAAGAGAACAATGTATTGATGTGGTATGACAGCAAAGATTTTTGAGGCTCTCTGAGCTAGGAATGCTCTTGTTCAAGCAATCCTGTCTGTCAATAATTGTAGAGGGATATAATGATATTTCTTTCCTTGGATTTTAGGGAAGATGTATTAGTAATCCTAAGGCCCTCTGACCTAAGTGTGCTATTGTTCTGACAATGTCTGTCAATGATTATAAAAGTCCTCTAGCCTTAGAATGTAATAATACTTCTTCCCTTTGATTTTAGGGAAGATATATTAGTGATCTGGAAGCTATCTGATCTAAGAGCACTCTTGTTCTAACAATCTGTCTGTCCATGATTTCAAAGACTTCTGGTCTTAGAATAGTTCTACAAAAACATACTGATTTTACATACATTATCTGTTGATCAACAATAACCAAGTTCCTGAGACAATAGTGAATAAGATCACCATAGCCATAAAATTAGCAAATAAGTAACATGAAGCTCTGACCAATTTTGCCTATAAATCTATCCCATGCTCTTAGATCCTTTGCTAATTTCTTTTTGGAATTTAGCCTGCTTCAATTGGATTACAATTACAATACATTTTGTCCCTTGACTTGGGTATGGGTTCAAGCCTGCAAATTCTTTTGAGACACCTCATGACACTGATCTGTGACCCTAAACTCTTGGAGTCCTCCTTTTCCCAACCTCAAAAGCATGATATTCATTTAAGAATGACAGCCAAGTTCAAATGACACTGAGTGCAAAGCATAATTTATATGTCTTCATTTGATTCCCCTCCCCCCTTTTCAAAAATAATTTTAATTATTTTTTGAGCTAAGTAACTCCTCAAGCCCCGTATTTTCATTGTTTTCATTATATGAATATACAGATATCTCTGCATTTGAGTTCCTTTTTTTTTTTTTTTATTCCTATTAGGAAAGGGTCAGTGTAGTGGACAGAGGATTAGCCTAGGAGTTGGGAACATTAAGTCTTGCCTCTAGTTGTATGATTCTAAGCAAATCATTTATCCTATCAATCCTTAGTTATTGCCCCAGTTAAACTGATGAAGGAACTTCCCATACCAAGAATTCCTAGCATAGATTAAATCAAAAGTTTCTGCCTCACTTCCAATAATGATTTTAGTAGCATTTAAGGTTTCTATTGTGCTTAGCTGTTTTCAAATTTTTCACATAGTATATACATGCATTGTCTGATAATTTAATTATGGTTAAAATTTTAAAGATGACTTACTAAAAGTTCAGCAATTTCCATAGAGAGATGGGAGCATTCCATTAGGAATACTAAAACATGACATTTAAGAAAATGCTCTAATGCTATCTGAACATGTGAAATTTGTGTCAATATTTCACTATTCAGAAGTTATTAGTGCTAAAGTTCTCAAAATATATTTTAAGAGCTAATCTGTACCCTCCCACTAACTACAGTATATTCATAAGGAAACTGGGAATTATTTTGTTATTCATAAAAAATTATTTTAAAAAACCCTAAAATACAGAGAGATTATTTATGGTCATTATAATGGGAAATTGACTGTCATTTCCTCAGTGTAGAGAACTATTGATTTGGGGACTCCATCCACTTACATAAATCTAAGATTAACCCTGCGGTATTAAGCCCTGGTAGGAGTTAAATTGACTTCTTGCTTAGAGTCATCAAACTAGACAGAATTTAAATCCGGGTCTTTCTGGCTCCAAGTTTAAATGTTCTCTTCCTTGCTGCCTCTTGCAATTGCCTAATGCCAAAGAAAACTTATTCTTTATCTGGTTTATCCACAAAAGGTCACTGTCATCTGTTTCTAGAATGTTTGATCTTCTCCCTGTCTTTTCTTTGTTTTGAAATTCTTTGCAGAAGAATTTAGCTCTTCAGAATCAAGAGAACATTATATACAGTATCCAGATTTTTGTGATGATAGAGTGGCTCTTTTCAACAATGAGCTGATTCAAGGCGATTCCAATAGACTTGGGATAGAAAGTGCCTTCTGCATTCAGAGAAAGGACCAGGAAGACTGAATGTGGATCAAAGTATAGTATTTTCATCTTTCTGTTGTTATTTGTTGGGGTTTTTTCCCCTTTTTTATTGTTATGCCACAGCTTCCTTTGATTGTACCTCAGTTTCCCTAATTGTTCTACCTCAGTTCCCTAATTGTTCTACCTCAATTTCCCTGAACTGTTCTGCCTCAGTACCCCTGGTTACAACACACCCTCCTCCTGACCATTAGGACTGATAACTTAGGACTGGCTACTCTAAGGTTATAAATTGTAAATGGTTTAATACCAGATAAAGAGGAAGACCTTCTATTTTAGACAGCATGATTCCAGACCTTCCCAACCTATCAGAATGACCAGTGCTCACTCTGCCTCCTCCTGCTTCTGTTTTTGTTCTCCCTAATTACTAAAACCCTTTAAATTATCTCTGGAATCTCATATATTCAATATTGGGTACTTGGAGATGAGAGTCTCATCCAGTCAATTAATTAAGCTCTCCAATAAATAAAATAGAATAACTCTTTAATCTCTATCTTGCCTCAGTTTCTCTGGCATTACATCATGTTTTTTCCCCGTTTGATCTGATTTTTCTTTTGCAGCATGACAAATATGGAAATATGTTTAGAAGAATTGCACATGTTTAATCTATATTGGATTGTTTGCTGTCATGATGAGGAAGAATGGAAAGAGAGAGAAAATTTTGAAACACAAGGTTTTGCAAAGATGGATGTTGAACATTATCTTTGTATGCATTTGGAAAAATAAAATGCTATTGAGAATTTAGGTCTTTCAACTAGTTGGAACTTCAAATGTGGCCCCAAATAATCTGTTTAATAATGCCAAGATGACCACTTCCTATGGAATATAATTGTGATTAACTAGGTCCTAGCACATTATATTTAGTTGGGGGGAGGGGACTCTTTGTTTCACATCACACTGAAGTTGGCCCATGCACTCAATAAATGCTCATTATGGAAAGATTATAAACGTCGAACAATACATTTTAAGTGAGATGCAATGATCCATAAAATTGGTGTGGCTAATTAGCAGATCAAATCTCTGTAAGAACTGGATCACTTTAATATCCTTCAGTAGCTTAATTCTATAGGTATTTTACTATCCACATATGTTTAGGAAAATTAAATAACAGTATAAATGTTCGGTGGGATTAAAACAACAGTAAAATGAAACCAAACAAAATGAGTTTATTTTGTTAATAGAATAACAGAGAATCCCAGTGTTGATATAACATTACACAAAATCTAGAGCAAACATACTCTGAATCCCAGCCTCATTTCACATGTAATTAACCTTTCTCAATCAAGCTAAGCATCCCTCATACCTCCTCCTCAACTGCTGTGCACCCACGTCTCCTCTTTCATGTGGATAAAAGGCAGGCATCCATTTCATCTAGAAATACTGCCCCATATTGAACATTTACATCCTTGTGGTCCCAAGAGTATTCTGAATACCCATTACTTCCTTCCAGCTCATATTTAAATTTTACAAGCATCATTCCATGTTGGGGAGTTCAGAAGGGGGGGTGAGAAATGGTATTCACTCATACTGGGCAATATGTTCAGAGAGAAGAAATGTCTTGTCTACTGATCACATTGAAGCAAGATTTTGAATGAAGAGAAATCTCATTATCCTCTGACTAACAAAGATTGGAAAATGGTATTACATGTGTGTGTCCTCTTCATGAAACTAGGTATTATAGGGATACAAGCACTGGATTTGTAGCTATATGATTTGGATTATAACTGTGTATAACTTTGGGTACACTGATATTCTCAGAGATAATCTAATCTAAATCTTTCATTTTAAAGAAGAGGCAACTGAGACTCAGAAAAATGATATTTCTTGCCCAAGGTCTTTAGATGACAATACAATGCTTCCCTCCCACACACACACCCATGACATTACACTGCCTCAATTACAAATTTATGTTGTTTTTTCACCTCAATGAATCCTATACATCCTCTTTAATAAACTCTAAATTATGTACCTCACTGTTCTATTGTGAAAATCAAACGAAATAGTTTTTGTTAGAGCATTTTGTAAACTGTTAAAGTATAAGTGGGAATCTATGGGGGAAAATATTAAGGAGATAAGATTCTAAAACCTGTTAAGGAAATTTGGAAATGGGTTTAAAAGGATTAATCATCAAAAATGTTATTAAGTGGGTACTTATGTGTCAGGTACCATGCAAGGTCTTGAAGGAGATAGAGATAAATGAGGAAGCAATGATTGTTCTATGCTCCAGCTTGGAGACAGTACTGGAGAAAGTCCTTGCCCATGAGGAGTTTTTGAATATATGGCAGAAGTTCTTTATCTGATTTCTGTCAACCTTTTTCATGTTTTAATTACTGTAATTGAACAAAAGTGGTTTCTTTGTAATCCTATGCATTTTATTTTATTCATTTAAATACTTTATTCTAAGAAAGGTCCCAGATGCTTCATATGACTGACAAAGGGGTCCATAACATAGGAAATATTATGACCCCTGTGTGTGAAGATTTTGTTGGTCACATAGATCAAGCAAACCAGAAGCATAGGTTTTCCAATTGGAACAAAACTTGGAAGTTATCTGGTTCTGTGCCTGTCTTTTACAGAAGAGCCTAAGGTCTATAAAAATGAAATCTCTTGCCCCAAGTCATCCTTACTCTTAGTTCAGTGTTCTTTTCCTCCACCATGATATGTATGCCTCCAGCAGGAAGTATTTATTGAACAGACTAGGTGATAATACCAAACTTTCTAAAATTTGCTTCTATACAATTAACTCTTCATTTGCCTGGCCTTCCTGAGATCTCTTCTCCCATAAGTGAGGTACTTTCCTTCCCCCATGATTATTAGTAAAAATACTAGGGGGGAAATATTTTTGAAGAGCAATTAAAGCTTTCCCCCATCTAGCACCAACTCACCTTTTCAGATTGATTCTTTATTACTCTCTTTACTCTTTCTGACTGTTACTCATACAAGGCGTACAACTTTTATCTCAATGTTTTAATAGGTTATTCTCCCGTATCTGGAATGCATATGTCCTCATCACCTCCATTTCTTAGAATCTGTGTTGTAATTTCAAAGGAAAGTGATTGGGTGGTACAACAGATATTGTTTTAGACTTGAAGTCAGGAAGGGTTGAGTCTGAATCTTTCCTCAGACCTTTATTTAGTGGTATGATCCCATGCAAGCCATCAAACCTTTCTTAGCCTCAGTGTCTTCATCTGAAAAATTAGTATAATAACAACAACTACTTGCCAAGATTGTTGGAAGGATCAAATTAGATGACATCTGTAAAATTCTTTGCAAATCTAAAAACCACAATATAAACACTGGCTATTATTAACAATATTATTAATAACTAATAATAGCATCAATTCATGTTACAAATAATATATCAATAATAATACAATTGAGTGATGATATTAATAACTATAACATTATTGCAAATGATATCATTATTACTAATAAAAAGAAGTTCTATAACAAAGCACCCTATATTGCTATTTCTTCTATGGGGTGGCTGCAAATCCCACCACAGATGGCTAAGTGACAAATCTTGAGTATATTTATGTAACAACATTTATGCTTATTTTTCTTGCATATATTGAACACTTAACTCCCTTCATTTGATAAAGAAGTACATTAAGTACTTCCAGCTCAAATTATTTTTTTTTGCTCAAGGCCAGACAGGGCATCAAAAAAGAGTAGATCCAGTCTCCAAATCTAGGCCTCTCCTTGGAATCAAATGATCTTTCTATTCTGGTCCTGATGATCAGCCTGCAAGACTGCCATCTCCAAACATCATGATTATGAGTGATTATAAAAAGTTTTATTGTTACATTTTAAAAAATTCATTAAATATAAGAATAAGATTTTATGGACTGAGTTTTGTTTACATGTGATCATATTTTAGTTCCTCATGTTTGTCTTCCCTTCTTTGTGTCATACAGATCCATTGATCCTGCCCTGCAGGCAGGGCTTTAGTTTTCAGTACTGGACATGCTGGGATAAAGGCTTTGTTTTCTCTATTTTGCTTTTTAGTGTGTGACTGGCACAGCAATATTATCCCCAGAAAGCCAGGCTTCGTGTACTGTGAATTTCCCATAGCAGGGCTATGTGCAGGTAATTATCCAAAGGGAACTTTCACATTAGTTGGAGCACTACCTCCAGTCCTAGAACCCCTGCAATGCCCTTGCCAACCAGTCCAGAAAACCAGGCTTTGTCAAACAGCAGGAGACTTCTACATGTAGGTCAAAAATAGAAGACATTTCAAAAGATTAGCAGAAACCTGTGAAAAGACAACTGTGTCAAAATTACTCCCCAGCCTCTCCCCAACCCCATCACTTTCTCATAACTCATTAAGAATACCATGACTCTCCTAAGCTGCTGGATCTTTACATAGGTTTTTATGACTCAGAAAATGTCCTTCTTCATACTAGTCTTTCAACCAAAGAAGAACATCTTAAAATATTTACTTCATCTAAAAAAATTTAAGCTCCAGAAACTCAGAGCTCTAGAAGCTCAATGTCTCTGCTTTTTCAAAAGCTACAAGAAAAATCCCATATACCACTGAGAGACTGCCTTTCACTTTACCAGATCATCTCTGATGGAATATTAAAGGACATAGGGCAAATATAAAAGACTGGACTTTGGGGACTTTGCCAGCATTTTAACATTCAGTACAGTACTTGCCCTTGATCTTCCCTTCCTAGATGCTTGGCCCCCAAGGGCACCTAGATTGAATAAAATGATTTAAAGACATGATGCAAGATGCAGATGGGACCCAAGGAATTTTTGGAGGAAAAGGAAATAGAGATGGTGTTTGGAATTGTTAAGAAATGTATCTGGGGAAGTATTAGATCCACTTTCAGTTCCCAATTGAAATGATTACTCATGAAAGAATCATTCCTGGGCATGAACTTAACTCAGATTCCTCTTTGGCTGAAGAATGTCTTATGCAATGGTTTCATCCTTCTTATCCAGTGTTCCCTGGACAGAAGCAGCAGCTATGTTTCCTGATGTTATGTTCAACAATCCATAAATCATGAAGCCTCAAACATCTAGCTCTAACATGTTTTTTCTGCGTCAAAGATATGTGGCAAATCTTGATACCTTTATATGCCCCTATTGACCATATGCAAAACTATTAATGGAGCAGGATTGAAGTTCTCTAATGGGATGCTAATAGAGAGGGGCATTCTTTCTACTTGGAAGGTAGAAGTTTTTGGTTAAAGTCAATATAAGTTATAGAGCTGGGATTTGAACCAAATGTATTCTGATTTCAAAATCAGAGTTTAAAAAAAAATGGAGAAGTCAGAACTACTCCAGAGGACAATTAGAATAGTATCTCTTTTTTTTCCCCAGAGAAAGAGGAGAGGCAATAATATCAATTTCACAGTTAGGATATCTATTTTATAGTTTGGCATCATAGGTATTTGCCTAGCTAGGTTTTTGGAGATTATTAAACATAGACATATACTGGGACTAAATTACTTGAGAGTGAAAATGATTCAAAAATTCAATTTTGATTATTAATGCATTTTAATTTAATTTAGACCCTTTCATAATAACCTTGTCTAACTTTACAGCCTAATTACAAAAGAATATCAGCTCATTCAGACAGGTACAATCCCACAAAATTTTTCCTAGTCATGTCAACCTTAGCCATAGTAATTACACCTTTGGTAGTGGGCAGTGATATCATAAGAAGTATGATCCTCAGGGCCCCTCTGTAATTTAGAGGTTTTTTTTAAACCAATGACTTGAACAAAAACATGACTAAAATGTTCATAAAATTTGTTGATGATCCAAAGCTGAGAGGAATAGTGAATACACTGGACAATAAAGTTAGGATTCAAAAAATGACTGAATATAATAATTTGAAATTCATTGGAGTTAAGTATGTAATCTTTTTCTTGAGTCAAAAAAACAATATCTCAGGGACAAAACGAAGGAGGTGTAGTCACTTTTCAGTATGAAAAAATCTAGGGATTTTAGTCAATTGCAAACAATGAGAAATCAGCATCATGTGGCGACTGAAAGAAAAAAGAAAAACAATTGCAGGATAGTAGCTAGGTGATACACTAAAGAAAATGCTGGATTTAGAATCAAGAAAACCTAAATTAAAATCTAGCCACAGATACTTTCTAGCTATGTGACCCTGGGTAAAGAACTTAATTCAGTTTGCATTAGTTCCCCCCTCCTTTTTTTTTTATTAAAGCTTTTTTATTTACAAAACATATGCATGGGTAATTTGTCAACATGGACTCTTGCAAAATATTCTGTTCCAAATTATCCCCTCCTTCCCCCCACTCTCTCCTCTAGATGGCAGGTAGTCCAATACATGTTAAATGTGTTAAAATACATGTTAAACCCAATATATGTATACGTATTTATATAGTTATCTTGCTGCACAAGAAAAATCAGATCAATAAGAAAAAAAACAGGGAAAGAAAACAAAATGCAAGTAAACAACAACAGAAAGAGTAAGAATGCTATGTTGTGGTCCACACTCAGTTTCCAGTTTCTGGCCACTACAAAAAGGGCTGCCACAAAATTTTTGCACATACAGGTCCCTTTCCCTTCTTTAAGATCTCTTTGGGATATAGGCCCAGTAAAAACACTGCTGGATCAAAGGGTATGCATAGTTTGATAACTTTTAGAGCATAGTTCCAAACTGTTTTCCAGAATACTTGGATCCCTTCCCAGTTCTATAACAATGCATCAGTGTCCCAGTTTTCCCGCATTCTCTCCAACATTCGTCACTATCTTTTCTTGTCATCTTAGCCAATCTGATAGGTGTGTAATGATATCTCAAAGTTGTCTCAATTTTCATTTCTCTGATCAATAGTGATTTGGAGCAATTGTCTGTTCATATTCTTTGACCTTTTATCAATTGGAGAATGGCTTGAATTCTTATACTGAGAGAATTCTCTACATATTTTAGAAATGAGGCCTTTACCAGAACCTTTAAATGTAAAAAAATGTTTTCCCAGTTTATTGCTTCCCTTCTAATCTTGTCTGCATTAGTTTTGTTTGTACAAAAAAATTAACTTAATATAATCACAATCATCTATTTTGTGATCAATAATAATCTCCAGTTCTTCTTTGGTCACAAATTCCTTCTTCCTCCACAGATCTGAGAGGTAAACTATCCTATGTTCTTTTAATTTATTTATAATCTCATTCTTTATCCCTAGATCATAAACCCATTTGATCTTATCTCAGTGTACAGTGTTATGTGTGAGTCAATACCTAGTTTCTGCCATACTAGTTTCCAATTTTCCCTGCAATTTTTGTCAAATAGTGAATTCTTATGCCAAAAGCTGGGGCCTTTAGGTTTGTGAAATACTAGATTGCTATAGTCATTGACTATTTTGTCCTGTGAATCTAACCTATTCCACTGATCAACTTCTCTATTTCTTAGCCAGTACTAAATGGTTTTGATGACGGCTGATTTATAATATAGTTTTAGATCTGGTACAGCTAGGCCACCTTCATTTGATTTTTTCCCCAGTAATTCCCTTTAAATTCTTGACCTTTTTTTCTTTCAGATGAATTTTGTTATTATTTCTAGGTCAGTAAAATAGTTTCTTGGGAGTCTGATTAGTATAATACTAAATAAATAGATTAGTTTAGGTAGTATTGTCATCTTTATTATATTTGTTCAACCTATCCAAGAGCACTTGATATTTTTTCCAATTGTTTAGATCTCATTTTATTTGTGTGGAAACTGTTTTGTAATTTTTCTCATGTAGTTCCTGACTTCCCCTTGGCAGATAGATTCTCAAATATTTTATACAATTGACAGTTATTTTAAATGGAATTTCTCTTTTATATATCTTGCTGTTGGGTTTTGTTAGTGATGTATAAAAATGCTCATGATTTATGTGGATTTATTTTGTATCCTGCAACTTTGCTAAAGTTGTGGATTATTTCTAATGTTTTTTTTTAGTTGATTCTCTAGGGTTCTCTAAGTATACTATCATATCATCTGCAAAATGGGATAATTTGGTTTCCTCATTACCTACTCTAATACCTTTAATCTCTTTTTCTTCTCTTATTGCCAAAGTTAGCATTTCTAATAAATGTCAAATAGTAATGGTGATAGTGGGCAACCTTGTTTCACCCCTGATCTTATTGGGAATGGTTCCAATTTATCCCCATTAAATATGATGCTTATTGATGGTTTTAAATAGATGCTACTGACTATTTTAAGAAAAAGTCCATTTATTCCTATACTTTCTAGTGTTTTTAATAGGAATGGGTGTTGGATTTTATCAAATGCTTTTTTTGCATCTATTGAGAGATCATATAGTTTTTGTTATTTTGATTATTGATATAGTCAATTATGCTAATAGTTTTCCTAATATTGAACCAGCCCTACATTTCTGGATAAATCCTATTTGGTCATAGTGTATTATCCTAGTGATGATTTTCTGTAATCTTTTTGCTAATATTTTATTTAAGATTTTTGCATCAATATTCATTGGAGAGATTGATCTATAATTTTCTTTTTCTATTTTTGTCCTATCTTTTTTAGGTATTAGTACCATGTCTGTGTCATAAAAGGAATTAGATAAGAGTCCTTCATTCCCTATTTTTTCATATAGTTTACATAGCATTGGAGTTAATTGTTCTTTAAATGTTGGTAGAATTCACATGTCTGGTCTTGAGGATTTTTTCTTAGGGAGTTGATTAATATCTTATTCTATTTCTTTTCCTAAAATGGGACTATTTAAGTAATTTATTTTCTGCTCTGTTAATCTGGGAAATCTATATTTTGTAGGTATTCCTCTATATCACTCAGATTATCAAATTTATTAGCATAAAGTTGCGCAAAATAATTCCTAATTATTGCTCTAATTTCCTCCTCCTTGATGAAAAGTTCTCCCTTTTCATTTTTGAGACTAACAATTTGATTTCCTCTTTCCCTTTTCTAATCAAATTAACTAAAGAGTTATCTATTTTGTTGGTTGAGCCTGTGCTGACTCACTCCTGGTGCTGGGTGGGCATGGCCAGGTCCCATGAGATTCTGGCTTTTTGGGATTCACTCTTTACCTTTTTGGTTTGTGTTGGGTGTTTTATAACTTCTCTGCTGATCTATTGGCTTGCAACCAGGGCAGAGTAGCCAACACTGCTACTGTAGATTCCTGTAGATTCTTCCCCATGGACTCTTCACCCTGCAGAGTATGCATTGCCCCAGAACTCTGCATTGTGTATGCTGGTGTCTGTGCTCAGCTAGTTTGAGTTTGACCTGCCTCCCTCTGTGCCTGCCTAAAACAGACTTTTTTGGTGATCTTCAAAATTATCTTCTGCTGATAATTTGTTGCACTCCCAATATTCGTGGATTCTGCTGGTCCAGAGGTAATTCAGACTTTAGATTTGTTAATTAGTCTGAGGGTTATAGGAGAAGGTTAGAAAGAAACGTGTGTCCTCTCCAACATCTTGGCTCTACCCCCACATCATTTTTTTAAACTATAAATGGGGGTAATACAGTACCTACCTTGTAGGTTTCTTGTGATATTTGGATGAGATAATATTTATAAAACTCTTAACACAATTCCTGGTTGTAGTTAAGTTTATTACTTTCCCCTATCCTTACAGACCATAAAAATTTAACATCTACCAAATACCAATCAAGACATGATCTAATGGTATACACAACATAATCTTATTTTTATCTTTTTTATGGTCTAAAAAATAAGAAATTCCCAAATTTCCAAACCTAAAAATAACTATATCTCATCAATAAATTGAGATGAAACTAGATCATTAATACAGACAAAATTTCTTGCCCACACAAAACCACTTATTTAAAAAAGTTTAATAACCAATTTTAAATATATTTTACCATAGACAATATTCATTCTTTCCAAATTATGTAGAATGAAAAGCATTCAAAATATAGAGATACAGAGAAGATAAAAATCATGTGGGAACAGAATGAGACAAATATAGTTTTGCTTGACGATTAAAGACTATAGAAAAAACTTTGAATGATCCAAAAGAGGATGAGGTCACATCCTAATATTTTTATTCAGTTACAAAAAATAGTTGTTTTTCTACTTGTATGATAATTCAAAGAACATTGATTATAGAAGAATATTTGCAGGAAAGCAACTCATTCCAGGATTTACTATTTAAATCCTTTTGAAAAACATACGATCAAGATAATGATGATGTTTATAATGATGATGATGATAATGACAACAATGATGACAATGACAATGATAATGATAAAGCTCATGTGTATTTAATGGCTGTTCACAAAACACTTTCTTCACATCCCTGTAAGTTAGGGGATACAAATATTTGAAAGATTAGGAAAATAATGTTTAGAATAAATAAGGGCTTTATGAAAGGTTATATAAGCTTATAAAAGAAAACCTAGATTTTCCTGCATTACAATTCATTGTTCTCTCATTTATTTAAAGCCAGATTTCAAATATATTTAGTTGAAACTATGTGAGTGGATGGAATTTTTTAGGTAATACATATAAAAGGCAATGCACAGTACAATAAACCCTAGGTCTAATGGATACATATCCACAGTAGGTGGAGTAAAAGAATGCAACAGCTTTTTAATATGAAGGGAGACAGTTCTTTGGTCATGGATTGGAATGGGGGGAGGAAAGATTTGGGGAATCCTAATCCTTTTCCAATATTCAGTAATAGACAGTAAAGTGTAAAGAAAGCTCTTTATGAACATATAGTAATAAGAATTCAAAGATAACATGAAAAGTTGATTTTGCTTCTGTTGACTAAAAGGTTCAAATTTAAGAAGAAAAGTTAGAAGAACTAAGAATGTATCTTTTTTGACACCTGTGTCCACAATGTTGACACAAATAAGAAATTCAATACAATTCTCTCTAATGGTAGAATTAGGTATTTAAATACCAGACTAACCGAAAGACATAAAAATAGAAAGTATCCCCAAACTACTCTATCAGTAATGGGCTTATGTTGATTAACTCTTCCCAAAAGAGCTCAAGAATAAGGTTTAATAATAAGGACTTTAATTTCAAAGATAATTCATATTGGAGGGTAATTGAGGTTCTAGCATGATAGGGATTAAAAGAGATAGAAATATTTACATCCATTTTTCTTTCCATTGAATAAATAAGGGGGCAATCTTCAAGTCATTTAGGAATTGCAATTTTGGTAAGGAAATAATTCTTTAGGGTCATTTTGTCTACTCTCTCCCAACCTTTTTTTTTAACCTAATAACCTTTAAAAAAAACCAAGATTTTATTGCTCTTTCTCTCATAGCATCAGAACACTTACTTGAATATTTCTTATCAAGCTTATTGGCCAAATAACATACTACCAAGAAGTACTTTTTTCTCTTTCAGAGTCCATGCTCATGGTTTCCAAGTTTCTCTATTCAGATTCAGGATGACATTGTCAATGATTGGCATAAGAAAGATTAATTTGACAGCCCCGTGAATAATATATTGAAAATAGAAAGAGTGCAGGTAGGTAGTAAGGGGGATAAGTGTTCTAGAAAGACACTGCTGCTAGTAGGGTAGATGCATTCCAGATGTATTTCAGAGGTAGAATTGATAGGACATGTATGTTGGTATTTTTAGGATTAAAAATTTAGATCTGCAAGGGAGGAGAGGTTATCATGTCTAATGTTATCATCTTATAGATAGTAAACTTAAGCTCAAGGAGATTAAGGATTTTGTTCAGGGTTGAAAGATAATAAGCATTTAAGGGCGTATTTTAATTCAGTTCATCAAACCCCAGAAGTAATATTCTTTCCAATGTACTACACAACTTTGGGAAAAGGAGAAATGTGGTACCACTGAAAGTGAGGAATCCTACTTATAGTATATAGTTACTGATATAGAAAATGTTTTGAATCATGTTAATACAAAATGACTATCTTATGTGGTCACCATATCCCATATTATTTAAAGATCTAAAATACAATCTGGGTTCATAGGCATAGAACAATAAACATAGAACAAATTGTTTTGTTTATTCTATAGAGAGTGGTTGATTGGTTGGTTGCTGTCCTTTACTCTTGAAAAGGATCAAAATGACCTCACTATGTTAGTCAAGTTATAGTGTATCTGACTGTGGCTGATCAGACCAATATGAGCTTAGAATGCTCTGCCCCAGATGGGGCACAATAGTCTCTATGTGTCTATTAACATTTGCGGCATCTTCTCTAATTTTGCGCATTTCATGTTTCTTCTGAGCTTATAAAATACTCTTTTGCTCATACAACACAGCACCTTTTCTGATAAGGGTACACCACATGGAGCAGTCCTGTGCCAATGTCTCCCATGTCATATAATCAATTCTAAAGTTCTTAAGAGAGATTTTGAGGATGTCCTTATATTGCTTTTTCTGATCACCTTGTGATCGCTCACCCTATGTGAGTTCTCTAAAAAACAATCTTTTTGGCAAGTGTATATTTGGCATTTGAACAATGTTGTCAGTCCAATGGAGTTGTATTTATGGCAATTTATTTGAGAAAGGATTGCATGGTCTGGTACCTTTTCCTTCCAGGTGATCTTCAGAATCTTCCTAAGACAATTCATATGGAAGTGATTCAGTTTCCTGGCATAGTACTGGTACACTATCCAGGTTTTACAGGCATACAAAATATTACTATCAATAACACACATGTTCTGAGTGGTTTTCATCTTGGGGTGGGAGGAATTAATCCTTAGCCTGTTTGTGAAGAAAGAAAAAAGCAAAACTGACTAATTCAGAGATCAAAATCATAACCTCTGCTTCACCATGTACTTATTCTATAACTGACTGAATTTGGAAGCTGTCCCATGCATGATCTTTGAAATAAGCTGTGGTCACTTTATTTTACTAGCAAATACTGAAGCTACTTAGGGAAGAAGTAACTTCCCTAAGTAAGAAGAATGAAAGGGGCAATAACTTCAGAAACAACTCTCTATCTCTGTCTTGGTCAAAGAGTGTGTGTGTGTGTGTGTGTGTGTGTGTGTGTGTGTGTGAAATGGAAAAATCATACCTTGGAAACTTACAATATCCATAACTAGGTGGTACAGTGGATAGAGCACCAGGCTTTGAGTCAAGAAGACTCATCTTCCTGAGTTCAAATCTAGCCTCGGACAGTTACCAACTATGTGATCCTGGGCACGTCATTTAATTCCATTGCCAAATGAGTTGGGGAAGGAAATGACAAACCATTCCAAATATATTCTTCATCCAACTAGAATAAGATTGACTAATTTATAGTCTTATAATGCATTGAGAAAACAAAGGATGAAATGAGGATGGTAAGATATTGAAAGACAGATGAGAGGTATACAATGCTCTTGAGAGAAAGGTGGAAATTTAAGAAATTAATGAAGTGGTAAGTGATAAAACACAGACTGAACAAGTCTTTACTACTGGTAGTAGTCTTTCAAGATAGCAAATACCCAGTCAACCATTAGATCTTTTCTGTAATGTCAAACTCTCTAGAAACACAAAAAACAAGACAATCATAGCATGGCATTTCCATATTTCACCTAAGAAAGTTCATGCCATTTGTGACATAATCAAATCCTGATATTTAACTTTATTAATATCTGCTATATGTTTACCCCTCCCCCCTTTGCTTTACCTTTAGTTTGCTCCTGACCTTGATGAAACATGGCCCTTTTGATCCTTTTTTTTTGTCTCCTAGTGCTTAGGCCATTGGTTTATAACAGACTCAATCCATGTAAGATTATGACCTGGTCCTAGTGTTCCTTCTGTCCCTGTAATGTAGCACAAATTATTTATTGGAAGGACCTCATACTTGCTAGTCTCTGAAAACATTCTTACAACAGACTGAAAACCAGGTATTCTGTTACAGGTAGAAATACTTTATCATTTTATTCTTTTTAGTAATCAAGCAAAAAAAAAAAACCTGGAAAACCATCAAACTCAGGTGCAATCTCTTTTATTGAATTTGATAACATTACTGGGTAGCACTCAGTGTTCTTGTGGGGATTAATGCATGAAAATACCATTTTGCATAACAATAATGTCAAAAGGATAACTCTGAAAAGGTCCATCTTCGTTATAAAACTCAAGCGGGGGTTTGATACAGTATCTTTAAAGACTTCCAAAATGCTTTGTGATTTGGCATTGTATAATATCTCTGACAAGATAGAAGGTGAAAAAAAAGTATTCCATTTACGTACATAGGCATAGATTTGATCCCCTAGCTCCATTTTTGAAGTCATGTTTGTTTTAGGTAAAGGTCACCAGGAAATGTGCCTTTAGAAACTTTAGATATTGGAAGGAAATAAAGAAATATTGGGGTGAACGACCTTTGTGTAGATTACTCTGTCAAGAATCCATAAATATGGGCATGTGAGTAGAAATTTCTCCCATATTCAAAGATCTTGAGAACAAAATTCAATATTCAGAGTTATTGTCAACTGCCTTTTATTTGACAAATGCAGTTTCTGTGGCATCAATATTTAAAGCACTTAACACCATATTTTCCTTATTGTTATTTTCTAGGGAAAAACACTGTCTACTCTTTTCCAGAAGCCTTTATGTTTGTAATACATAATAGTTCTGTATATTTATGAATTTTATTCTGTTTTTTCTCTGATAGAAGTTCTTTATTTGTGCCACTGTTTATCAAGAAACACCATGTGAAAGTTAATAATAACATAATTTAGAGCAATAATTACATTTTTATTCAATAGCTGTGGGAAAACACTGAGTTGAATAATGAGATAAAAATGAGTGTCTCAGCCCTAACAGGACATTAATCAACATATTAACTGTGTAGGCAAACTGATTTGAGGCTGTTATGGCTTAATTTGTCTCAAAATCATTATTTTTAATGTATTGCATAATGTACTTTAAAATATGTGTTGAAGTGATTATATGTAAGCATTAGATTTCAACAGAATAGATGTTGCTCTTTATTCTAGCATGAGTTATCCCTTTTTTATAGTATACAGTATAAAATCGATATTCCTGAAACTCTGGCATTTCAGAGCAAAGGTAAGATAAGACTAAATTAATTCTGCAACCTCTCTGCCTAAATCCAGTCATAGCTGTGAAGGCCATTTTTTTTCCTCCTTGAGTCAAATTACTAATCACTGTTTAGTAGATTCTCTCATTTTTAAATAACCAATCTAAGGAACAGCTTTAAAGTTGTTTCAATTCTAACAAAAGAAGGGAGTTAGCGAATGACCCTCTTACTTATAATATTATGAAACTAGTTTTGTCCTTGAACCTCTGATGTTTTCTTCCTGCACACTCTATCTGAAGTAGTGCCTTGAGAAAAGGGATTAGTGCATGGAAGGCTAGTTTAGGAGTCAGGAAGATCTGACTCAAGTCACATATAGTGATTGGGCAAGTTATTGGTCTTTCAGTATTTTAGGCAACACAGATGGCTAGGTGGTACAGTGAATAAAGCACCAGGCTTTGAGTCAAGAAGACTTATCTTCCTAAGTTCAAATCTGTCCTCAGACACGTACCAAAAATGCAATCCTGGGCAAGTCATTTAATCCCATTGCCAAATGAGTTGGGGAAAGAAATGACATACCATTCCAATATCTTTGCTAAGAAAACTTCAAGCAGTCTCAGGATGAGAATCAGACATGACTAAAGAAATTATCAACAATAAACTCTAGGCAAGTCTCTAAGACTGTGGGTTGGGCAACAGATTCCAACCTGAATCGTTGAAGGAATTTCCCCATCTGGAAGTTTCCTATGCCAGTGAAATCACCATTCTAAGTTCTCTCCTATTCACCATTACTTGCTATGTGAATTCTTAGTTCAAGCCAAAGTCATTCTCTTTGACTCAAAATTGACAGCCCTGCTTTTAACTATTGCCCTCGGAGTGGACTCTGAAGCTTGGAAAAAGTGACTTGCTCATGGCCAAATCACAAATTTTAGAGACAAATTCAAAACTTTTTTTTGATTCTGGTCATTCCATATCTCATATCCTATATATAATACCAGGCAAAGTGAACCAAAAAAAAAAGAAAAAAAAAAAAAAACAAGAGAGAGAGAGAGAGAGAGAGAGAGAGAGAGAGAGAAGAGAGAGAGAGAGAGAGAGAAAGAAAGAGAGAGAGAGAGAGAGAAAGAAAGAAAGAAAGAAAGAAAGAAAGAAAGAAAGAAAGAAAGAAAGAAAGAAAGAAAAAAAGCTTCTCAGCTTCTGTTTGTCAAATACTTCATTGTGCCATAATAGGTACATTTTATCTTTTCCTCTCATCACTCTTCTTATCTTTGCCTTAGGGGGAAAAAGGTGTTAGAAGAAAAGAGTAAGCTTGTTTTTGTAATTAAATTCACGCATCAAGCAACATCTGACAGTCATATTTTATACATGTTGAAATAAAATAATGCTTCCTCAGACTTGGATGCTCCAAACTTTTCTTAACAATCTACTTCCATGTCTCTTCAATAGCAGCGTTTCTAAGCAATGCATACTTTGATTGGAGACATTCTGGTAATGAGATTTGCCTTTCCCCCACCAAATGCTACTGAATACAAGAAGCTCTAATTGCCAAAAGCAAACTATTTTCCTCTTTACAATTGATTTGTACATATTCCATGAAGTATAACTACAAATGTAGTCGTGAAGACACAACTGAAAAATGGCGAGGGCCTCAAAATGTGAGCCTCAAACTACGGCCCACAAGCCAGATGCAGCAGCTGAGGATGATTATCCCCCTCACCCAGGGCTATGAAGTTTCTTTATTTAAAGGCCTATAAAACAAAGTTTTTGTTTTTACTATAGTCGGGCCCTCCAGTAGTCTGAGGGACAGTGAACTGGCCTCCTATTTAAAAAGTTTGAGGACCCCTGCATGGAGCAAGCCACCATATTGACTGTGATTGAATCACCAGAAGTTATCCTGAAGGTTTCCAAATGTAACTGAGCTACAGAGAGGCCTGGGATTCTGGTCATGCATGATATAGACTAGGTTTTTGTTTGTTTGGAATGTTATTATTTTTTAGATATAGAGATATAGTTGAAGAATTAGAAAATCCTTAAACAATCAGTCCTTTCTCTCAAGTCAGATGAAACTTTGAATTTAATAGGACTAATTCAATATCAAAGAATTTTGAAAAAATTATAAATAGAGCAGCAAAATATCTGCCCCACTCAATTGATAATCATTAAGTACAACCAAGTGCCAGTTTCCATGCTAGACACTGGGGATATAAATACAAAGAGTAAAACAATTCCTATTCTCAAGAAAATTAATCCAGATTTGTATATTTATATATTTGTCATACCACCCCCTTTAACAAAATATTATCTCCTCCACATAAAGAGGGTGCCCAGACCATGCAATTTCTTTATTTACCATGATGGTACACTCTTCTGCACCTCTCTATCATTTGGTTAAAAAAAACAACTTCAACAGCAATAGCAACATTTTCATTGCAATAGATTCCATTGAACAAGAGAGAATATGTTCATAAATTATTTACTATAACTTTTTTTCTGACCATTATGCTTTCCTTGAATAGCTTTTATGATTTTTCAGGTACTTCTTTACAAAACCTTAAGTAGGAAATTTTGCACTGATGGTAAATTCTGTTGGGGAAGAAATAAAGCTAAAGATTGACCAACCTGAGTGCAGTATCACTGGGAGAGGAGTTAGAGGTCTATGACTACCTTGTGTGCTTTACTTGGATGCTGAGAAAGGTAACAATCCTATCTTCACAGAGCTTGACTGATGTTACTATGGCACAATTGACTGTACCCAGCTATCTAGAAGGAGGACCCCAAGATAAGGGAACCATAACAAAAAAGCCTAATGATAACAACCTTGACTAGGAGTATGGATCCCACTTTCAGAAAATTACTCTCTGTGGAAAAATAAAATACCACTGGCCTTGCCTAGACATAATTCTACTCCTATAAACAACTTAAATATACTCTTGGAACTTTTCATTGATCCTAGTGGATGTGTGAGCAATTTGAGTGTGGAAATTAGGTTACCTCTCACCTTCCTGAAATAGACAATATTGAGTCTACATTCCCTACTTCATATTGTATCAGCTAACACTTCCCCACTTTAGCCCATCTATTTACTGCTATACAAATTTCCATCCTTACCCCTTGCATGATAGGCAAACAGATTCTTACAATTGTGATCCAGGTTCTATAGCTGCTATAAAATGCTGTTGAGAAAATCCTCTCCTTCCCCTAGCATAATACGCCCTATCCTCCCCCATCATCTTACAGCTGTGGCACCCCTTAACTGGCTCTAGACTCTGAGACAAGGGCCAATAAGAGCCCCACCTTCTATTTTTTTCTTTTTCATTCAGAATAGGAATGAAGAATGATCTACATTACAGATCTCTTTATTTTCCTCCAAACCCACCTTTGTTCAAAAATTTCCTTTTTTCAGTCTCACTATCTAGTGGTGTGCTGGAACTGGTTTGAACAGGCTCTCAAGAGCCTGTGTGAACAACTCAGAAATCAGCAAATGCTACAAATCAGAGCTTGAGATATATTTGTTGATTTTGTTGATTGCCTACATTTATGAAAATGATGGACAAAGTGTTAATGATGCAAATTAAACTCAAAAGTATGTCATATGTACATTATTTCCCAAGAGTTGTTTATCATTTACTATCACACACATTTACCATAATCCTTCTAGTTACTTAGGTTCAGAAACTCAGTATCATTTTCCTGTCTTCACTCACTTTTCCCCCATTCTTCCATATCCAATAACCTCCTAACTGTTCTTCTTGCCTCAAGTCTCTCTTTTTTACAACTTTTCTACACAAATGATTTTTCTAAAATGTAAATTTAACCATGTCTTTCTACTATTTGAAAAACTCGATTGACTCCCTAAGACCTTTAGGGGCAGACAGAACACTGTTAAACATTTACAGCCTTTTTCATTCTATTCCCAAAGTACTTTTTATTCTTATAATACATTATTCCTCTTCTTACATTCCACAAGGACAGCCAAACTGGACTTCTTGCTATTCTTAACACAATTATTCCTTCTCCAGTCTCCATGGTATTGTATTGGCTGTACTCAATAACTGGAATTCACTCCCTCCTTACTTTTGCTTTTTGAAATCCTTTCTACATCAAGCTTTTTGTGATCTCCCCAAATTCTAGTTTGTTTCCTTATAAAATTACCTGTATTTATTTTATAAACATATATTTTGTTTCCCTCAGCAAAATGTAAACTCCTTGAAGACAAGGGATAATTTTTTTTATCTTTTTATCTCTGAAACTTAGAATTAATGTCAGGAATAAATCAAGTGCTTAATACATGTTTTTTGATTGATTTCTGGAGAGAACTTCAAGTATATTAAATTCATTTGAGTATTTGATACTTTCTTCTCCTGCTTGGTTTCAACTTTTAAAAATTTATTTGAACCCTTAAAATTTATGAACAAAATCACAGAAAAAAATAAGACACTGTTTGAAAAAAATATATAAACCAATATATATCTCCATCAACAGTATATTAGTGTGCTTGTTTCTCCATACCTCTTCCAAATTCAATGATGTGCATCTTTTGTCATCTACAAATTTTCTGGACATGAGGGAAACTTCAGAGTTAATTTTGATTTTAATTTTTATTATTTTAAGTAAGTAGGGAAATTTGTTCTTATTTCAAGTAGTTTGTAATTCTTCTTAGGACTATTTGTTCATATCTTTTGAACTAATTATCCCTTGTTGGATGATTGGTGTTGCATATTTGTATTGGTATCTTATATATCTTGAATATCAAGAAAAGGTGACATTTTGACAATTGATGAAAACTTTTTTTAAAAAAAAATTCATACTGTGAAGGAGACATTTAGAAAACTGACATTTGGAAATGTTTTCATCATCATGTGATTTTGTTACCAAAAATATCTGTCACCTATATAAACTTTCACATCTGAAGACTTAAACTTAGAAACAAAATTGTCTAACATCTTCCAAATAAGAGTTTCAACAGATTTTTTTATCCAGTTTGTTAAAATATATTAGCATAATACATTCAGACAGGCTTAGATGAATAGCTGATTGATAACATGGAAGGAGGAAACTTACTGGCCAATTTAAAATGACTTTTTGTATCTGGCAAATGGATTCAAGAGTCACTATTATGATTTGGTAAGAATAATAAACAATATACCATTTAGACCTACACATCTTTGTATTATCAGCTATGACTGACATTAAAACCAATATCAAATAAAACTGAATTTAGGATTATGTACATGTACATAATTTATAAATAGATAAATCTGTATTATCTGTTGTTGTTCAGTAGGGTTTGATTCTTTATGATCCAGTTTGGGGAATTTTTGATAAAGATACTCAAGTGGTTTGCTATTTCCTTCATTTTACAGATAAAGAAACCAAGGCAAAATTACCATGGGTCACAGAGCTATTGAAATGTCTGAGGCCATGTTTGAACTGAGGAAGATGAGTCTTTTTTATTCCAGTTCTGGAATTCTATCCACTGTGCAACTTAGTTGTCCTCTTTCTCTTTCTCTCTCTCTCTCTCTCTCTCTCTCTCTGTCTCTGTCTATATATATATATATATATATACACATATATAATTTATATTTATATATAATTTAAACATAACTATACATGTAAATATAACCAAAGTTCTTTTATTTTTTATGAATAATGGGGTGTGATTAAAAAGTTAGATGACCATTACTTTGGATTCCTTTTTAAACCAAAATACATCTATTATAACCCTATTTCACATCTTGAAAATTCTGCTTGATTCATCTCTAAGGACTCTTGTTGGACTAACTCAGATGAATCTTAATTCTTAATTCTCAAACCTTAAAAACTTGCAATTTCCTTAATTATTTAGGATACATATTTATTTGCATGGATACATATTTATATGTATGTGCATATGTGTGTGTCTTTGGAGAAAGAAATGAAGGAAGGAAGGAAGGAAAGAAAGAAAAAGAAAAAGAGGAAAGGAAGACATGAAGGAAAAAAGAAAAAGAAAGAAAGAAATAAGGAAAGAAAGGAGGACATGAAGGAACAAAAGACTGAAGGAACAAAGATGAAAGAGAAGAAGAGAGAGAGACAGAAAGAGGGGGAGAGGAAGAGAGAGAAGGAAGGGGCCGGGAGAAGAAGAGGGAAAGAGGAAGAGGGAAGGGAGGGAGAAGGGGAGGAAGAGGGAGACAGAGGGAAAGAGAGAAACAAAAAGAGAGGGAGAGGAGAGAGTGAGGAGGGAAAAAGAGAAAGGGAGAAAGATAGAAGGGTAGGAAGAGAGGGAGAGAGGGGGGATAGAGAGAAGGAGAGAGAGAGAGAGACTCCAAAAGATCTGAATTTCAGATCCAGCTTCCAACTCAGAACTATAAGGCTATGAACAAATTAATTAGGTTCATTTGTTTTTTTTGTTTTTTTTGTTTTTTTTTTTAGCATGGTTCAGAATGATTGATTGATTTATTTATTTATTTATTTATTTATTTTATAATAAATTTTATTTTATTTAATAATAACTTCGCATTGACAGAATCCATGCCAGGATAATTTCTACACGACATTATCCCTTGCAATCACTTATGTTTTGTTTTTTTCCCCTCCCTCCCTCCTCCCCCCCCCCCAGGATGGCAAGCAGTCCTATATATGCTAAACATGTTGCAGTATATCCTAGATACAATACATATTTGCAGAACCAAACAGTTCTCTTGTTGCACAGGGAGAATTGGATTCAGAAGGTAAAAATAACTCGGGAAGAAAATCAAAAATGCAAATAGTTCACATTCATTTCCCAGTATTCCTTCTTTGGGTGTAGCTGTTTCTGTCCATCATTTCTCCAATGAAACTCAGTTAAGTCTCTTTGTCAGAGAAATCCACTTCCATCAGAATATATCCTCATACAATATCGTTGTCGAAGTGTATAATGATCTCCTGGTTCTGCTCATCTCACTTAGCATCAGTCCATGTAGGTCTCTCCAAGCCTCTCTGTATTCATCCTGCTGGTCATTCCTTACAGAGCAATAATATTCCATAACATTCATATACCACAATTTACCCAGCCATTCTCCAATTGATGGGCATCCATTCATTTTCCAGTTTCTAGCCACTACAAACAGGGCTGCTACAAACATTTTGGCACATAGAGGTCCCCTTCCCTTTTTTAGTATCTCTTTGGGGTATAAGCCCAATAGAAACACTGCTGGATCAAAGGGTATGCACAGTTTGATAACTTTTTGGGCATAATTCCAGATCGCTCTCCAGAATGGCTGGATTCGTTCACAACTCCACCAACAATGCATCAATGTCCCCGTTTTCCCGCATCCCCTCCAACATTCATCATTGTTTTTTCCTGTCATCTTAGCCAATCTGACAGGAGTGTAGTGATATCTCAGAGTTGTCTTAATTTGCATTTCTCTGATCAATAGTGATTTGGAACACTCTTTCATGTGAGTGGTAATAGTTTCAATTTCTTCATCTGAAAATTGTCTGTTCATATCCTTTGACCATTTATCAATTGGAGAATGGCTTGATTTTTTATAAATTTGAGTCAGTTCTCTATATATTTTGGAAATGAGGCCTTTATCAGAACCTTTAATTGTAAAGATGTTTTCCCAGTTTGTTACTTCCCTACTAATCTTGTTTGCATTCGTTCTGTTTGTACAAAGGCTTTTTAATTTGATATAATCAAAATTTTCTATTTTGTGATTGGTAATGGTCTCTAGTTCATCTTTGGTCACAAATTTCTTTCTCCTCCACAAGTCTGAGAGATAAACTATCCTATGTTTCTCTAATTTATTTATAATCTCGTTCTTTATGCCTAGGTCATGGACCCATTTTGATCTTATCTTGGTATGTGGTGTTAAGTGTGGGTCCTTGCCTAATTTCTGCCATACTAATTTCCAGTTATCCCAGCAGTTTTTATCAAATAATGAAATCTTATCCCAAAATTTAGAATCTTTGGGTTTGTCAAACACTAGATTGCTATAGTTGACTATTCTGTCTTGTGAACCTAACCTTTTCCACTGATCAACTAATCTATTTCTAAGCCAATACCAGATGGTTTTGGTGACTGCTGCTTTATAATATAATTTTAGATCAGGTACAGCTAGACCACCTTCATTTGATTTTTTTTTCATTAATTCCCTTGAGATTCTCGACTTTTTATTGTTCCATATGAATTTTGTTGTTATTTTTTCTAAATCATTAAAATATTTTCTTGGAAGTCTGATTGGTATAGCACTAAATAAATAGATTAGTTTAGGGAGTATTGTCATCTTTATTATATTTGCTCGGCCTATCCAAGAGCACTTAATATTTTTCCAATTATTTAAGTCTGACTTTATTTGTGTGAAAACTTTTTTGTAATTTTGCTCATATAATTCCTGACTTTCCTTTGGTAGGTAGATTCCCAAATATTTTATGCTATCAACAGTTATTTTGAATGGAATTTCTCTTTGTATCTCTTGCTCTTGGATTTTGTTGGTGGTGTATAAGAATGCTGAGGATTTATGGGGATTTATTTTGTATCCTGCTACTTTGCTAAAATTATGAATTATTTCTAATAGCTTTTTAGTAGAATCTCTGGGGTTTTCTAGGTATACCATCATATCATCTGCAAAGAGTGATAGTTTGGTTTCCTCATTGCCTACTCTAATTCCTTTAATCTCTTTCTTGACTCTTATTGCAGAGGCCAGTGTTTCTAATACAATATTGAATAATAATGGTGATAGTGGGCAACCTTGCTTCACTCCAGATCTTACGGGAAAGGTTCCAGTTTTTCCCCATTGCATATGATGCTTACTGAAGGTTTAAAATATATGCTCCTAACTATTTTAAGGAAAAGTCCTTTTATTCCTATGCTCTCAAGTGTTTTTATTAGGAATGGCTGTTGGATTTTATCAAATGCTTTTTCTGCATCTATTGAAATGATCATATGGTTTTTGTTTGGTTGGTTGTTGATATAGTCAATTATGTTAATAGTTTTCCTAATATTGAACCAGCCCTGCATTCCTGGTATAAATCCTACTTGGTCATAGTGTATTATCCTGGGGATGATTTTCTGTAATCTTTTTGCTAATATTTTATTTAAGATTTTAGCATCAATATTCATTAGGGAGATTGGTCTATAATTTTCTTTCTCTGTTTTCAGCCTACCTGGTTTAGGTATCAGTACCATATCTGTGTCATAAAAGGAGTTTGGTAGGACTCCTTCAATCCCTACTTCTTCAAATAGTTTATTTAGCATTGGAGTTAATTGATCTTTAAATGTTTGATAGAATTCAGATGTAAATCCATCTGGTCCTGGGGTTTTTTTCTTAGGGAGTTGATTGATAGTTTGTTCTATTTCTTTTTCTGAGATAGGAGTGTTTAGGATATTTACTTCTTCCTCTGTTAGTTTAGGTAAGCTATATTTTTGGAGGTATTCTTCTATTTCATTTAAGTTGTCGAATTTATTGGCGTAAAGTTGGGCAAAGTAACTCCTAATCATTGCTCTAATTTCCTCTTCGTTAGTGGTGAGTTCTCCCTTTTCATTTTTAAGACTAACAATTTGATTTTCCTCTTTCCTTTTTTTAATCAGATTTACTAAGGGTTTGTCTATTTTGTTGGTTTTTTCATAGAACCAACTCTTAGTTTTATTAATCAATTCAATAGTTTTTTTACTTTCAATTTTATTGATCTCTCCTTTTATTTTTTGAATTTCAAGTTTAGTGTTTGATTGGGGGTTTTTAATTTGTTCCTTTTCTAGCATTTTTAGTTGCAAGCCCAATTCATTGACCTTCTCTTTCTCTATTTTATACAAATAGGCCTCTAGGGATATGAGATTTCCCCTTATTACCGCTTTGGCTGCATCCCATACATTTTGGTATGATGTCTCATTATTATCATTTTCTTGGATGAAGTTATTAATTATGTCTATAATTTGCTGTTTCACCCAATCATTCTTTAGTATGAGATTATTTAGTTTCCAATTATTTTTTGGTCTACTTTCCTGTGGCTTTTTATTGAATGTAATTTTCAATGCATCATGGTCTGAAAAGGATGCATTCACTATTTCTGCCTTACTGCATTTGAGTTTGAGGTTTTTATGTCCTAATATATGATCAATTTTTGTATAAGTTCCATGAACTGCTGAAAAGAAGGTGTACTCCTTTCTGTCCCCATTACATTTTCTCCAGAGATCTATCATATCTAATTTTTCTAGTATTCTATTTATCTCTTTGACTTCTTTCTTATTTATTTTGTGGTTTGATTTATCTAATTCTGAGAGTGCAAGGTTGAGATCTCCCACTATTATAGTTTTACTGTCTATTTCTTCTTGCAGCTCTCTTAATTTCTCTTTTAGGAATTTAGATGCTACACTACTTGGTGCATATATATTTAATATAGATACTTCTTCATTATTCATTCTACCCTTTAGCAAGATATAGTGCCCTTCCTTATCTCTTTTGATTAGATCAATTTTTGCTTTAGCTTGATCTGAGATCAGGATGGCTACCCCTGCTTTTTTGGCTTCACCTGAAGCATAGTAGATTTTGCTCCAACCTTTTACCTTTAACCTGCATGTATCACCCCGCTTCAGGTGTGTTTCCTGTATACAACATATTGTAGGATTCTGGCTTTTAATCCATTCTGCTAACCGCTTCCTCTTTATAGAGGAGTTTACCCCGTTCACATTTATGGTTAAAATGACCAATTCTGTATTACTTGCCATCTTGTTAACCCCGGTTTATGCTTTTCTCCCTTCTTACTCCCTTACCCCCTCCCTTACCCCACTTCCCAGTATTAAGCTTGTGAGCTCCCCTTGCTTCTCACAGCCCTCCCTTTTTCAGTATCCCTCCCTCCCCTTAGAGTTCCCCCCCCCAACTTGCCCCTTTCCCTCCCAGTTACCGTATTCCCTTCCACTTAGCTTATTCCTTCCTTTTTCACTTTTCCCTTCTCACTTTTCAATGAGGTGGGAGAAGTTTCACCATAGATTGAATATGTCTAAAATTCTTCTCTTAATGCCAATTCTGAAAGCAGTAAAATACTCACTATTTTCATTCCTCTCCATTCTTTCTCTCAGATATACTAGGTTTTCTTTGCCTCTTCATGAAATGTAGTACCCCCACTTTCCCTTTTTTCTAGTACAATGTCCTTTCCACAACTAGTTTCTAGAACAAGGTATACATGTATTCTTTATACATCTTTACAGCCGAAATATAGTTCCCAAGATTAATCTTTACCTTTTTAGATTTCTCTTGAGTTCTGTGCTTGTAGATCAAATTTTTTGTTAAGTTCTGGCTTTTTCATCAGAAATAGATGAAATTCGCTTATTTCGTTGAATGTCCATCTTCTTCCCTGGAAAAAGATGCTCAATCTCGCTGGGTAAGTTATTTTTGGTTGCATACCAAGTTCCTTAGCCTTTCGGAATATCATATTCCAGGCCCTTCGATCCTTTAATGTGGAT
Source organism: Antechinus flavipes (assembly GCF_016432865.1). Lineage (NCBI taxonomy): Eukaryota > Metazoa > Chordata > Mammalia > Dasyuromorphia > Dasyuridae > Antechinus > Antechinus flavipes. Next base: position 437,647,002 of record NC_067400.1, read on the forward strand.
GCTGCCAGATCCTGGGTGATCCTTATTGTGGCTCCTTGATACTTGAATTGGGTTTTTCTAGCCGCTTGCAGTATTTTTTCCTTTGCCTGAGGGTTCTGGCATTTGGCCACTATATTCCTTGGTGTTTTGATTTTAGGATCCCTTTCAGTAGGGGATCGATGAATTCTTTCAATGTCTATTTTACCTTCTGTTTCTATGACTTCTGGGCAGTTCTCTTTGATAATTTCCTGGAAGATAGTGTCCAGGCTTTTTTTTTCATCATACTTTTCTGGAAGTCCGATGATTCTCAGGTTGTCTCTCCTGGATCTGTTTTCCAGGTCTGTTGTCTTCCCCAGAAGGTATTTCACATCCTTTTCCATTGTTTGATTTTTTTGGATTTGCTTGACTGATTCTTCTTGTCTCCTCGAGTCATTCAATTCCAATTGTTCGACCCTGATTTTCAGTGAGGTATTTTCTTCACTCACTTTTTTAAGATCTTTTTCTAATTGTCCAATTGAGTTCTTTTGTTCTGTGGAATTTTTTTCCATTTCGCCAATTTTGTTTTTTAGAGAGCTGTTTTCTGTTTCCAGTTCACTAATCCTATTTTTCAAGGATTTGGTTTCTTTATCCACTCTCTCTTTAACTGACTTCTCCAGGCTCTTTTGCCAAGCCTCCCTCTCCTTTTGCAGAGCCTCCCTCTCCTTTTCCCATTTTTCTTCTAGCTCCCTTGTGAGAGCCTTTTTAATTTCCTCCATGAGATTCATCTGTGCTGAGGGACATAAGGTCTCCTCCTTCGGGGATTCACCTGGGGACTGTTTGTTTTTAGTCTCCTCAGGGTTTGGAGTCTGCTCTTTATCTGTATAAAAGCTGTCCAGGGTTAAATTCTTTTTCAGTTTCTTGCTCATTCTGTCTATTTATCAAAGACAAACTATCAAAGAAACAGAAGGAAAAAAACCCCTTGAATGGAGGCTGCTTTCTTTGGGGGAGGGGCAGGGTATTCGTGAGGCACGGATCCTACTGTGCTATGGCGCCTGCGCGCTGAGATCCGAGCGCTCTGAGATCCGAGCGGGCTAAGACACTGTGGGGGAGGGGTGGCCAGGTCCTGAGAGACTCCAGCTGTTTGGGATTGTATTCTTCACCCCCGGTGTTTTTAGCTTCTCTGCTGGGCTGCTGACTTGCTCCTATAGCAAAGCTCTCACCGCAGAGACGGCTGCGATCGCGTCCTACCCCCTCTCCACTCTACCCGGTTCTGAGCTGCTATCTGTGCTCTGGTTGCAGCTGCTGCCCGCAGACTGCTTCCAAATACCGTCCCCGCCCTCGCGCAAAAACAGACCTTTCTTGACGAGTCTCAAGGATGGTTTCTCTTGGTAAGTAATTGTATGGTTTTTTTTCAGTCGAGCATTAATTCAGAGGCATGAAATGAAATGAATAGTGAGAGAAAAACACGGAGATTACACAGAAGTGTATTTCCTCTCCGCCATCTTGGCCGGAAGTCCCCTAGGTTCATTTGTCAAATGGAGGAAAAAAAACCCAACGATCCTTTCTTAAGGCTTAGAATCATTTTTGAGGATTAAATTAAAATGTATTTGGAAACACTTTTCACTATTAAGTACCATATAAATCCAATTTATTGTGAGAGGGAAAGGAAATGTGTATCTGTGAACTGTCTAGAAAATATTAGACTATATTTCAATCATTTAACAAGTATTTATAGAATTCCTTTCACATATCAAGTACTATGTTAAGGGATGGGAACACATAAACAAAATGTGAGACAGTTCTTATCCTCAAGAAGCTTACTAACTTTGTGGGAGATACAACATATTCACATTTAAATAAACATAGGAAATATACATAGGAAATATACAATTATTTTCTAGTAATACAGAAAATAAAAACTGGGCAAATCATGAGAGTTTTAGAATATATATTTGATTCTGTGGGTTAGCTTATAAGTTCTTAGAGAGTGTCCCTTTCCACACACCTGTTCTTTTAACTAAATGCTATGTTGTTGATTAACTGATTTATAAATATATTCTAATCCAAATCCCTCCATTCATGAAATGATCTACTTAAAGCACTTCAAAAATCTAAAGAATATGGTTTAAAAACATCAAACAAGTATTCTATAACCTTAATTAACAGTAGCTGAATTTTTTCCCCAATACTTAAAGAATGGTAGAAAGATAAAGCTTTAAAGCATTATCTCAGTGGAACCTCAAAATAGCCTTTGAGGTAAGTATTGTATCTCTTCTTTATACCAGTTCAACAGATGAGGGAAATAAGGCTCAGAAAGATTAAGGCACATTCTCATATCACATAAATAGTAAAATATTTGTCTCTCCTGTCCAAATCCAGTATGCTATCCACTAAACACACTGCCTACATAATAAATTTTGATAGTATTTAACAAGCCTTTCTTAGCAATTGAAATGCATATATGCATATATATATGTATATAATTGGAAATATACATCACTTTTTGAATGCAATAATTTCTACTTTAAAATGTATAAAATTAGTATTTATATAAATTTATACAAACATTGATATGATTTATCCTACAGTCCTAAAAAGAGTAAGTCTTACCTTCATCCTTTACAAAGCAAAAAAAAAAAAAAGGAAGAAAAAAATTGGCTGCTGAACTATATGAATGATGTGGTGGCACAATATGTGGATTGGTAGGCACTTAGCAATTAGGTACTTAGCAATGCTAATGTCAGATGCCAGACAAACTGGATGTCAAACAAAGACCAGCTTCAAAATTGTGCGTGCCACATAGAGCTGGCTGTATTTTTACATTTCAGAAGATAAAAGGGAAGTGGATGCTCAGGCTACTTTCAGCCTATTAAAACCTAGAATTCAAGTGCATAGCTTGAAGAAAGGGTTAAACAACTGAGAACACAAAAAACCTCACAAAGTTCATTTTTCCCTCTCAGATTTTGCATATTATTTCTTATTGAAATGTGTTTAAATGTATATTTAAAAAGCTAACAGTGAAGGTGAAGCCTCTGTTCATTAAATTTCTTTGCTTTTTCATCCATTTAGTGGCCATTTGTGAACACAGCATTTAGCAGTTCATCATCTAGAGGTAGGCAAGCCTCAGGGGGCAAGGAAAAGAACTGAACACAGTCATGGTCAATGAAATGGCCTGGCTTTTGCCATTTGTCCTAATGCAACTTGGATGTTTGATGTTTGTTTTAAGCTTTAAATGAGAAGAAATGAATATGAATTCAGGAAAAAAAAGAGTGAAGCTGCTTGAATGTGACATTATTACAACTAGCTATCTTGCTAACAAATTGATCTTTTGTTAGTTGCATTTTTAGGTGTGGTTTTGAAATCTGTTATTATTTGAAAACAGATTTTTACCTATTAGGTTTTCTAAGCTTTTAGTTTGAAAAAAACAAAATAACCAGGTCCCTGAAAACTGAGAAAGGATCCCTAACGAGACAAGATATTTGTACTGAATAATTGCTATATGGGAGGAAACCATGACTAGTTCTTGAGAGCTATTAACATGAATGACACAACACAGAGGATCTTACTTCCAGCAAGTTTAGAGGGCATGGGCCATTATGAAGTGTACCATACTTGTTTTCCTGCTGGTGCCAACCAATTGACATGTAATCACAAATCGCAGATTAAAGCATTCTTTGAAAGAAGAGGAGATACACTTAAGAATAAAAAGAAAAAGAACCTGAAAAGATAAATACTAATCCTGTCCTATTCCTGGAAGATAGAAGGTGGGATTATTTAATAAAAAGGGAGTAAGAGAAGAAAAATGGCCAGTGCACCCTTAAAGGGATAAATCTCAAAAAGGTTAAAACTAGAAATTCCTAGGGAGAAACTATGCTTTGCCCTGCAAGGACTAATATGAAACACATGAACTATCAGGAAAGAAGTCCTCCAGTAAGGATCAAATCAAGTCAATAATCACTTATTAAATGCCTATTATGTGGTAGAAAATGGGATGAGTAGTGTGGTTGGTGGCTTCTTCATGAAAGCTCCTGAAGCAGCTATTTGTCAGAATGATATTAACAAAAGAGAAGTATATTGTTCCCGTGCAGATTTGGGATGTGACAACAGGTCTCCTGAAACTTGTCAAATCTGGTGACTGCTCTCTGCTTCTGATGATTAATGTATGGGGGAACATGAAGAAAAACATTTTCAATGAAGAGCAGAAAGAGATGAAATAGAGGTGTTTTTATAAACAAAATGTACCACAAACTACCTAGACCAAAAGAGGAAATACATGAATTAAAAAAAATGTCAAGCCTATCTCACGTATATGATATAATGATAAAGAGAGCTTCAATTAGCCAAAAACAGAGCATCTTATAAATTTTTGGATTTCTTTCATAACATTTTTTTTTCCTCAAAGAGAAAACAGGTGCTCTGGACCCAAGTTTAACAAACAATTGTAAACTGAGTATTGAAGTAAAAATGATAAGAACCTTGGGAGAAATGATCAATTTATCTAAGAATCTCATATGGAAGATAGGGAAACTGGCCAAATTGGACATATATCCTACATTTGGGAAAAGTAGATTTCAAAAAAGAGATTCAGAGAAAAAAAGTAGGATCTCAAGATCTCAAATGCTATTAAGTAAAGTCAGGCATAAGCTACGGAATGGCGCTCAAGAATTAAATTCTGAAGACAGAAAATAAGATATATTTTTTGATAATGAAAAGGCATTGTCTACACAGACTGATATAGATGCTTGAGCTCACCAAATAACTTAGTTTAAAAAATACTTGTAGAGGAGATGGAAGAAAGACCCAACTAATGGAACACGAATAGAAAAATCTGGCACAGTTCTATAAAATAGGATTGGAGAGCACTGGAGTTCAGAATGAGATAAGGCAGTTTAATATGCTAAGGAAAACAAAAGAGTTTCTGAGCACCAAAATGAGAATGAAAGAATGGATCTGATCACTGTGATGGAACAATGATAATGGACAACAGAGATGTTTCCTCTGTTGAAGAAAAAAGATATTTAGATTGAGAACAATAGACTAAAATGGTTTAACATGCAATTGAAACAAAGTAATTAAGGAACTATATATAGGAGAAGAATTGTCTATCCCCAACAAGATCCCCCATCCATCACCAGATGGAGTTTAATAACATCCAAGGTACTGAAATAGCAAGGAAACATTACTTAAACTTTTGAGTCATTGATGTTGCGAAAATAGTGTAGAAGTAATTATGGAACTATAAACAGGTAGATATTGTCAATTTTCAAAAGAGAGATTGCATCTGAGAATATTGGCCGGTGAACTTGACTTCAATTCCTGACAAAATTCTAAAACATATGACAAAAGGGATGTTCACTGAGCCATAACATCATAATAAACTAACTTCATTACATTTTTTGATAGATTTCCTAGATTAGTAGATCAGAGGATTACTAGAAATATGCCAAATCTGTATTAACAAGAGCAGGATTGGGAAAAGAATTTAATGCTACTGTGAGGGGAAAAGGTGGGTTTTTGTTAGGACCCTGGCACTATTAGCCTATTTGTTAGGTCCAGGTCCATGTTAAAAGGAAATGAAGCACTCATATATCATTAAACAGTTTACAAGTATGGTTTACCAAGCCCTAAGTTAGAAAGGATATATAGTAGCAGCTAGGGTGAGTATTTGTGGCTCCCTTCAACTCCACAGGGAAATGAGTCTTATCATCAAGGGAGGGATAATAACTCACATGGTTTTCAGACATCCACCAAGTTCAAAGGGCATTTTCTTAGTTATGAAAAAGCTATATCTCTCCTAGAAGACACTAATTCCCTGTGGATGGGACCCTGTTTTTGCTTTTAGGTGGATAATCAGAAAACTATATTAACAAAGTTAGAGTTTACCAGGAAGTTGTTTAAAGTAGACATAACTTGATCCTTGCTTGGACTCCAGGTTAACAAAGCCTAGCTTTGTCATCTTTTAGGGAAAAACTAGCTTGTCACATTATGGGCTGGAGGAAAAAATCCTGGCAGATATTAGCCTTAATATAACTTAGAACTGGTTGAAAGGTCAGTTAATAATAATAATAAAAGTCAACTTGGATGGTGGGCTCTGGTGGCATTCCCTAATGATATCTTCTAGACTTTATTCTCTCAATCAGATTTGCAGATTTCAGAAAACTGGGAGTAATAGTGTATTTTGTGCAAGAATCAGCATTCAAAATAATCTTGACAGTTAGGACATTGGGCTGAAAATTCAATTTTAAGATGAAATTTAATAGACATAAATGTAAAGTACCATACAGGGATTCAAAGAATCAGCTTCTTAAGAACAAGACAGGATGGGCATGGATAGAAAATACTTAAAAGTTTTAGCAAAGTGGAAATTCAAAATGTGCTAACAGGCATGACATGGAAGCCATAAAAACTGATATATAACTGTAGGCTGTATTTCAAGAGGTACAGTGTCCAGGACAAGGTTGTTAAGGATTTTTCTATACTCTATCTTGATCAGATTCTATCTAGAATGTTGTGTGTGATTCTTTATACCATACTTTTGAAGAGTCACTAGCAAGAAAAAATATACAAGAAAGCAATCAGAATGCTGAGGGATAATGTCATATAAGGATCAGTTGAAGAGACTGGGAATTGATTGACCTGAAAAATAGAAGATACCAAGTAATACATTTTAAATATTTATTATCTGGTACAAATACCCCAAATATTTGTAGCAGTAGTAGACACCAAGAGGTTAAGTGATTTTCACATCAGCAAGGTACCTTAAAGCAGTGTCTTTGTTGACTATAAGTCAAAGAAGCTTCCTAGCTTCCTCTTGCTCTTTGGAAGTTTCATCTTTTTCCTTTCCATATATATCTTTGGCCAACACCAGTATAACTCTACCTCTTTTAAGCCTAATTTATGCACAAGTTAAGATGTGGCCCTGTGATACCATTAATCATCCTTAAAAGTGAATATAACACAGTTCTATATTTACTCCACCTTCTCTCACTACAATAATGCTATAGCTCTCCATTACTTCCAAAACTGTCATTGCTGGACAAGTTCAGGTTCTTTGGATTCCAGGCCTCTTTCCATCATAATCAGAATTTTAAATGCCAAGTATTTACCTTTAGGATCTTGCCCAAGACCAGAGTCTTAAACAGTAGACCTTTTCCCACTAGGACCATATCTATGATAAAGGCTCTGATACTTCTAAAATATTAGGGAACGAATTCACTGATTTTTTTTCCCATGAATCATAAAACCCCTGAAGGTGGAATCTTTCAAATGATATTATATTTTTTCCTATGGTTAACAAATTCTTCATCTTTTAATCCCTATAATCCATGGATATGGGATGTCTAGGTGAAAACCCCTTTCCTATACTATCATACTCTGCTCTTTCATTCTCATACATCCAAGCCATGTTTCTCTTGCAAGTCCTTATTTCATTCTGCTCTCTCATTCCATTGTGTTCTCAGGAATCCTGTTCTGTTAACAAGTTTCCCTTATTCTTAAACCTTTTCTTTTCACTCCCCTCTCATCTTTCTCAGTTATGAAAAACCTATATCTCTCCCAGAAGACACTAATTATACTGTATCCCTGACTATCTCTCTCCAACATTGGATATATCTTTTCTTCATGCATCTTAACATATTGGTCCAGAATGAGGTGACCTTTATCCCTACCACTTCTATCTTCTGCCACAATTCCTCAGCAAATTCTCTTCTTTGAGATTTATGTAAGATAGACATATAACACTATCTGAATTTTGGTGTCAATTATCTACTATCCTCAAGGTCATTTTCCTTGCTTTCTCATGTAGTATTTAGCTCAACATCTACCCTGATAGTCAAGGACTTCAATATATTTGTTGATTTCTCCTTATACATCCTCACTTCCATTTCATCAGCCTCTTCAATGCATATTACATGAGCCTTCAATCCATCTCAGCCAAACTTTGAGATGATTGGTCTCATCACCCACAAGTACTACTCCTCCAAGATCCAGAATTCTGACATTCCTCTGAATCCTTCTGTCTCTCCTTGTATCTTTTCCTTATTGCAGCTCTTCTCTCTCTTCATCACGACCCAAAGTCATTTCATCTCTTTCTGTTCTTCCAGGCCATCATCTGTGCTCTAGATCAGGTTTCTTAAACTTTTTCCACTTACCTGAGAAATGTTTCATGTGATCACTGGTATATAAGTATATCATAATTTCATAACCCCTACATTCAGTTAGAAGACCCAATATCAGATCACAACCCATAGTTTAAGACACTTTGCTCTATACTAACTTTTTTCTTTTCCTAGTATTGTCCACTTGACCTATCATTATTTATATCTTACTACCTCAAAAATTGAAAACAAACAAAAAAAAACCTATCTTCTCTTTTCTGTCTCATATGCTACTGAAAACAGATGAATAAAAGTTCAACAACCTTATTAATAGAATCCATGATTTGTTTTTATTATATAATCTCAACTAGATCAGCAATTCTTTTAGTCCATGGGTAATATTAACATTTTCTTTCCTTGTGGCCCCATTTACCACCCCAATTTCCTATGGAAATTTGAACTGAAATTTACTACAAAATTATCAATGACACCTTATTTCCTATAACTAATGGTATATTGTCAATCCTTATCCTTCTAGACCTCCATACTATATTGATATTCTTAATCAATCCCTAGATTTTAGATATTTTCTTCTAGATATTTTCTTCTCTCTGGGTATGTATAATGCTATTTCTTCCTGGTTCTTATTCTGCCTGATATAGCATGATACACTAGAAAGGTTCTATACTTAGTGCCTTTGTAACCTTAAATAAGTTATTTGAACCTCAACTTCATCATTTGTAAGATTGGAGTGTTGGACATTTAATCTTTTGAAAATATTTCAACTCTCTCTTGTTGTACATAACTCATCTTTGAGGGTTCTAACTTTAAGATTCTATCCTGGGCCCTCTTCTTTTTCTTTTTTTCTTTTTTGATGGCATCATCAGCTATCATAGATTAAATGACCAGGGCATATGGGCTAGAGTACCACACCTGGAGTCAGGAGGACTTACCTTCTTGAGTTCAAATCTAGCCTCAGACACTAGCTAGCTGTATGACTCTGAGCAAATACCTTAGCCCTGTTTGATTCAGTTTCCTTATCTGTAAAATGAACTGGAGAAGGAAATGGCAAACCATTCCAGTATCTTTGCCAAGAAAACTTTATGTGGGGGTCACAAAAAAATCAGACATGACTGAAAAAAGACTGAACAACAACAAGCACATGAATCCCAGATCCATCTATACAGTTCTAATATCACTCCTGAACTTGAGTACCACGTCATCAGATAAATAACTATGAGTATCTCCAGACTGTAGTGTCTCAAATTCCATAAAATGGAATTCATGATCCTTCCCATCCTATCTTTGAACACAACCCCTCTCTTATAAAGCTCTCTTTACATTGAAAATATTGCCATCCTTCTAATAATTCAAGTTTACAACTTTTAATCATTCTTAGCTTCTCCCTTTCCTTAACTTCATTTCCAAAAGAAAAGAAGAATCCTGAAGAATGAGAAAAGACAAGAGAGACACTGGCAATTTGATATGGAATAAACTAAGGACATTTACAGGGAACCTTTTGAACCTATATGTATTTTCCTAGACTCCAATGTGGTTCTTATCAATGAATTATATCACTACTCATTTTTTTCCTTTTCTAATACTAAGATTAAGATTTATCAAGGATTTAGTAAGGAAAAATTTTCTCTCATGCACATAGAATTGAGATTCTTTGATAAGTTTTTAGATATGACAGGTGTCTCAAGAATTGTAATTTGGTCATTTATGAGTCAGAATAAGGAAAAGAGAAACACAGAGATTATTTTTATAGCAACATATTGGACCAATTTAATGGATGACACTGGAAGGCAAAGAAGCCTTGTGTGAAGCTGGTTTCAGTAAACCACATGTGGGATAGTCATAGCTTGGACCAAGAAGACAAGTGTGGTCACAGAAAAGAAGGTCTGTTTCACTCTTTCAAAATAAGAATCCAAAGAGATGAATTCATATTTTTTGTCTGCACATTTTTCTTTACTTATGTAGTTTAAATATGCCTTCAAATTGAAATCCTAAAACAGAAAGCGTATTGCCATTTGGAATTCTACTTGTTTCTAAAACTCAATTTGTGCAAAAAATGTTGAATGTCCCTTAAAAAATTTTATATGTAAATTTTGAGGTCATTATGTAGTCACTTTCTGATTTCAAATATCTTATTTCCTAGTGATGGGTAAGCAGCTAAGTCTTTAGGCTAATTTATGTGATTCCATATAGAGCCAGCAAAGTTAACTAGATGACAAGAACTTTTGCAGACCTATGATCTTTTGAAAACATCTTTATAGGTAAATAATATTTCCATGGCTTCCTTATTTCATTTTTAGTACCAAAAGAATTGTGATCAACAGAATGATCATTAGGGACTGTAGAGATTCATCTTTGTGTCACTCTGACTCATCAATCTTAACTGCAAAATGAACTTGGCATCTTTCCCACTCAACTCTTTCCTCCTTCCATCTTAGCTATTTATATTAATGGTATTGCCATCTTGGCAGTCCATCAGGGTCAAAACTTTAGTCATCATTGACTTTCCCTCCCCTTCATCTACCATGTCCAATCAAATGCTCGATTCTATTCTTTATTCTAATTCTACAACACATCTCATACCTAACCCCTTCTGACTAAAATATTATCCCATTTCAAACCCTAATCACTTCTTAGTTGGACTTCTATCTCCCACTTATTTCTGACTTCTGTAATCCACCCTCCACAAAGCTACCAAATAATTTTCCTAAAGTACAAGTTTGTACCATGTCATTCTTTTGCTCAAAAACTTTAGTGTTCCCCTATTCCCTCTAGGATAAAATACAAGCTCTTCTCCTTGGTATTTTATGTTCTTCAGAATATGGTTTCATACCACTTTCTAAGCTTATTGTATATTGTTTCCTTTCACATACCGATGTTACAGACAAAATGGACTACTTATTCTTTCTTGAACATATCACTCCTCAAATCTTATTCTCAGACTCAGGCTATTCCCCGTATCTCGAATATATCCTTCCCTCCCTCTTGTATTCCTTAGCTTCCTTTGAGGTTTAGCTCTTGTGTTGCTTCCTATAGGAAGCCTTTCTTCATCTCCCTTATTGTAATTAATTTTTCTCTCCTTCTAAAGTATTATGCAGAGTTTACTTGTTTTCCTGTTATATTCTCCCCAATATAATGTCAGCAACCTAAGGATAGGAATTATTTCATTTTTATCTCTGTATCCTCAATGCCTGTGAAGTCTCTTATATGTAGTAGGCGATCAGTAAATGTTTGTTGGATTGGGAATGATAATTGTCTTCAAGTATATGAAAAGCTTTCACATGGGGTAAGGGTTTTGAATTAGACTGTTTTGTCAGAAAATTTGTTCAAAAGTTACAAAAGTTTCCAACAACTATGTGTGTGGCTTCCAGGTCATGACTCTTCCCATTAAACTAGACTTCCAATCTCTGGGGGTAAGGAGCGAATCAAAGAAAGAGACAAAGAAGAAGTGGTACTTTGCATGAAGAGTAGGAAAAAAATCTTACAATAAAAAATAAACTTCACACTTAATTCTCTTTATTTCATGGACTAATTATAATACAGGGAAAATAAAATGTGGCAGTTTCACTCTGTTACAGTTATCAAAAAGGTGAAAATTCTTCTGAAGAAAAAAATAGAAAAAATAAATGTAATGTCTTCTGAAGTCTATTTAATATTCCCACAAAACCTGTCTAAATGTAGTGATGAGCTACTGAGATAATTTATCCCAAGACATAAGAAGTTTTATTTTGCTTTTCAAGGAAAGTTTTTCTCTATTAGACATAAGGTACTGACAGTGATGAAAACCAAGTCAGCAAAACTACCTTCAGATTGCCTTTTTATGCCTAGTACTTCAAAATTTATAGTAAGATAAAAACCCCTTGATTTCTGTAATTTTCACAAGTATCTTTCAAACCTTGATTTTAAGATTGAACTTTAGTGCAGTGAAAGAGCTATGGTTTTGTCTTTGAATCTATCTGTATGACTTTAGGCAATCATTTCAGTCCCTGAGAATCACTCAGTTGCTTCACCTGGACAGTGAGAAAATTGGACTTGATTTCTGAGATCCTATACACCCATAAATCCTATAAAATATTTACATTGTCCCATTGGAGAGGACAGACTATGAAAGTTTTCTTTCCCAGAAGTCTCATGATCAATTTACACTTCCTGAGCTTTTTACTTTTAAGAGAAGCACAAACAAAATGCTCTGTCTTCTAATGTGATATGTAGGCATGCATGAAAAGGCATGATTATATATATCTTAGTTACATAGGTCTTTCACCAGCTTTTTACTTATCAGCTAGGTAGCATGGTGGATAGAGTGTTGGTCCTGGAGTCAGGAAGACCTAACTTCAAATGCAGCCTCAGACTCTTACTAGCTGTCACTTGCTCTCTTTTTGCCTCAGTTTTCTCATCTATTAAAAAAATGGGAATAATAATAGCACCTATTTCCTGGAATTGTAGTGAGGATTAAGTGATATATGATTGTGGAAAGCTTGGTATATAATTGGTTATTGTCCTTCGTTCTTAAAGAGGACCAAAATGACATTACTAAATTAGAATCGAGTTAAAGTATGTCCAACTGTAGCTGATTAGAGCAATACTAGCCCAGAATGCTCCACCACAGATTGGACACAAATAATTCACACAAATGTTTGGGATAACATCTCTAATTTTGTGCATTTTGGGTTTCCTTTGATCTAATTAAATTCTTCTTTGCTCATAGAACTCGTCATCTTCTTTAATGAGGGCATACTATGCAGGGAGGTCCTATGCCAGTGTCTCTTATGTCACACAATTGATTCTAAAGTTTTTAAGAGATACCTATATAAATATTAATTGTTAGTTATTATTGTTATTCTCTAGACTCTTGAAGTGCTACTTTGAATTCTTCTCCTAGACTCTTTCCTTTTTGCTTATCCTCCTGGGATCAGAGATTTAGAGCTGGAGGGAATCATGGATATTTCTCTAACTCCAGTAATAATAAGTAAATTGAAACCCAGAGAGGGTAAGTGATCTTTAGTTAAGATATTTTGGTTTCTTGTTTGTTTTGAGAGGCAATTGGGGTTAAGTGTCTTGATCAGTTACACAGCTAGTAAGTTTAAGTGTTTGAAATCACATTTGAACTTAGGTCCAGTACTCTATCCACTGAGCCATATAACTACCCCAGTTAAGTGATTTTTTTTTTCCCAAGGTCATGTACCCATAGTAAGTTTCAGTGTTGGAATCTGACTCCAGGAATTTGTATTCAGATTCAGCATTCTTTCTACTTTGCCATGCTTTCAAAAGTCTCTAAAATAATAAACACAGTTCTAAAATAACAAAAAATAATCTAAATTTAAAAAATTAATATAAAATAATCTTTCTTGCTCATGAATCTTCAGAGATCTCCTTTTATATCTACAAGGAAATACAAACTCCTTAATTTGGCATATAAAGTTCTTTATAATCTGATTCTAGCTGGCTTTTTCCAGATATTCCATACATTCTATATTCCAGACAAAGTCTTCTACTTATATTCCCTAAAGTAAATCTTTCATTTCCCACTCTGACTCCCATATCCAAAATGCATTCCCTTCTCCTCTCGAGTTCTTAGAACCCTTTCCCCTCCATTAATTCTTATCTCCCAATTTTTGGTTGAAAATCTAAAAAATGGAGGTAAAGAGGAAATATTCCAAGCATGGAGGATAGAAACAGGAAATATAGTGCTGGATTTAAAGAATGGCACTAGGTCAATTTGGCTTAAACCTAAAATAGATGAAGGGGAATTGTGAAATAACCTTGGACATATAGGCTGGAGCCAGAAAAATTTTGTTCTACTGGCAAAGGCTTCTGGAATCCAGGTTCACCCTTGCCTCCTCCCCCACCCTCTAACACCCATGGCAATGAGTTATTGAGAACAGTTATTTTTTTACAGTGAATTTTTGTCAGTACAAGAACTCAGTTCAGGGAGAAGATAGTGTTCCACATTCTCAAAGGTCTTACTATCTATTTTTATATATTGAGTGAATAATATGATGAAAATTAAGTTCTAGTAATATTATTTTGGGAGTAGTATACAGAATAGTTTGACATGGAAAGAAACTGGAAGTAAGAAGACCAACATTCAAATGTGTAGGGATGGTGACAGCAGGAATGATCTACATGAGACAAATCTAGAAAATGTTTTGAAAGAATTGAGACTGGGGAATGATTTGTTATTTTACAGGTTGTGGAACTGAAAATCAATTAGAAATTATCTAGTGCAACATGATAGTTTGTTGTTCTTTTGCTTTGTTTTTGCAAATGGGAAATTGAGGCTCATTGTGGTGAAGTTGAAAGTCAAACAGAAGATCTCTGATCAAATCCAATGCTATTTCACATTACTCCTTGCCTCTTATTAAATGAATTAAAAAGAAGAGCCATACTAGGAAGCCATCACTAATATTTCTCCATCTTTATTATTTCTTCTTGTTGTTGAGTTGTTCCAGTCATGTTCTACTCTTTGTGATCCTGTTGGGATTTTTCTTGGCAAAGATACGGTAGGGATTTACTATTTCCTTCTCTAGCTCATCACAGGTAAGCAAATTAAGGCAAACAAGATGAAGTGACTTGCCCAGAATCACAGAGTTACTAAGTGCCTGAGGCCAGATTTTAATTCAGGAAAATGAGTATTTTTGACTCCAGGTCTAGTACTTTACTGACTGTACTACCTAACTGCACCTGTCACTTCCTTAAACCCCCATAAAAGCTATTATAATTCCTTTTCCCAAGGAAGGCCTTTTCCACTGTATAACTGACATCATTGGGATATACCCTGATTCCCATGCACATGGATACACAATAGTGATAGCACACACACACACACACACACACGACTACATACACAACTCCCTGGTTCTAGGGAAAGTGAATCATTTGTTGGACAGGGCTTTCCTGCATACAGAGAGTGCTGCCACTGGAGAGAAGGTGGTAGAGAAGGGCTGCCAAACCTTCTCTGAGACTTTCTTCTTTTATGGATCACAAACTTTCTTTTGCATTAGAATAAGAATTAAGAATTATCTTGCTTCTGAGTCATTTGGTATGGCAGCACCACTAACAGAAGGGAGTCATAAAAAATAGAAGATGGGGCGAAAGATGATCACTTCACTCTAGATATACTGAATATAAAGTAACAAGGAAAAGTACAGTTAAATGTCTAGTAGGTCTCTAGAAATGTAAAATTGGAGAGGGTTTAGACTAAGTCCATAAAAATGGGACAGTAGAAAAAACTCTTGAGTCATGCTCAAAGGCGCTAGGTTCAAATACTGCTCTTCACAGTTAATACCTATGTGACCCCAGGTAAATCACTCTTTGTGCCTCAGTTTCCTCATCTGTAAAATAATTAGTTAGACTAAATGACTTCTAAGGTGCCTCTCTCATGTTTAGATGTGTTATGTCTTTGGTCATTAGCAAAGAGATGATATGTGCTATCATAAAAGGGGGTAACTTTCTTGAAGGCCATTATTATAGGAAAATAACACATGTTGTTTTTTAAGTGATCTTCCATGCAAACCAATCCTTCTCATTTTTACTAAGCTTCTTCAAAATACAAGCACTCAATCTAAATGAGATTGCCAGATTAATAATTCAAAGATTTGCTTGACATAGATAAAATTTTAAAGTAGCAAGCTATCAGCCACAGAGAACAGCAGAGTTCTCTATAAGAACTAAGGTCTTTACTTCTGCAAACTGGCAAGTTCTTTGACTTGCAGCTGCTTTTGTTATTAAATGAGACTCCAAGCCTAAAATATTGCCACTGATAATCATACTTTCACATATCCAAGTAGGCTAAAAACCTAATAACAATATGTGCATAATTTTTCATCTTCATTTTGATGGTCCAGTTTTTCGTAATAACTAAATCCTATAACAAAATACTTTCAATTCTAAATATCCTAAAATATAATTTGCTATACTTTTAAACAAAATAAATGCATATTCTTTAGCTATAATAGAATAGAAATCTAGTCCTCAAAATGTTAATGATAACTCTAATGTTTTTAGGATAATAGGATCATAAAGTTCAAGTTAGAAGGACTTTAGGGATCATCTAATCTACTTCAACCCCATCATTTTACAGAAAAGGAAACTAAGTTCCCAAGTAGTATAGTGATTTTTCCAATGTTGTAAATATAGGAAGTGACAGAGACAGAATTTGACTGGTGGCCCCAAAGTTGGTTCTCTGTCCACTGGAATTTCATTAGTGTGAGTTTGAGTATTAATGGAGGCCAATTCTTCCATGAAACTTCTTTGAGTTGCTAAGGATTAAAAAAAAAAATCGGTATGTGATGGCCAACCTGATTATTTGCCTGTTAAAATAGAAGTAGCAATTTTATACTTGGTTTCATAAGATGAGCTTTTCTGAATTTTATGAAGGTGGCCCTTGGACATCAGAGAGATATTTTATTGAAGGTCTGCCCTCAAAGCATTTCCAGATTGGTAGGACCTGCTGAAGTTTGCATTCAACTCATATAATCTTCAAGAATCCATAATCACCCCCATTCCACAGTGAGTCATCAAAGTAGGACTTCAATAGAGTGGATTTAAGAAGCAGTCAAGCCTCCTGAAAAACCATTTTGCAAAAAGAACAGTTCACCAATAGCATATTATGCTAAATTCTTTGCAGTTGGTAGAAATTCCCTAGCATTTAAGTGAACAGTTTTAAATGACCCCATCTGGTGTCAATTCATTCATCTACTTAGGGATATATTGTGTAACTAATTTATCTTGCTGAATATACCTGCCATTAATTCTACTCAAAAATCAGACATTTTATAAGTATCACACTAAGGTTAATTTATGGTTCAGACTGTCAACCTACCCTTAAAATTTTTTAATTTGAAATCCTCTCTTTCATGCTATGTGGTGCAGAACTCTAGAGTCTCCACTGACACAGACCCAGCATCTGTGGAAATGGCAGGACACTTTCCCAGCACAAATGGCCATGTCTCTAGTTTCATCTCACTTCTACAATTCTACCAAGTTACACTGCTTCTTTTTCAAACACATCTGGGGCCCACCTTTCTATAAAAAGTGGCCTAATCTTGCAGTTTTTAAATGTAACTAACTCACAGAGAGTTGATTAGTTTACAATACAAATTTTAAAGTACTATATAAGGATTAACTATTATTGTTATTACTTTTCTTGAAGTATTGGATCTTGGCTATAATACTAGTATGGCTTATATATAAAAGTAAGCTTTAACAAGAGAATGTTAGATAGGCTTTTCCCATATCTAGCATCCAAAACATGAAGATTCCTCCTTAATCTATAAAACAGGATATCAGTATTTCAAGTACTTCAGAGATGGCGATCATGAATTATAGATTTAGAGCCAGAAGAAACTATTTAAGGCCATCTGAGACAACACTCTCAGCTTATGGGAATGGAAACTGAGGTACAAAAAAGCAATTTGCCCCAAATCACTCAGATTAAAAGTGAAGGAAGTATTATATGGTGAACTCCAAAGCTAATTCTTTCTACTGCACTACTATTCCTTTATTAAGCAACATACCTGATCATGTTACTTTGGGCCCTGAAAAAATACCCCTACAAATTAAGGATTAATGTTATACTATTAACATTTTTTTCTTGTTGTTGTTGTTATTGTTCAGTTGTTTTAAGTCATGATGCAATCTTTGTGACCTATTTGGGATTTCTTAGCAAAAACATAGAGTTGTTGTTTGCCATTTCTTCTTCAAGTTATATTATAGATGAGGGAACTGATGCAAAGAGGATTAAATAGTTTCTCCAAGATCATATAGCTAGTAGTAAATGTGTGAGGTCAGATTTTAACTAGATCTTCTTGACTTTAGGCATGACTAGAAGCACATGGCAAAGTTCTCCTCAAATTAAGTGTGATGACACCATATTTAAAATCAGCCCGAGTCAGGAATTCAGGTTAAGGGAAAAATCTTCAATCTTTATTCTCAGTAGAGGTGAAGGGGGATTGTGATAACAATATGGGCAGTTGTGACAGGAAGCCAGCCAGCAGAGGTGAAGGGGGATTGCAGGTGAAAGAGGGATTGGACGTGAAGGGGGGGTGGCGATAGCAATGTGAGCAGCTGTGACGGGAACTAGCCAGCAGTCTCTCCTGCTTCCCTTTTCATTACCCTGCCTCCACCCACCAAAATCATCATTTCCTATACAACACATCAGGATTTGCACAAAGAGTAGGCGGGGCCATTCTTTCTCCAAGCATATATATTAATAGAATATGGTCCAATTACTATTTAGCCTCATGTGCTTGGGACCTCAGTGCATCAGTTCAAGCCTCAACCCATTACAATTAAGTTCTGGGGGAAAATGAGTCTTTCAAATAAAGATAGCCTTTTCTTTTGTCAGTCCAGTAAGTCTTTGACTTACAAATGCTTTTGTTATTAAACAATACTTCAAGCCTGGATATCTGATAGAATAAAAGAGATCACTTAATTTGGAATTAGACAATCTAACTGTGAATCCTGGCTCTGCTGCTTGGGCAAAATTACCCTCTCTGGTTGTCAATTTCCTCATCTTTAAAATAAATTAAATAGCTCGATTAGGTGAAACCTAGCTTTAAAAAGAGTTGCCCTAATGATTCAATATTAAATTAGAAAGAAGTCACTGTTAGAATTCCCCAGGGACTATGCTTGGCCCTATCCCACTTAATATTTTTTATCAATCATGTGGATAAGGACATGCTTAACAATTTTGCAGGTGACACAAAGATGAGGGAGGACTAACATGTTGAAGGAAAAGACAGAATCCAAAAAGATCATGATAGGGTAGAACACTGGGCCGTACCTAATAGAGCTGGATACATTAGGAATAAATGGAAAGTCAAACACTTGAGCATATCAACTCTACAGAGTAGAAAAAAGATGTGGTGAGAAAGCAATTTGATAGGAAAAAAAAAGATGTAGTGATATTAAAAGAGTTAAAGCTAAAAATAAGTCAATAAGGTAATATAACAACTAAGAAAGATAATGATTTCTGATTCTGCAGTGGGAGAGGCCTAGTATTCATTGCTGAAGAAGTTGATGGTCCACTGTTCATAGTGGGGTCAGATCACATGTGTGATATTGTTTTCAGTTTTGAATATATTAGAAAGGACCCTAGTAAACTCTGAAAGACTTCCAGAAGAAGGCAACCATGTTGTTAGAGGCCTTTTTGCTTTATGAATGATTGGTTGAAAATAATAGATTTCTATTAATGTAAAAATATGTTTTTGAAAATAGAGAAGCAAAGGAGTGCAAAAGATGTAGAATGTTTTATACATTTTTAGAGGCAGTCACTAATTCTTAAGTTTTACTTAATTGTTTTGCTTTGTTACAAAAGATCTCTCATGGAGTATAGATAGTCTATACGTGTTTCTAATGTGAAAACAAAAACAGTAAAACTTTTTTTTTAATAGAGATGGAGAATAAAAGGGGAAATGAGGATAATTAGCTTGAAGAAGAGAAGATATATTTGGAAAAAGAAAGAGATGACTTGTTCTGTTTGGCCCCAGAGAGTATATTTAGTTGGAAGTTGCAAAAAAGATAATTTTAGGCTTTTTTAAGGAGACTATTCCTATCTATTAAAGGTTCCCTACCATGAATGGGCTGCTTCACCAGGGAGTAGACTCTCCTGGAAGATCTTAAACAACAAATGGATGCTCACTTTGTGTAGAGAAAATTCCCATCAAATACTATGTGATTATTAAGGTTACTTTGAATTCAGAGATTATAGGCTTATGTGTGATTCTACTGTATATATTCAGTCACAACCTTTGCCTTCATGAAGCTTGGATTTTCCTAACATTCCTCCTATTTTCTTATTCACACATGAGAATTTCATAGATTGGGTCTTTTTATTGAGTTAACTACACATGTCTTTCAGGTTACTCTGTTTTCATTGAAGGAAGTGAAATCAATTTTGTCTTACGAATCACAGATGAATAAAATGAGACTGACACAATTCAACTTTTTTTTTCCCTGAGTGTTCACAGAGTATTCATGACAGTAGTACCATATAGTAGGATGTTTCATTACAAAATAATCAGTCTATTAGTAGAATCCTGTAGAAAACACTATCAGCAGAGAAATTACAAACTAAGATTCCTCCCAATAATTGCATAGACTTTTAATTCTATTCAAGATCTACCTCTTGATGACCCTATAGGGTGACGATTAAATCACTTACATGCTTCTAGCAATCACAGATGATATAGAGAAAGAAACCTTTTTAGGCTGTCATGCATACTTTTAATACTAATAACTGTAAAAAAAGTATTTATTTTGTGAAACTATTTGTAAAATTATTAAAAGAAATCCACAAAACCAAAAATTTAGATTACTAAAGGCAGACTTATTTTTTAGATCTAATCAAGAACATCACATATTTCCAAAGGGAAATTCTTCTTATGTGATTTTGATGTGTGACAAATCTGGCCAATGACAGAAACATGTAAATCATGTATATTATCATGTCTCATCTGAATGTCTTTACAACATAGACAAGTTGAAGGATTAAGTACTGGAAGAGCTTTCTTAGCTGTGAAGGTGTTGGGGGAGGGGGTTGGAGTGACAATGATTAAGACACTGACAGAGTGCACACAAAACCATTTGTTGGCATGACATGTCAGATAGATGAAGAATCAGTCTTTGTCTATGGGAGCTCTGTTTTCTTTCAATCCTCCTCTTGGATCAGCTGCAAGGGAAACAAGGAGGCTAATGGGACACTGATTTTTAATACCAGCAGTATGCAACGTATGGTGTAATAAAAATAAAAAGGAGGTTTTTCTGTAACACTAGTAAGCACAATGAACAATTGTCCATTAATATAAGCAGCATTTCCTTCCTTCTTCTACCTCTGAAAGGCACTTTTCCCCCCTCAAAGAGCAGTTCACATTAAATAGCTAATTCTCTTTCTACCCATGACTAAACTGTGTAGTGAGGTTCACTTTTGTTTGGCCCTGAAAAATAAATGATGGAAAATTGGAGCTAACAATATGTTCTGATTATTCCTATGGTATACAATATTCTCTGAATGTGACAAACCATGTTTATCCCACTGGGGAGAGAAAGGGAGGGAGAGAGAGATTCCCTATGATTTATTGGCATGTGTGGTGCTGTTAAATAGCCATTTTATTATTCAGCCCTGACATTGACATATTTTACTTCACTTTTCAAGAATTAAGATTTTCATATGTAAAATCTTACCCAAATGCAGTATTGACATTGAGAAATAAGTTATTTATGGAAATAGTCAAGGCTTTTGTGTCTATCAAGAATTATACTTCCCTTGTTACTGTTCTAATTCTAGATTTTTATTGTGTTTTCACCACAGACATCTTTACTAGATCCTTCTGTACTTTGTCAGGGTAAGGGTATAGGATAGGAAAACAGCTGCAATGACCAGCTTTTGGTGGAAACATTTCTAACAGATCTAAATCTTTATGTAAAGGTAGGAGAGCCAAATACTATGGCCATAGAATGACAGAACTACATGGAAACTTAAAGAGGATCTAACCCATTGAAATCTATAAGTGAAAAAAAATGGAGATTTAGAAAAGCTCAGAGCTTTTCTTAAGATCATACAACTACCCAATGACTGAAGTATAACTAGAATTGTGGTCTTCCTGTTCTGTGTTACTGCTATGTGAAACTAATAATTTTCCTCCTGACTTATGTAGAAATGAGGTTGGCTTTCTTAATATGAGTACTAATTCCAGTATGGGAAAACAAAAGCTGAACATCAAAGAACTGTCTTCTTGGTTTATTTTTCGTTCATATGCATAAACAATGATGCTACTATAATTTGTGTTTGTGATGATGAAATGGATTGGGGCCGATACATATATACTTTCCTTTCATCTTCTTTGTGTTTAACATCTTTGTTCTTGCCCAAGTTCAAGGTTAAATCTTATGCCCAGAAAAAGGAGCCAAATTAACTAGCCTTCAATAATGGACTCATTCTCCAGGCAAATATTCTCCAGCCAAACTGAATTACTCATCAATTCTTGTACAATAAATACTTTCCCAATTCCATGTGATTATTCTTTATGCCAGTCATAGCTTCTCATATATCTTTTGAAATTTGATCATTCAAGGCTAAACTTACAAATTACTGCTTTATGGAACTTTTTAAAATTCCTATCTTCTCCAAGTTGAAAAGCTTCTTTTCTTACAAAAACTTCACATAAAACTTTACTCCATCTAATATTATTATATTCTAATCTGTTATACTTGTAGTAGAGATTGGAAGGGGAAAGAATAAGCATTTACATAGTAAATATGTACTATATTTAGCCAAATAGTATGTTAAGTACTTTACAAATATTCTTATATCATCATACAGATATTATGTAATATTGAGCACAATGCATACATGAATATACACATACACATTTTTATATAATGTGCATTGTGTGTCTGTATTCATGTGTTTGCCTGTATATACGTGTGTGTGTATATATATATATAATATATATATCATATCTCATGTGTGTTCATGATCTATATACTTGGACATTCTGTAAACTTCCTGCTGAAAGGGGCTACATCTTCTCTAAACTTTGTTATCTTTCTCAAAATGTTCTGCATATAGAAAATAATAAATAGCTGTTAAATAAATGGAGTACCATGCTCTCTATTCTTTGTCATGTTATACATTATCACCAGAAAAATAGAGGTCCTGAACAAAGGAGATGGCTGTGCTTATAAAACTCAATGATGAGAAGAATATTTGAAAAGAATATACTTATATTTGATAATGAGAAGAAAGGAAGGAAAAGCAACTACCATAGAGCATTCAGTCTAATTATATCTCAGTCATACCTCGATATTTTGTAAATTTCCTGCTGCAAGGGACTACATTTTCTCTAAACTTTGTTATCTTCCTCAATGCCTACCAAAATGTTCTGCACATAGAAAATAGTGAATGGTAAAAATAAATAAAAGGGATATTTTAAAAATATACTTGATATATAATATATCAAATACAAAACATATTTGATAATAAGAAAGGAAATAAAAATAGCCACCATAGAGCATTCAGCCTAATTATATCTCAATCACTGAGGAGCAGGATTCAGGGCATGAGTGCCAGTTCTGCCACTCACTGGGTACCTTACCTGCCATATATAGATTTGTTGAAGAACTGAGAGGAAAGGAAGAGAATGACAATTGTATGGTGTCTACAATGTGCAAGCATTGGACTAAGCATACTACTCATAAATATTACTATATTTGATCATCCCCACCACTCATTGTGGTAGATATTATTATATTCTCCATTTTATAGTTCAGGAAATTGTAAAAGTGATTTGCCTGTGGTCATACTGCTAAGAAGTATCTGAGGTCAAAGGTGAATTCAGGTCATTCTGACTCTAAGATCAGTGCTTTATCCACTGTGCCCCCAACTTGAGATGTTTTAGCTAAAGGGAAAATGAAATAACTGCTTGCAAATGTTTGAAGAGTTGTCATATAACAAAAGGGATTAGACTTTCTTTTTTGACTCTGGCAGACTGAACTGCTAACAGTAGTACAATTTAGGTTTGCTCTAAGGAAAAGAGTCTACTGCCAAGTTCTACTCTGATTATTTCTTTATGATGAATGGGTTCTCAAAGTCTATGCCAAGGAAACGCAAGCAAATTCTAATCTTCTAATTCTGAAATATAGGCCATGTCTCATACCTGAACAACATCCCTAGCTAAGTACAGAGAAACTCCTTACCAATAGGCTGACCTCAACAATCCATGAAATAAATTATGTAAAATGTAAAATGTAAAATATGCAAAAATTTGTGATCTCCAGCTTCTAAGTAATAGTGACAGAAAATACTAAGAATCATACAAAGTTTTAGATCATCTAGAAATATTAGTTTAACTATTGATACTCTAAATGTGAGATATTTGCCCAATGACTAACAAGTAAGCATGGTCTCAGATGCATTGAATCTTATCAAACTTGGCCTTCTCACTATATATAAAACCAAAAACCAAAATGAACTTTTAACTGAACAAAAAGTTGGCTCTCAATGACATTTTGGATAGAGTTGTAGTTAGACTCAGGAAAAGTTGTGACTTTGGGCAAATGACTCAACTTCTCCTAGTTTTAGTTGTTTCATCTTATTAAGATAGGGATGATATTAGAACCCACCTTTCAGATTTTATGTGAGAACTTAATGAGGCACTATATGTATATATATCTATATATGGATATATATACTATACTGACTTTATATTTTATATATACATATATCAAATGATTTAAAAATCTTAGGGAACATATAGAAAAATATTGCTTCTTCTTGTTGTTGCTGCTGTTGCTGTTGCTGTTGCTGTTGTTCTCTTCTCCCTGAAGAGGCAAATATAAAATTTGACAGAATTAATATAATTATTCATTCAAGGGCAACAAGAAACTCATTTTACTAGATGGCTGGTAAACATGTATTGCAGTGCTTATAATAGTATTTTGCAAGTGTTTGAAAAGAGACTACCATAAAAAATAATTTCAATTTATATAAAAATATATGTTGGAAAGCATGACCAGGTAAAGGAATTCTATGATAAGCTCCAAATAAATTATTTAATCATTAAGAATGTATTAAGCACTTAGCATATGCCAGGCATTGTGCTATGAGTAGCTGATTCAAATAAAATAAGACTCCCTACTTGAGAAAATTATCTGGGAGACTGCACATTCACAAATAAGGATATGTGTATATATACATCTTAATTATTGTTTTTTATTTTCAAAGAAGACCAATTATATCATGGGGTGATATCTTGACTCATGGGTGAATTGGATTTAAGTGAGGCAGAGTTGTACAAAGTTGTCAGCCTCACTATCTGTTCCAAAATGAATTGAAATTCAGTGGCACAACAAAAATCAGAATAATTTTTGATGGCCCAGGAAGCAGTGGATGACCTTAGTTTCTTTGATGTTTGACCAAGCTTTAAGTACTCCATAGCACCTGCATCAGTCACTTTCATGGTTATGGGAACAAATAGTTCTCATCCACTCATTTCATAGGCAGAAATCTTTACATGCTTGGATAAATACCCTTTAAATCATCAATGAGTGTGAATTCTGCTGGTTAGCCTTGACCTGATTTAGCCCTTCTGCTGAGATGCTTTAGGTATATATCTACATACACATAGTAAGATAAGAGACAGAGTTTCTGGGAAATTAATGATTAGTTTATTGATTAGGCTAGTTGATAATAAATTGATCATCAGTGGTCTCAGTAACCAAAAACAAAACCATAGAGACCACTGAATGCTTAATATCTTTGGAAAAAGAAGTTCCTCTGACAGGTGAAAATTAACCTTGATTGGTGAACAATTAATGAGGGAATGAACATAGTAATGAGAAGGTAGACTAAGAATCTTCAGCTCCTCTTGCTAAGATGTGGCTTGATCATGAGACTCAGCTACCTGCAGCAATTTGGTCAGGGGAATCCATCTTCATCCACATCACTCTAATTGGTTTTCTCCTTCATAAGGTGAGTAATCTCAACTCTAGCAGAGGAGGGAAATGACCTGGGCTTATTTTCTAAAGGCAAGAATTCACTTTGATTAGATCAGAAGTAAGTTCTCTTGTTTGGGTAGGGTCCTGCTCAAGACTGAAAAGCATATTCCCAGAGGATTTGAGCAATCCTATTTATCAACAATGTCCAGAGAAACTGACTGACTGGCCTACAGGGGCTGGTCCCTGAATGAGGAAATAAAAAGGAAAAAAAAAACCCTTAATTCTAATTTAATAATTGATTTATAATATAATAAAGTAATCCCTTCTCTGATACACAAATGAATATAAGACAGAGAAATCACTAGTAGGATATTTGGGAAAGACATATGTCAAAGATAACATTTGAGGTATTTTTAAAGGAAATGTGAGATTCTATTAGTTGGATATGAAAAAAAATGAATTATAGGTATGGGGGTTAGCCAGTGGAAAGAGGGAAGATGTTATCCTTTGGGTGAAAATAGTAACAAGGCAGTTTGATCAGATCATTGAGTGCAGGAAGGGGACAATGCATAATAATAAAGCTAGAAAGGAATAGGGACCAGAGTATGAAAAGATTTAAACGTTAAACAGAAACATTTATAATTTGTCCTATTAGAGTTTATTGAGTGAAGGAATGGTGTGGTCATATATGCATTTGTGTTGGGTAGTTTCAGAGTTTTCCTCAATTTGTTCATCTCTTCCAACCCTAACCCTAAACCTAATCCTAACCCTAAATGTGAGCTTCCTTGGTCCTGAGTAGAATGGATCAGACTAATCTTTCAAGAGACTCCAGAACTGTTTCTGTACTAGATCTGCCTGGGGCCTCCCTCTTTTCATAGGATTCTGCTTCCAACCTTCCCCTGCTTTACACTTTATCTTTGTTCCCTGCTGCCAAGCTCAGAGTTTATTCCATGTTGAGTTCCCACCATGGTTTCAGGGATAGTTCATGTTGGATTTTGCCTAACATTTCTCTTGTACCTAAACTTGGGTCATTAGTATTTTTCTGCACCCACCTCCAAAACTATGATGTTGTTTTCCTTAGCATGGCTCCTGTATCTACTGGCTATATAAAAGACTTATGCTAGGCTTGAAAGACTGATCCATGGAAGGCTAGATACTTCAGAGTCTTCAGGGGTCCTCTGTACTCTGCCCTTGATCTATCTTGTTTATTTCAGCATCATAGGACTTAGGGATCCTTCTATCAAATCTGGCATTGGTGGAGAAGTTTATATATAATTACTTTTATTTATTTTTACCAGATTACTATATTTCTAAGCTTTGATGTAGAGGATGTAGAATTATCTGCTTTCTAGCAAACTGCCATTTTCCCACAAACCCAAACAATTTATATAAAATGTAGAAAGCTATTTTAAAATTTTGGGGAAAATTCTAAGAATCTGATTTTCAGACATTGAATATATAGAACAAATTGAATATATAGAGGACCAGCAAATGGCTTTATATACATAGAGGACTGAGAAAGAAAAAAGTCTCAAGAAAAGGTCAACTCTTTCCCCACTTTCTTTTCCTGATGCCTATCTATCAATTGACACTATTATATTATCTGCTGTTTTATTACCCAAATGTTTCTGGTAACTGAATTTTTTCTCAACACAAAAAGTCCAGAGATAAGCTAGAGATAGATAAAAATGTAAAGAGAATTTTCTCTGCCTAGGTTTTAAAAATTAGAATCCAACTTGAGTCTTAGAGATGTTGTGTCTGAACTTTTTACCTAAAATTAACTACCTATAGCCAAAGTGGAAAGTACCAAATGAATGTTGGGGGCCATTTTATCCTCCATCCCTCACTGCTTACAGTGAACTAATTATTGTAATAAAGTGTTATAATAGTATTAGAGTAATATTAGAATACTTGATGTCAGTCACAAAGCTGGAATGAGGGATAAGAAGTTGACCACTCATATTCTCCACTTGTATCCCTATTATATGAATGAAAGGAATGCCCTGAGTATAAAGTGTGCATTTCTTGTAGAGGATTGATGGGAAGATATGGGCAAAGATCCCAATAGTTTGACATGAATGATGAATTGGGATCTGTATCCCTGAAAGTTAAAGCTACACAGTTGAGCTCACAGATTCTTTGCAAGAATTAGAGTAAGGAAAATCTTCCTAATAATTAGAGCTATCCAAAATTAGAATTAATAACCTCATTTGTTCCCCCTCAATGTAAATCATGAGGTAAAAGTTGTATTTTTATTATAGTATTTTAAATTATTGTGGTTTTGCATATACTTCAAACTTTGTGAGGGAGGAATTGCTTTTTATCTCATCCTATTATCAATTATAATTCATTATACATGATTAATTTCTGTTAAATTTGATTGATCTGGGCCTTGAAAGATAAATAGGATTTCAACTCACTGAGTTCTGCAACATGACCTTTAACACCCTATACCACCCTATACCATGATAAAGTAGAAATAGATTTATGATTTAGACATAAAGGGTAGTACTATAAGCAAGAAAAAAAAGAACAAAAGATAGTCTACCTCTCAGTTCTATGGAGAAGGAAGGAATTTATGGCCAAAGACGAATTAGAGTACAATGTGAACTACAAAATCGTTTATTTTGATTATATTAAATTAAAAAGGTTTTGTACAAACAAAGCCAATGCAGACAAGATTAGAAGTGAAGCAGAAAACTGGGGAAAATTTTACATCCAAGAGTTCTGATAAAGACCTCCTTTCTAAAATATATAAAGAAATGACTCAAATTTATAAGAATGCAAGCCATTCTCCAATTGATAAGTGGTGAAAGGCTATGAACAGAGGTTTTTTTTTTTTTTTTTAGGAGAAATTAAATAAATTAAAAACAATTTCTAATCATATGAAAAAATGCTGTAATGCAAATTAAGACAATTCTGAGGTAGCACAACACACCTCTCAGATTGGCTAAAATGACAGGAAAAGATAATGATAAATGTTGGAGGGGTTGTGGGAAAACTGGGACACTAATACATTGTTGGTGGAGTTGTG
This sequence comes from Antechinus flavipes, assembly GCF_016432865.1. Lineage (NCBI taxonomy): Eukaryota > Metazoa > Chordata > Mammalia > Dasyuromorphia > Dasyuridae > Antechinus > Antechinus flavipes. The sequence continues at coordinate 437,675,547 of NC_067400.1, forward strand.
AACTGATCCAACTATTCTAGAGAGCAATTTGGAACTGTGTCCAAAAGACTGTCAAATTGTGCATGCCCTTTGATCCTTCAGTGTCTCTACTGGGCTTGTATCCCAAAGGGATCATAAAAAAGGGAAAAGGATCCACATGTGCAAAAATGTTTGCAGCAGCCCTTTTTGTAGTGGCAAGAAACTAGAAACTGAGTGGATGCCCATAAGTTGGGGAATGGGCTAAATAAGCTACAATATATGAATATTATGGAATATTATTGTTCCTTTAAGGAATGATCAGCAGGATGATTTCAGAAAGGCCTGGAGATACTTACATGAACTGATATTAAACGAAATGAATAAAACCAAGAGAACATTTTACAGAGCAACAGAAAGATTATGCAATGATCAACTGTGATGGAAGTGGATCTTTTCATCAATGAGGTGATTTAGGCCAATTCCAATAGACTTGTGATGAAGAGAGCCATCTGCATCCGCAAAGAGGACTGTTGGGATTGATTGTGGATCACAATATAGTGTTTTCACTTCTTTGTTATTGTTTACTTGCTTTTTGTTTTCTTTCTCATGTTTTTCCCTTTTCTGATCTGATTTTTTTGTGCAGCATGATAAATGTGGAAGTATGTTTAGAAGAATTGTACATATTTAACATATATTGGATTACTTGCTGGCTAAGGGAGGGAGAAAATTTTAGAACATAAGATTTTGCAAGGGTGAATGTTGAAAACTACCTTTGTATATATTTTGAGAATAAAAATATATTATTAAAAAAAACAACCTTTATTAAGAGAAACAAAGCTGAAGTCTACAATCTGCCTAATATGGTCTGATACTTCAACTTACAAGATTCACAGTTATTTATCCTTCTCTTGATTCATATATGGTGTAGGTGGGCTGATTATAGTGTAAAAGGTCAGTATACTTTTACCCAAGCTGGCTCTTGGCTCAACTGGGGCATGATACTCCAAGCAGGGGTCTTTTACATCATAACTCAGGGAAGCTCATTAATTTTTATATAAAAATGATAAGTATATAGACAAGATTATATTGTTGAAGGATAGCAAAAATTGATTTTACCATGGTGAAGAGGCTTCAGCAGAAGACAAGGAGTCTCCTCTTTGAAAAGACTGAGGAAAAAGTTATTCTCCATGAAGAATAGGATTTTTGGGGGGATCTGGGAAAGAGTTTGAAAGCGAACCTAATTAGAAGGAAAATGGGGAAGAATCTGGGTAATCAGAAAAAAAGAGTCATCACCAGGATGTGTGTGGTCAGAGTCATTAGAAAAGTAAAAGAAATTGATTTAACTCCTGAAGTGACTGAAAGAAACAAGGAAATAGCCATGGGAGTTGGAAACATCACCACGAGTCTTCTTATGAGTTAGCCAAAAACAATGGACCTCTCTAAAAATGAGGTTCCTTCTAACTCTAAAAATTTTCTCACATATTCTTTCAGCACTTCAGAAGCTCCTAATTCTGTCTCCTAAGTTAGGTCTTCCAGAATCAGGTTTTCAGTTACTTGACTAAAGTGATATATCTCTTTCAGATGTGTTTATTTTTTGTTTATTCTCTGTTGGTAAAAACAAATACAAATACAAAAGCAACAGTTTAGTTCAAAAGGAATACACACAAACACACAAACACACACACACACACACACACACACACACTCAGTTAGATATAGAAATTTATCTTACCCAAGAAGGCAATAGTAGGGGAAGAGAAAAAGAAAAGAAAAGAGGGCTGATAAAAGGAAAGGCAGTTTAAGAGAGAGGATGGTCAGAAGCAAAACAGACTTTTAAGAAGGGTGGGATAAAAAGTGATGGAAGATAAATGAGAAAAAAAGATTGGAAGGAAATACACAGTTATCAATCATAACTGTGAATTTAATTAGCTGAACTACACAAAATTGAAGCAAATAGCAGAATGGATTAGAAACCAGAATCTAACAATATGTTTTATCTTTTTTTTTTTTTAACAAAAGATACACTTGAAACAGAAAGACACATGCATAAAATTAAATAAGGAGATAGAGTAAAATCTATTATACTTTAGTTGAAGTTAAAAAAAAAGGCAGGAGTAGCAATCATGATCTCAGACAAAGCAAAAGCAAAATTGGACCTAATTAAAAGAGATAATCAAGGAAATACATTTTGCTAAACATATATATATATATATCACAGACAATGAAATAATATCAAAAAAATTTATAGCAAGTTTCTCAGAGGAAAGCCTCTTTTCTCAAACACATAGGGAACTAATTAAAATGTATAAAAAATAAGAGCTATTCCCCAATTGAGAAACTGTCAAGGGATATAAACAGGCAATTTTAAGTGGAAAATATCAAAGATAACTAGTCATATTTTTTTTAAAAAGTGTTCTAAATCATTATTGACCAGAGAAATGCAAATTTAAAAACTCTGAGGTATCATTATCAGAAATGACAAATGCCAGAAGAAATGAGGTGAAATAGGTACTTTAATGAACTGTTAGTAAACTTATGAACTGGTCCAACCATTCTAGAAAACAATTTGGAATTATATCTAAAGGACTATAAAACTGCATACCTTTTGATACAGTAAAACCACTATATTAGCTCTATACACCAAAGAGTTCAAAAAAAATGAGGAAAAGAACTTGCATGTGCTTAAATACTTATAGCAATTTTTTTTGATGGCAAAAAAATTGAAAATTAATGGGAGGCCTTTCAGTTGGAGAATGGATGAACAAGTTGTGACGTATGATTATGATGGAGTAGTGTTATGCTGGAAAGCTATGAAGCACAGTAGATAAAGGTGGTGGGTGTGGAGTCAGGAAGATTAATCTTCCCATAAATCAAACATTTATTGGTTGTGTGATAATGAGCAAGTCACTAAGTCCTTTTTGTCTCCATTTCCTTGTCTATAAAATGAGCTGGAGAAGGAAATGGTAAATCACTCTAGTCTCTTTGCCAAAAACAGGGTCACAAAAAGTTAGACGTGACTAGAACAACTAAACAACAACACTATTGTGCTATAAGAAAAGATGGGGAAGATGTTTTGTAAAGGGAGAACTCTGGAGAAGCATACTTGAAACAAGGTGTTAACTCAGAGGAATTAATAAGACAATGGCTATCTAGCTTGGCATGGTGACTAATAGTTCTCTAGTTTAATACATGTACTTAGTACTCAATATAGTTCTACAAGGTTGACACCTATGATGATGTACTTATAATAGAGTAGATAAAAGTCAACAAAGAGGGGGAGAGAGATATTCCATCTCCCACCATCATGGTGGCTGGCCTGTCCTCCTTCATTTCTCCACTGAGACCATGTTCCGTTTGAAGGCCCTCCAGAAAACTAGCCACTCCCAGGTGAAGGAGATAGACTGTGAAGGAGATAATAAAGAATTTGGACTTTATCTCTGGCTATTTTGGTGGTGATTACACTGCTGAAACAAAGGCTGGTCCTAAAACCTCCAGAAAGCTAACCAGAACATTACAATGTTTCATTAAAACATAAGGAAAACCTATGATACAGAGTGAAGTGAGCAGAATCAAATCATAGTATATAGTAAAAGCAATATTATGATGATGAACTGTGAAAGATTTAGTTACTTTGATCAGTACAATGATTCAAGAAAATTCCTAAGGATTCATGATGAAAAATGCTATCCACCTCCAGGAAAAAAAAAAAAAAACTGATGAACTCTGAATACAAATTGAAGTATAATTTTATTGCTTTCTTTAATTTTTTTGCTTTTTGTGTGATATTGTTAAATATGGAAATGAGTTTTGTAGGACTTTACCTATATAAGGAGTATCATAATGCTTTCCTTCTCAATGGATGGGAGAGAGGAGTAAGAGAAGGAAAAAAATGTGACACACAATCTAAAAATAATTAGCAATTAATAAATTCTTTAAAAACAAAGTAACTTTAAAACAAATCTGTTTAAAATAGACCCCAATCTCTTTTCCATAGAGAGAGGATGCAGGCCCATTGCAATGGATTTGTGATGGAGAGAACCTTCTGCACTAAGAGAGGGACTAAGAGTAGAGACTGAATATGGATACAGTATAGTATTTTTACTTTTTTATTGTAAAAACAACATTTTTTTCCATTTTTTTCCCTTTTTGATCTGCTTTTACTTGTGTAGCATGATAATTATGAAAATATGTATAGAATTGCACATGTTTAACAAATATTGTATTACTTACCATCTAGGAGAAAGAGTAGGGAAAAAGAAAGGAGAAAAAAATTGGAACACAAGGTTTTACAAAGGCAAATGTTGAAAACTATCTATACATATAATTTGAAAATAAAAAGCTTTAAAAATAAAATAAGATAAAATAAAATATGCCTCATTATGCCCAAGCCTCAACTATAAAATGAGGTTAATAATAGTTCCTGCCTCTCAGATCAATTTGAATCAAGTGCTTGGCACAGCTTGGTATATAGTTGACTCTCTCTCTCTCTCTCTCTCTCTCTCTCTCTCTCTCTCTCTCTCTCTCTCTCTCTCTCTCTCTCTCTCTCTCTCTCTCTATATATATATATACCCCTTCTTCTCCTGAAACCCTTATTCCTCAATTGTTAGCTGATCTGAGATTGTAACTTCCTCCTGGAGGTCTAATCAAAGCTTTTCTTATTTTCTTTAATTGCTATTCCCAACCATTTCTCCCTATCCTCCATCCAAAAAAAATTATCTTGAATCTATTTTTTTAAACTCTCATATGTCCAAATTGTCTCTCTGAATGGAATGTAAATGAGAGAAGAGATTGAATCACTTTTGCTTTATCCTGAGTACCTTAAACAGTGCCCAAAAGTTCTTACTAAGTACTGATTATTTGACTGGTTGATGGATTGACGTAATAGGAAAAGGCAGGCAACCAGGGCAAATGAGACCTGACAATAGGACATCTTCAAAAGCATGCTTTATGAAGGAAGACACTTACACAGAACAGGGAAATAAAAGTGGCTTTAATTCATACAAGCAAATCACAGGTAGAAAAAAGATCTCAATTCCTGAAATTTGAAGAACAGAATAATGTTGGGAGGCTTTTCAAATTAATAAAGTGCTGCTGCTTTGCCTAATCCACTTTACTCTACTCTTTCATTCTATCTCTTGGTGCAAATTCAGATACACTTATTACCCTTTCATTCCTATTACATCAAGTGATCAACAACCATGGTTTTCATATTTTTAAAATAAAATTATCACTTTCATTAAACTACATGTTTTTCAACATCTCTCATTACAACTCTTTCTTTCATTCTTTTTTTTTGGGAGGGGGTTTCATAACATTTATTAAAATAATGCTATGAGTAAAAAGAAATAGCAAAGAACCAAAGAATTAAAATGCAAGGTAAGTAAACGTCCAACTAAAACACAAATGTGTCTAAGGTATTCATTCAGTAGCTAACTAAAAGCCCAAGAAAGACAACACTCACAATATAATAAATCACTGCAAAACAATTAACAATTTTCAGTTATCAAAATTGTGGTTTAATGTAACATTTTCAGTGAAGAAAATGAAACAAAATGAAAAATGCAAAACTCAAAGTGTGTATACATTTAGTTAATTTATAACATATTTGGCATATTAAGATATCTACACAGTAAGATATTGGGTGTATTTTATATGTCAATCAGTCAACAAACATTTCTTAAATGTCTACTATGTATAAGACAATGTTGCTAAATTTTTGTTATCCAAAGGTAAAAGATGCCTCATGGCCTCAAGCATCTCACAGTATTATGTAGACAATGACATGCAAAAAAACTACATACAAATAAAATAGATATAGGATGAATTAGAGATAATTAATAGTTGTATTGTGTTTCATTTTTTTCAGAAGCATAATGCTTGAGATTCCATCAGAGAGTTTCTCCAATAAGACTGATCACAACCATCCATGTCCACTCATTTTTTTTGATTCTAAAAACTTTAAAAGTTGTTCTGCCTTAACTCTACAGTTGAAACTAAACAGAGTACCAAAACCTTCACCTCTGTTTTTTTACCTAGCTTGACAATTACTGATTCCTAAGAATATTTAAATAAATAAAGTAATAACAGAGGGACCATTAAAAGATTTCATCAAAAGATATCACCAAGTTACATATATAACAAGGAAGCAAGAATGGTTCAAACTATGAAAATAATTAATATAATTATTTACCTTTAAAATAAACATTTAAACCATATCTTAGTGGATGCAGAAAAAGCATCTGACAAAGTCAAATGTTTGTTTATGCTTAAAACCTTATGTAGTATTTTTCTAAACCTAAAATTAAGCATTATAAACAATATACAGAACCAAAATAATGAAATACACTCTTCCTGTTACTATTTGATCTAGTTCTAGAAATGTTAGCAATAGCAAAGACAAGAGAAATTAGTTAAAGAATAGATATAGGCAAAGAGGAAATTAAAATAAAAACTATCCTCATTTACTGAAGACAATAGTTTTCTTAATAAAACTCTAGGGAATCAGTAAAAATATGAATTAAGATAATTTGTAATTTCATCAAATTTGCAGGTTACAAAATAAACAAAAATCAATAGAACTTCTATTTTAATCTATTCTTAAGCAATTGAAGCATAATATAAAAGGAAATATCACTTAAAAGAATGAAAAAAATATGTTAAATTCCTGGAGATCAATTTTCCAAAGCATATAAAATTCTTGTGTATATTCAATTACAAAATGCAATTTAATGAAATAACTTAAATAGCTAGAGGAATATTTAGTGTTCATATCTGGATTTTGCCAATATGATAAAAATGACAATATTATCAAAGTTTATTTGCAGTCTTATTGCTATACCATATAAAACAACAAAATAGATACTTTACAGAAATTTATAAGGTAATAAAATTTATTTGGGGAAACAAAACTATCTAGAATCAAAGGAAGCAATGTAAAAAGGTAGGAATTAAGGATGAATAGTAGTTCCATAATTTTAGTAATGTTACAAAGCAAAAGTCAACAAAACCATCTGATCTTAGATTTTTTTTTTAAAAAAAAGGAGAATCAATTTAGAAATCAAAACTTTTAAAAAAAACTTTTAAAATTGTTTTAATATTTAGAGAAAATAAAATATTATATATTTTAAGAAATATCTAGCAAGGGGAGAAGGGAAAATCAAAAACAAAAGAAATCAATTCAATGTTCAATAAACCAGAAGTCATTGAAATTACTTAGAAAAGAAATCCCTATTTGATGAAAACTGCGGGAGAAAATGGAAACCAGTCTGACAGAAGTTAGATTTACTCAAATATCTTATAACATATTCTATAATAAATTCAATAGGGATGTATAACAATAATAAAATTCATACAGTAAAAACAATTAGAAGAAAAGCAACTCATATACATTTCACAAATGTGAGTTGGAGATACAATCTTAATCAAATAGAGGCAATTGGAAAAGATAAAACAGATATTCTTGATATTTAAATAAGATAAATATCTATATCAAATTTCTCAGATGGCAGCATTCCATGGGATGTTAGGAGAAAGTGAACATGGACTCCAAAAATTTGAGTAGATCCTGTATAGTGAATTTAAACAGGATCGTGGGCATGTCACAGACAATGGAATTTAATTCACATCACCATAGGAAATTTCTAATTCATTCAAATCATAGAAACAGTTCATTATTTGAACATTTATCTTACACTTACTTCTCAAAATATCTTTTATCTCATTACCTACGGAATTCCCTTCAAGACAAGACACCAAAACTAATCACATTGATCCTTGTCACTTCTACAATCTTATCTATAGCCTATAAATCCTCTTCATGGGTACCAGCCAATATATCTAACACCTGCAGATCTTCAGAGAGACAGAAACAGAGAAAGAGTATTAAAGAGTTAAATAGAGATAGGGAAAAATAAGTAAGGGAAGAAGCACTTAATATGTAAGTTGAACACTGTTCTAAGGGGTATAATGTAAGAAAAAATATAAGTCAAATTGACCTAGAAGCATGATTGGCCACACCTCTGTTTAGTCAATAAATTCTAATTACCTGTCATCTCAAGAATCAAACAGAAAATCCTGTTTGAATTTTAAAACCCTTCAAAATCTGGCTCCTCCTATTTTTTTTCAGTCTTTCACTTTACTTCTATCCATATATTCTACAATCTAGTGGCAATAGTTTCTATGCTGTTCATCATAAAAGCAATCCATCTTCTGAGTCCAGATATTTTCATTGTCATAATTGGAATTCTCTTTCCTCAAGTCCTGGCTCTTTTGGCTTTCTTCACTTCTTAAATAAAATCCCACATTTAGCAAGAAGTCCTTTCAAACTTAGTACTTTCCCCTGAAATTATCTCCAATTTATAATACATATCTTGTTTGTAAATAGTTGTTTGCATATTATCTCCCCTATGAATTCCTTGAGGACAGTGATCCATCATTTTAGCTTTTTTGTTTGTTTGTTTGTTTTTGTTATTCTCAATGCTTAGGATAGTTACTAGCATATAGTATTTGCTTAATAAATACTTATAAACATAACAGTCCCCTTCTCTCAAGAAGTTCACACTTTAAATGGTAGAGATAATGCATACATGATATTTGAGCTATATGTCAAATGGAAAGGCCCCATGGTGTTTAGGAGGCAGCAACAGAGCATATGGTAATGTATTTTTTTAAGTATCATTTCCTTTAACAAAATGCTGTATTTCCACTATTGAACCATTTGATAATTCCAGGTCACTTTGGAGATGAAAACCAAAGATCCCTTGTTATTATATGGACATCAATTATATTTTTTTCCTCCCTATGTGACTTTCCTGCCTCATTTTCTATTTATTCTTCTAACTATTATATTATCTCTCCTAGTTATAATTATATTTTAGTCATACTACACACATGCCTTATCTTTTAGATTATTCATGATTTTAGCTTTTTACATGCTATGTATGGTATTCTATGACTTGTAGGCATATAATATTACCATAAGAATTCAAATAGTTTTTTGAAAATGATAACTATTTCATGGACAAGTTTGGGTTCATTAAAAGCACTGAAAAATCTCCTATACTTTTTAATTCACTTTTTCCTGATTAAGGATAAGCTGCTTCTTGCCCTGAGAGCATCTCTGAGGACACAGAATTGTGAAACAGAGACCTCTATCTTTTTGTCCATGTCTAGGAATTTATTAGTACTTCGCCACTGATACTTAATAGATCACAAAAAAATATAAAATGAAGCATAACTGAAATAACCTCACTATCATTAAGACTGATGGGAAAAAAAAACAGATATAAATATTGACATTGTTATTGTTTACTCTGTTGTGTTGTAAACTATTGGCTTAGAAAATATTCAGTATAAAAACTAATATGGTAATACTGGAATGCAAGTTACATGAAAAAATGTTAAAATAATCTTAATGTCAAAGACAAACAAGAAGTTGAAGTTGACTTACTATGGGACTTCAGTACATATGAAGGCTCAGTAATATTGCTTCTTCCAAAAGATGTACATCTAAGAAATATAATATAATATCAGGAATAACAATGATTCTTTGAATTATCAGAAAACAATTACATTTTATCATATGTGAGCATATACATTCCACATTTTATTCGAAGAAATAACTTTCTCAAAGTTTCTTAAACTCAATGAGTTTTTAACCAGATTGAGATATAGCTAGAATTTACATGAAATTATTTTATAAGCATATTCTATTTTATCCTGAGATTCTTTTTTATCTAAACATAATATTCCATACAAGAAATCTATCAAATAAATTATATAAAATTTCTCATCCACAGAACTAGGAACAACACCTGTTTGCAAAATAAATGTTTCATATTCTCTTGCAATACCAAAGATGATTTGTAGTCCTATCATACAAATCTACTCATTCAATATTCATTCATTCAACAAACATCTGCTGAGCATCTTCTATGTGAAGGTCTTGTTTTTGCTATGATAGTTTATACAATGATAAATAAGACACTATCCCTGTCTTTAAAGAGTTTATATTCTAATAGGAGGGATGACAAGCACACAAATAACTTTAATATAAAACAGAATGAGCAATCCTAAATTCTGTCCTTTTAGATATTCTTATGAAATATTAAGCTACATATCTTCACTTATGCCATAAAAAGCCATGGTTGCAAATGCAAAATGATTCTATTAGTTGTACTGTCGCTCAAACTTGATTTACATGATTTGCTCAGGTTTCTACAGGTGTTTCTGTAGTACTTTTACAGGATACCTTAGGGTCACTCTAGAGGCTATTCAACACAGATACTTTTTCATTTTACAATTAGTTAAATGCCACAGGAAACAAATACAAAACAAAAACAAAAATTCAATTTATTTGTAAGTAAAGAGACAAGTTTGATATTACATAAGCAGTTTAGTAGAGAATTCCACAGGCAGAGAGCATAGTCAGGATGCCCTAGCACCAAATGGCTAAAGATTAGATCAAGGGCAGATTAAATTTCTTGCTGAGTCATATCTCAGTATACAACAAACCATATTGCATTTTTATTCAAAAAGCATTTTTTAAGGCAATGTTACTATACAGAATATAATTGTCCATCATAGTTTGGGAGTACTTAACAGGTCATTTGACCCTTTTCTGAAATGACCTGGAAAAATTCTTATAATACACCTTCAAATGTTTTCTTTATGCTTGTTTTTCAAATTAAATTTACTATTCAAATGTTCACCAAAACTAATTTCAGTGATAATAGCTTCTTACTGAAAGAATGAAAGAAAATAGTTTTTTAGAATGATTATAAGATCCTAAATAGACATTCTTAGGGATATTAGGCTTCCATCAAGGCCAGTGGAAGCAAATTTCAAAACCGTTCCTCACTGACTGGGGCTAAGGATAGGAAAGAAGAAGAAGGGACCAGCAAGGTAATATTCCTAGTGTGAGGAAGTTAATTGTTGCCTCTAAGACAATGCTGATATGGATATTTTGAACTCTAGTCTTGAATTGAGGCATAACTTGGTAATAAACCAATTCTAATGAAGAAGCCTTGAAATAAAATTCAAGTTTCACTGTACCTGATCCTTTAGAAAGTAGCATGAGTAAAATGGTTGTGGGAAGGAGGTGAAGGTTAATCCTGACATGTAAATTAATTTTCCATATGCTAGGTGAAATGCTATATCTAGTTTGTATCTCCACATTTTGTGAAGAAAAAAAAAAGATGAAATTTTTAAGCACAGCAGCCAACATGACTAGAAAATATGTCCAATGGAGTATACATAATTGAATGCAGAGTATATAATTTGAATCTATATTGCATATAGTTTAAATTCTAGCTGTAATACATATTAGCTGTATAACAAGAGATGTCATATTATCATTTTGAACTTCAGCTTCATCATCTGTAAAATGGAATAATAATCTATTACCTCATAGGATTATTATAAGGGGGAAGGGAACAAGCATATATTAAATGTTTACTATATGCCAGGCACTGAACTAAGAGTTATACAAACATTTCATTTGATCCTCACAATAATCCTATATGGTAGGTACTATCATTATCCCTGTTTTATACTTAAAGAAACTGACGTAAAGAAAAGTAAAGTGTCTCACCCCCCAAACCATTTAATTGATAAATTTTTCTGGAGTCAAATTTAAACTCAGGTTTTCCTATAAAGGCCCAGGATTCCAATCACTTGTACCATCTTTGTAAATTTTAAACTATTAAATAAATGTGAATTATTAATAATTTCATTAATAATGAGAGATTTAAAAATTATAGATTAATCTGTCCTGGAAAGGACAAGGGTGAATTAAGGGTTAGCAGAATAACTATCTACAAAGAAATGCTAGTATATTATCTAAAATAAAGTATTGACCATTCTCCTTTTTCCTGGAGATCACAGAAGAAAGGAATGAATTAAAATTACTTCAGAAATTTTTTTAAAAGATTAGAATAAAAAAATTTATTGAATAGTAAAAGATAACAGGCACTCAAACATTTTACTGAATGTTTTTGGAATCCTTTTCTTAAAAATATTAGTTTAAAAAAACCAAAATTATGCCTAGGAATAAATATTAATTTGTTTGAAAATGATAATATGAATTACAAAAATACTAAGTGGATTCTAACCCTTCCTGCAAGAGGGGGCTTAAAGAAGCCAAAATTAAGCAGATATTTCATTTCTGGAGAAGAGAATTAAATTCCCTTCCCATTTGAAAAGATCTGTTTTCTTTGAGCTCTCCCAAAATTCTTCCTTTCTTATCATTTTGTCCTCAGTCTATTTATTATTTTCTCCTATTTCTTTTGCTGATTAGTATAATGAAATATTTTGGGGTCAGAGAATTAAGCCTACATTAAATGTGTTTTATTTACATGCAGATTTAGTTTTCATAACATTTTAGAATGTACAGTTATTTCTATGATACTTTTATGAGATCTGAAATAAAAGTATAATCTATAAAAGAAACTTGTCTAATCAAAAATTTTTTAATAGCTACATTAATTAACATTAGTGTAAAATAAGCCATCAAGAATAAGGATGGTTCTATTTCCATAGATAAGCTATTAAAAAGTACAATAAAAGTTCTATTAATAAGCATTTACAAATTGGTTACTATGTGCCATGCATTGTGCACAGAGGAATTCCAAGAAAGGTAAAAATGATTCTTACCCTCAAGAAGCTTACAATCTAATGATCATTTGCTCCTTAAGAATATTTGGGTTTTTTTAATTGATTATAATAGATGCTTATATTTATATATGTAATGTATAAATGATGTATAATATATTTTATATTTAAATTATATGTGTAAATTTAAATTTAAATATTACACATTTAAATTAAATTTAAATTGTATGTTTAAATTATATTACATAATTATATTTTTATAATTGTATTTTTACATTAGATTGTTATATATAAATGTTTTATAAATATATTAAATTCATCAGAAAAAAACAGAAAAATCTTAGTCATGCATCATTCCAACCATACAAAAATGTTTTAGTAATGCATACCGATGCATCAAACAATTATGCTCTTGAGTAATATGAAAAGATGTTGCTCATCTTGCATAAAGAAGGTTTTGAGGATTTTTTCTCTCATAATGGTGATTGGTTACCACTCACTTTTATAAAGTACAGTATAACAAGTCTTTTTCTCACATCAACTCAGTGGGGCTGATAGTATTATCATCTCCATTTTATAGATGGGAAAACTGAGACTCAGAGATGAGGAATCTTGACCAAGATCACAATCAGAGCCAGCACTACAGTCTTGCCCTTTCAAGCATTCTACTCTACTTCTACTCATATCTTCTTATTCAAATATGGTTGAGATAAATAGAAAAAATAATCAAATACTTGTCCATTATATCACAGTTCATAGGATGATAGAATTTTTAGAGTTATAAGGGGCCTTAGATAGATGTAATCTAATTCCTTCTTTTTTAGAGTTGTTAAAATTGAGGCTTAGGAAGTTATTTGTCCAAAGATAAAGAGGTGTAAGATGTTAGAGGTATATTTGATTAGAAGGACTATATTTCCAAGTTTGCCTAGGCCTTGAATATAACCTATCTTTGGAGAAGGTGCCAAGGCTTCTGTTTCCTGAAAAATGGGCACAGGAAAATTGGATTATGAGGATCACATATAAAGAAGAAGAAAACAACCACAATTCAGCTTGTGATCTTAAAGACAAGGATATAGACTAGAACAGCATTGAATGACAAGTACTAATTAAAATGCACAAATAGTATTAAGATTAGGCAAACCAAGAAGTACATGGAGACATTGAATAGGAAAATGAATAGCAGAGACTTGTGAGAACAGCTTCCAAGTTACAATAAGCATGTCAATACTTATGACCTGAACTTCTCCCTACATGAAAGCATAAATCTCAAATGAAATTTTTTCCGAAATACTCTGGGAAGATAAAAAGAAGAGTATATTCAGTCAGAAATGTATATTATGCTATTTCCCCATTATTTTGCTATGTCTTTCTGTCCAAATTAAATGTTTTCCTATTTCAAATTTCTTTTATCTATGTCCTACTTCATTGTTTTATGCCTGTAAAACCAGTGCCATGCCAGGAAACTAAATCACTTCCATGTGAATCGTCTTAGGAAGAATCTGAAGATCACCTGGCAGGATAAGGTACCAGACGCTGAGGTCTCTTCTCAAACTCAACTGCCAAACTCTCCAACTCTGCGGCAGAGAGTACAACCCCATTGGGCTAGCCACATTGTTTTAATGCCAAATGTATGTTTGCCAAAAAAAATATAAATATATATTTTATGGAGAATTCACACAGGGCAAGTGCTCCCAAGTTGGTCAGAAAAAGCAATGCAAGGACACTCTCAAGGTATCTCTTAAGAATTTTAGAATCAATTGTATGACATGGGAGACACTGGCATAGCAGTGCTCAGAAAGGCGTGACCTCATCAGAGAAGATGTGCTTTATGAACAAAGCAGTTTTGGGTTAGTCCAAAAGAAATGCAAGAAGCACAAACTTAGAGGAAAATATTCATATGAACTATTTGTGTCCAGCCCATGGCTGAGCACTCTGAGCTTGTGTTGATCTGATCAGCCACCTTTGGACATTTTGTAACTGAAACTCTAATATAGTGATGTCATTTTGTTCCTCTTCAAGGATGAAGGACAACAATCAATTAGTAAGATAGGTAACTGCATATATAAATTTAAATTATTTTAGAAATTCCAATGTTCAAACTGGGTGGGGAGAATGAGCCAGATAAGGCAAATTATTTTGTAAAATTGACTAAGTATCCATTTTGTGTCCCAAACATTAGCAAAGTCTCCTGCTAAAGTATAGCTAAAGTAAAAGCATTTCTACAAAAAGTTTTACAGAATAATTTCTACTAGAGAACGCTTCCCAGATTTTGAAACCCAGTAGTCTAATGTCTTTAACTTCCACAGCTTTCCTACATATTAAAAAATATTCCTTTTGGAGATCCAGGTTAATATGGGTTCATAAATTTGTAGGAAAGTCAAAATAGCTCTCAAAAGACCAGTCCAAGCAATCTTATGTGGGAGGTCATCATGTTCACCATTTTCTCTGTTTTCCCAATTATAGAAATACAAGTACTCCTCAAATTACAGAAACCAAAAAAGTATTTCTGGTGTTTCACCTGCATTAAAGGAAAGGAAATTCATAACTTTGGAAGTGAAATTAGACATAATCAAGGACCAGTACCATCAACCTCTAAAGCCCTTGAAAGCCCCCAGAAGTGCCCTTCAGAATCTCTGCAAAAATCTCCATCTACACCCTCTTCCTCTTCTAATTGAACCTGTTTTTCTTCAAGCACCAACATTCAAGAGAAATGAAAAATGATTTCTTATTCAATTTTATTGTTTTCTGTTTCATGTAATTACTAGTATTAAAACACGCTTGTTTTCTATTATTCTTTCATTATAAATGTACAGCAATTCAGCAAATCATGACAAAAAAGGCTTTTTTTAATAGCCTGGGAATCTAATAACTATTTATAATATTGTGACCCTAGAGAAATGTATTCTGAGTTACAAACTCCCTTGCAGACAAACATTTGAAACACAACTCATTTATAAGTTAAGAATTGCCTGTATTCTGAGTATGGAAATTATTGGGGATTTGATTCAATTAAGCACCCAAAAGTCCATGACCCAGCCATGGAAATACATACAAGCCATTTGTTGCCTTATATAGTTTTATTGCTAGCCCACCCTAAAGAATGAATGAAATGCAACACTGAATGGCTGAATTAAAAAAAAAAAACATTTATTTAGTACTTCTCTACCTCAGTTTCTTCAACTGTAAAACAGGGAAAATCATAGCACCTACCATACAGAGTTGTTGTGAAGATCAAATGAGATGATTGTAAAATGCTTAGTTTAGTGCTTAGCATATAGTAAACATTTAACATATATGCTCATTCCTTTCCTCTTTATAATAATTACACCAGGGATTGTCAAGCACCGGGGATATACAGAGAAAAGTCTTTGCCTTTAAGGAACTTATATAGCAAGGGACTAACAAGTATAAAGAAGTATTATTGACTGGGAAAATCACAAAAATGGTGAATGAAGGGATGTCACTGTAGATTGACATGTCTTCTCTGGGAATGATAGGGTCAGTTTGATTTTTGTTTCCCTAGCTAGTGGTGAATGAGGAAGTGAGAGGAATAGAGGAGTCTGGAACAAAACCTGGATAGCAGCAGTATAGTAAGGCTAAATTGTGGGTTGTCATAAGGTGGGTCCTATAAATCAGTCAATTCAAAAACATTTATTAAATGCCTACTATGTGCCAGGAACCGTGTTCAACACTGGGGATACAAAATAAGTCAAAAGAGGAGTTTTTGCCCTCAAAGAACTTGTGCTCTTATAGAGGAGCTTAAAATATCACTGAGAAAACTGAGGCTCATTGAGAATAAACAGCTTGTCTATGGTCACACTAATAGTAACAGAAGTAAGATTCAATCCCAGGGCTCTTCAACTTCTAAGCCTGATGTATATTCTCTCTGCTATCCTATCTGTTCTATCACTCATTATAACTTGTTATTCAATAAGAGAAAAAGTTGAACAATGGCCATTTGTTAAAAGCCAGTAGAAGGTATTCTTGGGAAGAACTGGAAACAGAAAAGTTTAAGAACACAGAAAACAATGAGATAGAGTCAACAGCGTCTGAAGCTTGATTAAAAAGCAGACCAAGGTTCACATTCTTCCTCTGATTATAGCTGTGTACCATTTTCCCACCAAAATTATTTATCCTCTCTGAGCCACAATTTTTATCTCTGTATAATGGGAATAATCATAAAAACCAATAAGATCTAATTCCCAAGGTATAGTCTGAAATGGTATATTATATATAATAGTGCCTTCTTGTCTAGTGCTTATGTCTAAGCTTTTCATGGTTAGAAATTATTTTTGCTTTGCATTTGGATCCCCAACCTAACTCAGTGCCTTGTATATAGCAGGTACTTGAGAATTATTTGTTGTATTAGAGTGAACTGAATTTAGTAACAGCTAAGGAAAATGCGTCTTAATAAATAAAATCTCACTTTTTGACTTTTTAGGTTTCTGAAAGAAACCAAGAAAAGCAGTTTCTCATGGGATCCTGGTTTTTCATGTTGCCCTAGCCTGAAACCTAATCACATTAAGACTTTAAAAAGCTAAAAATTCTCTTCAGAATTGCTATTAGTTCAGGCATTTCAGGTTGGCCGTCTGATTAAGTGATGATGACAATACCCTTTTGAAACATTTTGGTTTAAAAATAAATATCTCCAGGAAAAAAATATATGCTAGGAACCATTATTATTTATAACTTGAGCATCATGCTGGAAAATGTCACATGCATTTTGCCTGAATTATCATTCCTATGTGAGAATGCCTGTCATGCTAGTTATGTTAGGATTATGGTCTCTGTAAATTCCCTCCCTCAGTGAGGAAGAAAAGGTGATCTCCCCATCTCCACTCTACCCCACCCCAAGAAGCAGCAAATTTAGATTGTTCCTTGTTTTATCCTGAAGGAAAAGACATCCTCCCTCCCTGTGACTCTTATGATTCTCTTGCTGGCCCCAAAGGTCAATAAATACATTCATGCAGAAAGGTAGATATGACTACAGGGAGCTACCTCTTCTTTAACATAATAAGGGTTTGCATATTTTGGTCAGGAGAAATTTGTACAAGGACATATGCTTCGACAGGTAATAGTAAGCAAATTCCTTAGGTTCAAAGGGGAATCCAATGAAAATAGTGTTTAAGGGAATAACATTGGCCACAAAGCCCTACCTAGGAGAGATGTTTGTGTTCAGTGACAAGTCGGTGCAATTGTCTGTAGAGCTCACATGCACTCCAGAAATGCTGCCCTTGGAAGATTATTTTGCTTTGTTTTTGGCAATAATTTTCTTAAGGGTAAGATGGGCTTATGTGTATCTCTGGTATGAGGGCAGATAAATGAGGGAAAGATGAATTAGCAATTTCTAGTATTGCCAAATAAATTGAATCAATAAAAAACTTGATTTGTCACATTAAAATTTAACAGTAGTTAAGATGATTCTAGAAGGCAAGAAGGCCAGGTTCAAACATTGTCCAGGGATGGTAATATTCTTACTTTAAAACTATAAAAACAGAAATAAATAGGATACATTTAATTTTTAATGAGCAACCCATTATATCAAAGTAAACAATCCTTTAAAAATTTTTTTCCAAGTTCCATTAAGCAAAGGAAGTCAGCCTTGACTCATTTTTTTAAAAATAGACTTGGAGCCAAAAGATCTTTATTCAAATTTAGCTCTGGCAATTATCAACTATGAAACTACATCCAAATATTTTCCTTTACAAGACTGCTATGAGGAAATTTTTTTTAAAAATACAAATATAAACTATTATTTTTTAAAATGTAAACTCCTTGAGGTCAGAATCTATTTCCATTTATGTCTTTGCATCATACCTCCTACTCCAGGGAAGATAATTAATGCTTATTAAATTTAATTATTATTCTTTCTCTCCCCAGTAGTTCTTAATACAATTCTTTGTGATCCATGACTGTCTGATAAATAAATCACAAACTATCAGTATTGGAAGGAAAATCTGTGGCCATAAACGCCAAACCATAGCTGAACCAAGATTCCCTCTATAATATACCAGAAAACTTTTAGTATACAGGTGAACTCACTATCTTTCCCAGAGAACCTGTACAACTTACCACTAAGGAAGGTTTTTATTGTTTGTTTATGTTTCTATTTGCTGTTCTGTCATATCTGATTTTATTACCTTGCAGTAGATTTTCTTGGCAAAGATACTGGAGTGGTTTGCCATTTCCTTGCCCTATGAATTAAGGCAACAGAAGTTAAGTAACTTGCTCAGAATCACACAGCTAGTAGGGCCAGATTTGAATCCAGATATTCTACCTTCAGAATCAGTGTTCAATCCACTGAGCTTCCCAGCTGCCCAAGCCGAAATTTGTCTCTTGGCAATTTAGTCACCACCCCTACTTGTGTCTTTAAGGGAAAAGCAAAGAAAATTGAATTTTTTTTTTATCAGGAGAGACTTTGAAATATTTATAGAATACTATCATGTCCCTTCCATCCCATCCTACCAACTCTCTTCTCCAAGTTGAATATCCTCAATTCATTGGACATATCTTTATATGGAATGATTTTGAGGACCTTTATTATCCCAACTGCACTCTTGAAGACACTATCCAATTTATTAATGCCTTTGCTAAAATGAAACATTAATAACTAATGTCATAGCCTAGGTCACTAGATCTTTGAATTACATCTGAAAGAAATATTCAAAATTCTTGAATCCATTCTCCCACATTACATATGAGCAAACAGACTCAAAGAAGTGAATGACTCATCCAGAATCACACAGCCATTATACATCTAAGGTAGAATTTAAATCTAGGTCTTCCTAACTTGGAGTCCAGAATTCAACCCACAATACCATATCGGTGTATGGGAACTATGTGGATTGCTGAAACCATGCACTGACATTGAGATTTTCACCAAAAAAAAAAAAAAAAAAGTTACCATTTACCAGAATGTGGTTATAAAAATGAGTAAAACTCCTTTTATGAAGGAGGGAGAATAAAGAAGGGAGGGAGGGAAGAAGGGAGAGAACTTTGTTGTAAAGGAAATTTGCTTCAAAAATATTTGCCCAGCATAGATGATAATTCAATGAATCTGTATTATAATTTATCAATCAATCAATATTCATTTACTGAGGACCTATTATATGTCAGGTATTGCATTAGTCATTGAACAAATGTTCCTTCTATTAATGTTGATCAACCTTCTATCCCCCAACAATAGTTATGCTTGCTGGTGCTTAGCATTGTGACTAGTACATAGTAAGCACTTAATAAATCTTTATTGGCTATGTGAGATAAGGAAGGAAGGAAGGAAGGAAGGAAGGAAGGAAGGAAGGAAGGAAGGAAGGAAGGAAGGAAGGAAGGAAGGAAGGAAGGAAGGAAGGAAGGAAGGAAGGAGAGAGAAAAGAGAGAAGAAAAGAAGGAAGAAGAGAAAAAGAAAAAGAAAGGAAGAAAGATTTTGTTTTCTGTTGAGGAGTTAAGTTTACTTAATATCCAGTCGATGGAAACAAATATACATATATAATCTTATCCAACCCAAGGAGCATTTATTAAGCACCTCCCATGAGTGTAAGATGCTATAATAATAGTTAAGGATATAAGGACTAGAGTGAAAAACAATCTGTTTCTTGAAATAGTTTACATTCTACTGAGGGTAGCATGGTAAATATAATCCATAAACAGATAAGAACATCCTTGATAACTGGAAGATCAGGGAAGGCACTAATAACAAAGAAAAGCTTCCTGTAGATAACATAAGCATTGCCTTGAAGGAAGATTGGAATTTTGAGGAAGCGAGAGAAGTGAATACATTCTAGGCATAAAGCCAGGAGTTGAAGTGTTGCATTTTGGGAAGTATTTTGGCTGCAACATAAAGGGGAGTAACGTTTAATAAGATTGAAAATGTTGGATAGAGATTGTAGAGGGCTTTACAAGCTAACCTAAGGAGTTTGTATTTTATCACAGAGACAAGAGTGAATGAACTGCTGTAGGTTTTTGAGAGGGAATGACATATTTGAATCTGTGGCTTAAGAATATTATTTTGTTGGAACACCAAAATATTGTAGGTGGAGTTGTGAACTGATCCAACAATTTGGAACTATTCCCAAAGGGCTATAAAACTGTACATATCCTTTGATTCAATAATATCATTACTAGGTCTGTATCCCAAAGAGATCATAAAAAGGGGGAAAGAACTTAGATGTACAAAAATATTTATATCAATTCTTTTTGTAGTAGCAATGAATTATAAATCGAGGTAATGCCCATTAATTGGGTAATGACAGAACAAGTTGTGGTATTTGAATGTAATGAAATACTATTGTTTTATAAGAAATGATGAGCAACAGATTTCAGAAAAACCTGGAGAAACTTATATGTACTGATCCTGAATGAAGTGAGCAGAACCAGAAGAACATGGTACACGATAACAGCAACATTGAGCAATGATCAAATATGATAGACTTAACCCTTCTCAGCAATAAATGGTCCAAGAAAATTTCAAGACTCATGAAAGAAAATGCTATCCACATCCAGAGAAAGAACTATCAAGTCTGAGTGCAGTTTGAAGTGCACTGTTTTCACTTTTTTTTTTGTAATTTTGTTGTTGTTGTTTTTTCTCATGACTTTCCCTTCTGTTCTGATTCTGCTTCCACAGTATGACTAATGTGGAAATACGGTTAACATAACTGCACACATATAACCTGCATCATATTGTTTGCTATCTTGGGTGGGGAGGGAAGGAAAAGAGATAGAAAAATTTGGAATTTAAAATCTTACAAGGATGAATGTTGGAAACTATCATTAAATGTAATAGGAAAAATAATATTAACTCCAGAAAAAAAGAACATAAAAATAATGTTCTTCTATGTAATGGATATTTTGGGAAGGAGAGAGTCCAGAAGCCTGGCATTTGTTGCAACTGTCCAGATGAGAGGTGATGAGAATTTGAGCTGATGTGGCGAAAAAAATATCTGATAACAATAATAACAATAAAGACAATCATTCACAATGTTCAAAACCTGCTTTATTAAATTGCAGTCTTCTGCTTTAAACACATACTATGATATAACCTGAGTGTCATTAAAACTTTTCTACGAAAAGAAGGAATAGGAGCTAGTGAATGCATCTTAAAAGGAAAAGTGTATATCTTCATAGGTACACCTATGATACCAGTATCATAAACAAGAACCATTACAGTAATATCTAGTGACTTTCCACAGCTTGTATATTCATTTTAGTTTAATCTTTCTTTTCCTTTAGTTTTTACTTTTTAGGTTTTCTCCCACCCTCTGAAACCAGTTTTAGCAGAGTCAAGTTGGGGTGGTGGTCCTGATTAATCCAATTTTTAAACTAGTTATCAAGGGCCAGGATGTAATCAGAGCACAGGACTCTAAGACAGCTTTCCCCTGTTTATTTGTAAGACGTTAGGCTTTTTGTTTCATTTTGTTTTGCTTTTGGAAGTGAAGCTGGGTCTTGTTTTAAATTCACACTTCAAGTTCTCTAAAGTGTCCATTAAATACATTCTCCACAAACCTGTTAAGGAGGAAGGAAAGGGGTTAAAGAAGCAACTTAAATACTGTCCCTGGACAGCAATGGCTGATTTGGATTTAGAGTTTTTTCATTAGCACAGCTTTTAATCTTTTCTATCTTCCCAAGTAGGAGCACTAACCACTCTGTACTAATTGTGTCTACCTTTGTGGCATATAGGATAAATCCCTTCACTCCCTTTTCTGTTTTATGCTTTTGCTCTTGGTAGAGAACAATTTCTGTGTCCTGCAGAAAACCTCTTTCACCTGCTAGAGCGAAGTCAACATCTCGTATACTGTTTTGCCAAAAGAGGGCAATGTTGCAATTCAAAATCCTAACATCAGGAAGCTGGATACCTGGTCTTTCGGTCTACTATGGTAAATAATAGCTGCTGTCTCTTTCCTTGGCTGTATACAAGTTTTCACATGTCTAGCCACTCTGTAGTTAATCAGGACTTTGTAACTATCTGTCCTACCTATTAACTGCACCAACTTCTAAATTGTTTAAAGGTTAACACATTTCACTCCATGCATGACCAGCATCACACAACTCAAGAAGGTGCCATGTCTTCCATTTGAACATTTTCTTTCTGCCAATAATGAGCAAAGCTAGAAACAAACTACATTTGGAAAATGTGAAAAGAGGAATTTTTTTAAAATCTCCCTATTCACAAATATTTTATCCATGAGCTATATAGCCCTATGATCTTCAACTGAGCCCTAGCCTTAGAAACCCATTCAGGGTCTGAACTGAAATCTGAGGTAGCAGAAATGACTGTTGGAGAGAAGAGGAAAATTACTAAGAGCTTTTTTTTTTTTTTTAGTTGAAACATGTCTCATTTAATAACAGGGACATCTACAATATCTAAAAGTCATTGTCATTCAGTATATGTTGATTTTACATATTTGAATGTTCCAGATTATTGTGCCTACTTTGTCTTTTAGGCAATTCTATAATACCTTTGTTTCTTTAATTGAAGCTTAATCATCAGGCACTTCTTCCACAAATAAGATTTATAGCTTTCCTGAGGTATCTTAAACTTTGATAACTTAACTCTATCAGCTTGTCATTCTTTCATTTCTGAAACATTGAATCAAGGAAGCATCCTTTAGCAATTTCAGAAAACACCAGACTTCCTAGGATTTCCTGGTATTCAAAAAGAAGCTAGATGAATTGTTTGCTGGGTTTTTAGTTTTACTTTCACTATATGGTTCAAATGAGAATGCTCAGCCAGAGCTATTTACAGTTGCCCAGTCTGAACATCCCAATGTCTTGAGCCCGGCCATATACAAAATCCATGTTTTATTGAATAAACCTACTAGCCACAATTTTTCTACTAAAAAGATTATGAGTTGGATTGTTTTTTATTGTTGACTTTTAGCCCTGGGGATAAATTTGAAGTTCAGTGGAGGAAATCATTATAGATTTCCTTATTTTAACAAAAACAAAAAACCTTAAGAATCAAATATAACTATACTTGTAATTTCCAGAAAATTGCAACTAATTCTTTATTTAAAACAACATTTCAAAAATGAATCACAATTGCAATATTACTTAAAAAAAAAAAAGGTGCTTTTGGAAGGAAAAAAGTTGGGACCTAACCAGGGGAAGGGAATACATTTAAAATGAGTACCTTGGTTATTTTCAGTCTCAGAAATTCCCCATGTTCTCATATTTAACTGGGCATGAAAGGTTTAAGCAGAGTCTACTATCACAGGGACCTCAATAAAACCCATAGAAAAGCTATGCCTGGCTCTAGGTGGTTCTAAGAAATCCTTATTTAACATTGACTTAGTTTACTGTGAGCTCTGCTTTTTCATTTCTCCGAGTTAAAGCTCTTGCACCAGCCATCTCATTTCTGCTTCCTTCTCCTACATCTGTCAGTATATGTACATGAGGAAGGCTATGTTATTAAAAGAATAATAACCATATTGCAGGTTTCTGAACCCAAGATTGTATTTTCTTTCTCAAATATTCATTAAAAAATAGAGATTGTATTTTATTGAAAGTGCTCTTTAATGAATAGTATTCCTGTTTGCGTACAAGAAGTAGCTTCCAGTGCAATTCTCTGACAGTAATTGTGGTCTGAATTGAGAATGTACAATAACTGAGTGCAGTTAATGGCTACCCTGTGGATTGAGTGCTCCACTTTTGTCATTATCAGACTACTTTTTAAAATGCAGAAATTAGTTAGGCCAGTAAAGAGTTAATTATGTTCCTGTGGCAGGAAACCCTCAAAGCATATTCACTGAGAAGAATTCTTTGTCTTTAATGCAAAGCAGAAATTTCAAAGACCCTAGCAGATGATATCATATAAATAGTAACTGAGCATCTATTTTGTGTGTGCGTGTGTGTGTTCAAGTGTATATGTTGTGAAAGCATGGGAAAACCCTCCGGTAAGTAAGATCACAATCCTAAGGAGAACTGAATTAGTCAGTGACATCTTTGTGATTCTCTAATGCTAAAGGGAAAAAAAGGAACAAGAAACATAAATTTGATTACTGGTTTTTACTTTCTTCTCTTTTCTCCTTCCCTCTTACTGCCTCCCCCTTCTCCCCAGTCCTGCCACCATCTTTCTACATGTCCAAACTTCATCCCTCTTCTTCTCTACTTCTGTTTTTTTCCTTACTCTATGTATACAGGTACACATTCACAAAGAAATAAAAAAGCCCTTAAGAGCTGATTTTTTATATAACTGTATTTGTACTCCAAATTTCATCAAAGATTTCACATACATCAGGATCTATCAAAATGGACATGACTGTGAAAGGGTTCAAATTAAAGAAAGCAGCTTTGAAAAGGGACTAGAGGGGACCCATAGACTTCTTCACAAAAGAAAGAGACAGTTGTAACTACAAAACAGGAAAATCTTTACAAAAGGAAACATTTGATTAACCGGCCCCTTGCATATAAATTATTTCCAAAAACACAATTAATTAGATCCCTTCCTCTAAATACCTGGGGATTGTGCTCATTGTAAAGCTATACACCATTACAGATCTAAAGGCTTTCCTATGGAAATAAATTACAAGTAAAAGGTGGGGCTCTATCCCCAGTCCTATTAATGTAATCACAGAAGGACTAGGCACCTTGATTGAGCCAATCAATCAAAACTGTAAACTAGATATGAATAAGTCCTTAATCAATTTGAGGGGATAATAAGGCTTTGACCATTGAATGAAGGAAAGTGATGTCACATAGAAAACATTAAAAGATTGGCTGAAAGAATTAGACATACTTCCAAATCTAAATATAAAAATAACAGTCAAGTGGTCAAACACTCTTTTGGTGGAATAACTTTGGTTTAGAGGATTCCCATTTGAAAATTAGAGCCAAGATCCTGAGAAGGAAACATTCTTGGATGGGGGAGGAGTTGGTAAGGAGTTGCTAAGTTGGTGTGCTTCTCTATACTTTCCAAGGTTCACAAATCTAAAGTGCCCTTCCAAGCAACATTAGTCCATCATATCCTTCTGAAATCATAAAAGAGCATGAAACAATTCAGTTTGAACCTTCAAAGAGCTTACAATAAAATATTTGAACTGACCAGACACACACACACACACACACACACACACACACACACACACACACATTCTCACACACACACGTGCATGCAAGACATAGTAGAAAATGAAAAAGGCCAGTGAGCAAGATTACATGCTTTAATATACTTAAGCAGGTAGAGATCACATCTGCTTGTACTATTAGGGAAAGTTTGATAGAGAAGGAGGCACCTCAAGAGAGGAGTTCAATAATAATAACAATAAGAGAAGAGAGAGAAAGACTCTTTAGACTCAAAATTTATATTGTAAATGTGTAGTCAGAGGGGGGAAGATTGATACCTTTTTAAAATGGAGTTAACTGTCTTGATTACATATTTTTGTATGGCTATACATTATGGCTAATTTCAGATGATGAATTTTTTTTCAACAACTTCAACAAAGATTTTTAATTTACCCTTTGTGTGTAAGACATTGGTCCTGGTGCTAAGAGATACAAAGCTAAATGGTATATACTTGATGATCTCAAAGGTCTTCCAATCGTGGGTGGAACAGACAGAAAGGGGGGAAAGGCTGGAAAAAGATGAACAAAGGAGAGATCTAGGCAAATTGATTTCAGACATTTGAGGAGAAAGTCACTCTCTTTTGTGGTAGTGTTTTAGGAAGACTGTGGAACAAGTAGCATTTGAGTGGATAGGAGAGAAGCACTTCAAGAAATAATAAAAAGGTGAAGCTTATTACAGGTGTGTTCAGTTGTTCAGTCATGTCCAACTCTTCATGACCTCATGGACCATATCATGTCAGTATTGTTCATAGGGTTTGGTTAGCAAAGATACTGAAGCAATTTGCCATTTCTCTCGCCATTTACAGGTGTAGTCAACAGAAATAAAACCATCACAGGTGTAATCAACATAAAGGCAAGGTTACAAGAAAATACTGAGGAACAATAGAAAATGGCAGCCTGCAACAGGATATGCAAAGAATAGCAAGAGTTTAAATTAATGTGAATGTTCCTTGAAACTATAACTTTAGTTATAATTATAACTTATAACAGAAAAGGGAACAATGAAAGGTGTGACCATGACAAGTGAATTCTTTATGAGGTGCAAATTAGTCCTTTGAAGGAATCAGAAAGGAAATAACTGATAGGATGAAGAATGATAGACCATACCTTAGAGTGAGTGACCTTTAAGTCAATTCTTTATGTTACAAGTAGAAAAGAAGAATGGAGCTAGAGAAAGGGAAGGTTATGAAGCCACTTGGACCTGGACAAAAGTCAACTGTAATAAACCAGAGAGATTTGAAAAAATGGAAGTAGAAGCAGCCACAACCACCCCATAGAAATAGATCAAGATTTTGGGAGAAGGATGTGTCAAAAATGAAGATGTGTTATGTAAGCTCCCTACTACACATCTCTTACACTAATTAAATATCTTGAAGTCATATTTTGGAGGGGTTTGAATGGAAGAATCAAGAGTTCATATTTTTATTTGGGAGGAAAATGGAATGATCATTTTTGATGATTATCACAAATAACAATTTAAGAAATTTATTGGGGTAGAATCAATGATATAGAAAGTAATATAGACTAGAACATTGATGATCAATCAGGAAGTTATTATACATATGTGAACTATCTGCATTTTTGTTTTTCTTCCCGGGTTATTTATACCTTCTGAATCCAATTCTCCCTATGCAACAAGAGAACTGTTCGGTTCTGCAAACATATATTGTATCTAGGATATACTGCAACATATCCAACATATAAAGGACTGCTTGCCATCTAGGGGAGGGGGTGGAGGGAGGAGGGGAAAAAAATCGGAACAGAAACGAGTGCAAGGGATAATGTTGTAAAAAAAATTACCCTGGCATGGATTCTGTCAATATAAAGTAATTATTAAATAAAAATTTTTTAAAAAGGAAGTTATTATAGTTGTCTATTGTTGTCTTCTCATACAGAAATAATGAGGACATAGAAAGTAGTGGTTATATAGTTGGAATGAAACAAAAAAGAGGAAAAGTGAAAGAGACTGCTGACAGAATTTGACAAATGATCAAATATTGGGTCTTAAGGAAAAGGAAGACTCAGGGATGATTTAGAAGAGCTCCATCACAAGAAATGGAAAAATTAGGGCAGATAGATAATGAGTTGAATTTTTGGACATATTGAGTTTGAAATTCCAGTGGAACATCCAGATGAAAATTTTCAGCAGGAAATTGGAGATATAGGACCAGAATTCTGGGGAGAGATTAAGAGTACAGATATAGACTTAGGAGTCAATAGCTCAGAGGTGATACTTAAAACCATGGAAGTAGATGAGATTGTCTAGAGAGAAAAATGTATAGGATGGCAAAGGATATAAAGCAGACAATAATCCCAGAGGAGAAAGAATAGTTACAGCCAATTCTGAACTTCAGAAGAGAACATGTGAAATATTAAATTGTGCTTAGAAGGATTTTTTTGCTTTCTCTTTAAAAACCTATTTTTGGTTGTTCTTTTCTTCTCTCTTCATTCATGTGCAGACCAAAATCTATTTTTTACTACTGTCATAATTGTAGAACAAATGGGAAACAAGTTACCTTCTACTTTGCTGCATGCATCATCTATAAAACTTCCGACTAAATTTTGATTCTTGAATCAGCATTGCAGAGGATGATTATTGATGCAATGTGAAGATTAAATGGAAAGAATATAGCTTCAGGTTTGAGATGTCAGTTTTGAGTCTGCTTTATGTTGGCAGCTTGAAAAAAAATCTTATCTGGCTTTTTTACTGATCCAATTTGACACATCAGTAAATGGAAAAGGGAAATGTAAGGGCTTGTGTATAGAAATCTGCCAATTTGCAGATAGACAGTGCTATCTTGAATGGCCAAATGGAATCTTCCTAACTTCAGAGATTTATAGAGTACTACTTAAAAATAATTTTAGCATCTACCTGTTTTCAAAAGGGGACATGATAATTTAAATGAAGTTCTTCTGACTTAAGTTTATATATGTATATATAACCACAAACCTTTTAGAAGGTCCTATGTGAGATGTGCCTACAGCTAGAACTTTGCTGAAATGGTTTTGAGATGTACTTGAGTGGAAACTGTCAATTTCCAGGTTGATGAGATCACCATATTGATTTTATGAGTTTAGAATTCAGTATACTTACTTGTCAGCATGATGGGAATAGTGACTACAAACAGAGCAGATCTGTAGAATGTACAGGAATATGTTAGGTTCCCATCATACAAACTCCCCAAAAGATATACCCAGGCAGGTAATAAATCAGGACATAGATTGCTCCCAGCTCTGACTCTTAGTCTTTGTGGTCAGGCATAAACAATATGGAGTGGATGGGTAGTAAAATTCCCTTCTGCCCAGGACACTCACATCATGGGTAATGGCCCTATCCTGATTACATTAGAGACACAGCAGAAACAAGGGCCATTTTCCTAAAGCTGGAGTCCTAAACCTAATAAATCTATGAATTCCTTCTCAGAATAATGTTTTTAATGCATATTATAAAACACAAAACTATACAAAGAAACCAATTATGTTGAAATACAGTTAACTAAAAAAACTTTTTTTTTTAACACAGTCCAGGTGAAGAGTCCCTATGAAGATTCACATTTCTTCACTTATGTTAGCTCTAAGAATAGTGCTATTCCTTTTTCATAGTTCCTTAGAAGCAAAAGGCTATCTTCTGAAATTATTGAAAGGCAACAAGAGAATCTGTAATTTTGGTACAAATATGTACCTTAAGAAAGCAGGATATCTGTTTACAAAAAATATAAAGATGGCTAGAGAGGCATTATGGAGTAGTAGAGTATTGTAGTTTCAGCCACAAAGCCCTGAGCTCAAATATCACTTCTGAGACTGACTATGTGACCAAGAATTAGGCATTTAACCTCTCTGGGCCTGCCAGTGAAAGGAAAGGATAGATGAAAGATCTTGCTGACAGGATTTGGCAACTGATCAGATATGAGTAGATAGGGACAGAGGAGGATCAAAAATGACCCAGGCTATAAGCCTGAATGACTGGGAGGGAGGTGGTACAATCAAAAGAAATAGATAATTTAAAAATAGAGGCAGGATTTGGGAGAAGTGAAAGCTCTAAGACTATAAATTATAGCTTGGTTGTAATCTTTCTCAATGGAGGGAGCTCCCACACTGGGAGTCTCTAAATCAATGAAATCTCAACCCTTGACATATTGACATAAAGAAGGCTTAAGTCTAAGTCTGCCAATTTGTAGAAAGACAGTGCTATCTTTGAATGCCCAAACACAATCTTCCTAACTCAAAGAACTATAAAGTATCCCTTACAAATAATTTCAGTGTTCACCTGTTTCCAAAAAGGGACTTACACTAATTTAAATAAAATTGCTTCTAACTTAATTTTTAAAAAATAGAAATAAAAATATTTTTTCAGTTATCCAAAAGGCAATGGAGAAATGCATTGGCATTTAAAGTCAGAGGACTCTTAGCTAACCTTAAGGTATCTTTATAAAACACCATCAGATCCCTAAAATAAAAGTGCAGATATCATTGGGTATCGCTCCATTTATCAAAACACTACTACCAATTGTTTTTAAAAATCAAACAAACATGCAAGATAGAGTATATAATAACCTATGTATTCATCTAGCATCACAGAGGATTGGAAGGAAAGTCAGAGATTCTTCCATCCAGCACCTTCATTTGACACTATTGTGAAATGATTGCTTAAAGCTCCACACAATTAAAAGTATAGTGACAAAGCTGGGAAGTTTGCTCATTCCAAGAACCTATGTTGCCTCTCTACCAATACTCTCATCAATACATGCTCCAATGATAAACTTAAGTAGTCCTGTTCTATTTTCCATCCCCCCATTTCCATGGAGAAAAATATGCACTTGGAAGTGCTCCATGGTGTTCCATCATAGCTGGCTGGGAGCCCCTGAAGTTCAATGTAAACCTTTCTACTACAACTGTAATTTTCTGACACATTAGCCCACAGAATAAAATACTGAAGTTGAATCATCTTCACCATAGTTTTTTAAAGTGGCCAAGGAGTAGTTTGGGGAAAACCTGTTTACCTGGCTGAGTCCACACCAGTTACTACAGTGTGCTTTAGAATCAAGGTTATTGGAGGTAATTTAAAATTTAAAAAAAAAGCCTGAATCATTTTCCTTTCTTTTTTTTCTTATCACTTTTGTTTCATGCCCCATTTCTCCTTTTTCTCTTCAAAACTTCCTATAAAGAAAAGAAAACCACAGAAACTTAGATTGTTGGATCTGGAAAGAATTTTAGGATTAGTTAATTCACCTCCAGTTTGCAGATGATGAAATAGGTCTAGAGACAACAAATGCATTACCAATGGGCATATAACAAATTAATGAAATTTCCAGGACTGAGAGTTGGATCATAAGGTTTCTTCCTGCTCTGATATTAAGTGAATTGAATAGAAACAATTGTAAGGAAAAGTACTTAATAAGAGCTTACTAGGAACTCAGAACTGTGCCAGAAATAAAAATTGAACAGCTGGGCTGTCCCTGTGATTGAGTACATATTTTAGGCACCAAAGTGGCGCAGTAGATGGAGTACTAAATTTGAAGCAGGAAGAACTGAGTTCAAATCCAGCCTCAAACATTTGTCCCCTCTATGATTGCCTAAATCATTTAATTCCTTCTGGCCCATTTTCCTCACTTGGAAAAGGGAATATTAATAACACTTATCTCTCAGCATTGTTCTGAGGATGAAATAGTATTTATAAAGTACTTTGCAAGCCTAAAAGAGTTATGTAAATGCTTGTTTTTATTTTATTGTCATTTTTATTATCAGTTGAACAATACAATTCATGTAGGGGAGTTCAGATGTAAAGGTCAGTGTTCTTTAAGGCACAGTGGCAAGGAATATGATGGGGACTGGGGGAATAGGGGATACAGTCATTGTATCATTGGCCTCATTGAAAAAAATACAATTGGTAACACAATGACACAATTGAGAAACGAGTTAGTAAATACATTATAAGCATATAATCTAGTCTCTTCTACACCCTGACTTATGGCTCATTTTATAGCTCATAAAGCTATTGTAACCTGTAGGGTAGCTTTTGTTTGTGGGGGGAAAGAGAAACTGATGTCCTTTTGAGGAGGAAACTCTCTAAGTTAATGTAGATTGATACTTTCTCTGTAAGTGAAAGCCTAAAAGAGAGTTAGCCAAGTATTCAAATTTCAGGCAATCACTATGAGACAAGATTTGATCCTAGATTTTGAGGCTTGTATGCTGTCTTAACATATTAAACAATCCCATATTATAATGCTCATTTATCTATAATACATCAAAATATTTACTTCGAATAAAATCATTTTTAAAATGACATTCCATTCTTTCCTTCATCATCTTCCATTTCTGCTTCCTTTTTACAAAGAATATTTCCTCCTTTGGCTGGTTATTTATATTTCCAGAGTAAGTTACATAGGTTACTATGAATCAGCTAGCACAATGTTTTGGACATAGAAGACTCTCAATAAATGTTTACTGAAATGAAATTAATTGAATGAAACATATCAGGAAATTGAGGCTTGTGATATAGTCAGTCTGAAAACTAAAAATACAGCTGTTTTGAACTCCAATATAGCTATAATTCTAAGTAATTTTTGATACCATTTTCTATTATAAATCATTAATTAGGAGGATATGTTGTTCAAACTCTTTAAGCATATTTCAACCTGTGTCTACTGGATTTTCAGAGAAAGAACCAATTGTCACATTTGTTATTGTTCAGTCGTTTTTGAGTTGTGAGCCACTTTTGTGACTCAATTTGGAGTTTTCATGGAAGAAATACTGGACTGTTTGGTCATTTCCTTTTCCATTCCATCTTACAAATGAGGAAACTGAGGCAAACAGGGTAAAATGACTCACATATTTAGTGTCTGAGACCAAATTCGAACTCAGGAATATGAAACTTCTTTGCTCCAGATCCAGCACTCTATCACCTAACTGCTCCATTAATTCAGAGGAAAGTATAATTTATAATATAAAATATGCTAAAAAAAAAACCACATTATTTTTTGAAAGTAAATGAACTAGACAATATATGGAGTAATAAATAGTTTTAAACTGGGATTCATGAAAACATGGCTTAAAACCCTGCATTTAACATTTAGTTGGTGTGCAAACACGGACAGGTCTGTTTTGTTATATTTTTGTACTTTGGAAATTTTTGGATATTTTAGATATGGGCAGGGTTCAACCTCTCTGAGGTTCAGGCAAGTCTGCAAGACTATCAGTTTCAGCCAATTTATGATCTACTTTGTGGGATGAAGCTTCTACTTAGACAAAATCACAGAAGCAAAGAGACTTCCCATACCAATAAAATTACAAATCATTGGAATCTTGACTATACAATAATATGTAGAAAAAATCAATGTGATTTTTTAAGTTTTTAAAATAGGACTATGATATTTAATTATTCCAAAATCTATTATTATTTTGATATGATAGTCATTTTATCTATTCCTATTTAATTGATTTTGATGGAAAATAAATCCCTGGAAACATTATGCTTTTTCTTATCCAATTTTCATGTTATTTAAAATGATTGCACCCTTTATGCAGGGATTATCCCTTTGAAGCTTCAAATAAATGGACAAGACAGACATAAGTATTTATAAGAAAATTTTTATTATGTGGTCATATGTCTGCTTCCATATTATCTTTCTTGGGTTTCCATACTTCTTAGAAATAGCATTCCCTTCTTGCAAAGAATGAGCCAAATCAAATTTAAGAAATATTGGATGACAGGTTCTGATATTTTAAGTCGAGGCAAGCAAAGTGGTAACTACATATGTGAAAGTAATTCCCCAGTTGGTATAGATAGCTGATTGCATCATATCCAAAGAATGTCCTATCTGAGTGATTTTCCTGGGTCAGAAAAGCTGTTCTCTCACCCTTTAAACATTTAAAACTTCACTCTGCCATAAGGCGTAGACAGAATGAAGTCATGGCATGTGCTTTAAGCCTTGAATTGAAATCCTGAGGAAAAAGAGGAAATTTATATTAACAGTGAAATTTATGTACATTAGCCTTTATGTATATGGGATGTAAATTGTAACAGCTGTTTAAAAAAAATCATATCAAGATTGATATTGCAGGTCATGGGACTATTTGACTTTGCTATTGATAGAGCATCTGTCTTAAGATTCAACATATTACTTACTTTTTTAGCTATAAGCTGTCTCATCAGCAAGACCATATATTAGACATGTTGATATTTAGACAGAGACTAGCTCTTTGACCAGGTAGCTCAGATCTTAGGGAGTGCTGAAGAAAAAGAGATAGACAGACAGAAAGTCAAATGGACAGAGAGACAGACACAAAGAGAGACAGAGAAACAGAGATAGACAGAGACACAGAAACTGGGAAAAACAAGAGCTAACATGTATATAGTATCTATATGTGTCTATCACACACTATTCTAAGTGCCTTATTTCATTTGTTGCTTACAACATCCCTGAAAGGTAGGTTCTATTATTATCTCAATTTTACAGTTGAGGAAACTGAGACAAAGTACCCAAAATCACTTAACCTCCTAATACTCTAAACTGTGTACCGAAAATCTCAGTTGCAAAGAGGGTGTCAAACTGCACTGGCAGAGGTTGGAGTTTCCTTACCTACGAGTTCCCTGAATAAATGAAATCACAGATCTTGTCCTTATCATATTATATGTTCTGACCTTTGCTGTTATGAGTAAATCTGATAATCAGTAAAATGGCCTGCTCAATCATTCTCTCCCACAAACCATCCCATGGCTTTTGTTAGCAGTAGCATGTTCATGTTTTACTGAGACCCAACTCCCATGCTTAGAGTTTGGTAGCAGATGCAATTCCCTATGATACAGAATTTCCAGGGTGTCCTAAGTCTTACAGGTGGAAGAATATGTACTTATGAAGGAAACTTAGTTGATGTAAGATATTCAAACAGGTTATCTTAATCTTTGTAATACATTTCCTCCAATTTCACTATCTTTGCAGCTTTTCTGAAGGCAAGCCACTTGCCATTTGTTTAGTCAAAATTTAATAAAAGGAGAAAACTGTAATGTTTTTCCCAAATGTTTACTGAGTGCATTTCTCATTTGCTGATTTTTTGATTGACAGATTTATATGACCAAGGTATGATCATTTTATATGAAATTTGATAAAAAATATATACACAGATATCTATATATACATATATATGCACATACATATTTTTAAAATAATTAACAAAAATTATTCTAGCAAGCTAGATGTTTTTATAAGAAAACTTTTTTTTCAGAATGAAGTGAAGAACTATAAAATTTAATGAGTGGAAGAACCCTTCAACTGAAATTTTACCAAGATTTAAGAAGTACTTTGTGTGTATGTTTATGTGTGCGTATGCGTGTATGTATAGATATACATAAACTAATGTATGAAACATAAACTAATGTAATCATCCCTAATTGGAAAGGACCTTAGAAATCATTTAGTGTAGTAATACCCTGTTTGATGAATGAATTTCTTCTACAACTAAGCCTCATCTATACTGGTGTGACACTTGTCCATGTCCTAATGCCAGGGAAAAGAAATGGATTTAATGCTCAGCTCTGTCACTTAACTGCCTATTTGAACTTAGACAAATCATTGACCTCTGTGTGTATGTCAGCTTCTGCATTTCTAAAATCAAGAGACTGGACTAAATGACCTCTGCAATCACTTGTAGTTACTGATATGTTCTTATGAACATCAGCTAAGTTGCCTTATATTTCCTTAGATACCTCCCATGTGTATTGTTTCCTGAATGAGGCAGCCCATGGCATTTCTGGACAGCTCCAATCATGAGAAAGTTCTTTCTGTAAAACAGAATGAAACCTTCCTTTTTGAAACTCCCTTGACTCTTGGAGCTTCATGAACTGCTTCATTCCTCTTCCTCATGAAACAATGGGTTAAGGAACAGAATATCACAAAGGAGACAGGTTAAGCAGGATAGAGAATGAAAGAAGGAAAAGAAAAGGAAATATATACACAAAGGTATAGCTTAAAACTAGAGATCTTGAAGGTAGAGTCATTCAAATTGATGATAAAATCCATTGTGTATCTGTATTTAAAAGTGTATATGGCAAAATAGAAATTGACATTATAGTAAATAACTCTAGAACTTTAGGAAGTGAATTAGATAAAAAAAATTTAGAGCAATATATTTTTAAAGATTCTGTCAAGCTTAGAATTTATCTATAATTTTTCTGATTTAGGACTTTTGTTAATGTTGCATTTCCTTGATGGGGACTGAGTAGATCAGGCCTACTGATCACTCAAAGATTATTTATTTCAATAAATAATTTTAATTATTTATTAAATAAAATTCCTTTTGTTTATTATTTATATATATTATTATTATATTATAAATAAATATTGCATATATTTATCTATTTATATTTATTTCTCAATCGATTTCTCTATTTTAGTATAAAGAAAGTTCCAATAGAGAAACTAGCTCCACCATTGCAGAATGACAAAAAAATCTGCAACTTAGTCTTAGAGAATGCCTGAGGTACTGTGAGGCTATGTGATTTGCCCAGTTGGGGTCAGAGGCATTTGCCTGTATGTGCATGTGTGTAAGTGGAGATTAATGGACAGAGATTAGGTGTTAACATGACCTGAGCCCAAACCTGCCTATACTAGCTATTTAACCTTGAGCACTTCCCTAAGACTAGGTTACTAAAAAGCTGTCGATCCTCATTGGTAGATTTTCTTAATGAAATCACTGATTGGGACCCTGGAAAAAGACCTATATAAGTCTATATAAGTACATATAAGTATACATACATATATATGTACATATAAGTCTATGTCTTATATACATTAAATATATGCATTTGTTTATGTATTTATACCAGTGTGTATAACTAAAGTGTATGAATATTATATATAGTTTCCCTGAATTAAGCAAAGAAAATAATTACTAAAATATTTTCAGAAAAGAATAAGAAAATTAGAAGATGTAAAAAGTTATAAGATACAGTGAAAAAGAAACACAAATAGAAAATTTAATTTTGCTTCAATCACCAGAATGGTGGTAGAATTCGGTGCTAAAGATTTTCCAAATAATAGACTATTTCCCCTTTTAAGCACTAAAAAACCACAACAATAACAACAAATCTTTTAAATTTTAATCACTTCTAATTTTTTTCTATATATGTTGCAATTTTTTTACTATGTGAAAATATATTACTTTCCTTAAATGGGTAAATATATTAGACATTGCCCAAGATAGATGGGGATATCCTTAAAATAAAATTCTGAAGACATGGGAAGAAATAATTTTTATGAGGAGGAAAAAAAAGTAGCTATCTAAAGAAATCAAAGAGGCTGGAGAGGAAGTTCATCAACCCACTCAGATTTTAGATATCAATTTTTTTAAAGAAATGGAAGAAGGCAGAGTTGCAATCTTGACAATGAACTTGATTTCTGATAAAAATAGAGATATTACACTTTACTTAAGAAAATACTTGATACATGTTAAGAAAGGATGCTTTTGCATTCATGGCTTCATTGAAAGTTGGTCATGCTAGACTAACGCTATTTCCTTTGTTGTTGTTTTTGTTCAAAGATCAAGGATATATCAAGAGATGATTTTAGATGCATGTCTAAATTTCACAAAGTATTTTGCAATTTCTCTCCTGTTTTTCTTATGGATAACACAGAGAGGTATAAGGTAGATGATAATATATTTATGTGTCCATAAGATTGGTTGAAGGACTAAGAGCAAAGTAGTCATTAATAGATGGTTATATGAAAGGTGGTTTCTAGTGGGTACCCCAGGGATCTGTCCTTAGTTCTGGGCTGTTTAATGTTTTTGTCAATAAAATATTAGAGCAAAGAAGGTATGCTTATCAAAACTAAATCTAACACTCTACTCAAATGTATAATAATCATTCAAGGACACTCAGGGCCACAAAAGAACCAAACAAGGATAATAGTCTCAAATGAATAAATTGAAATTTTATAGGGTAAACATAAAATCTAATATGGATTCAAAAAATTTAGTTTACAAGTGAGGAAGGGGGAACTTGTTATCAAGTACTGCATAAAAGATATGGGGATTTTAGTGTACATAAACTTAACACCTAGTTGAGTTTAGTATTGTAGCCAAGACAGTTAGAATTATCTTAGATTACATAAAGAGAGGCAGATATTTAAAATTTTAAATAGTTCCCTTGGTTTTCTGTCCTAGTAAGACCAAATCCTAAATACTATGTATAGTTGTGGTGCCATCCTTAGGAAAGATATTTATAAGCTGGTTCATGTCTGAAAGAGGGTAACCAGAACGGTGAGAAACTAATGAACGAGACACATACAATAATCAACTAAAGAAATGAAAGGGTTTTAGCCTGGATAAGAAAAGACAGGGAATGGATGATTAATACTGCTCCAGGTATTTGAAAGAAAGAACAATTTACCTTGCTTATTCTTGTTTTCAGAGGGAAGAACCAGAAACAGGTAGAAATCACAAAAAGAGAGATTCAAACTTCACATGAAGGAAAACTTACTAATAGTGCTATCCAAAAGTGGAATGGATTGTTTTAGCCATAAGTGGGTTCTCCCTTAATGGAGATCTTCAAGAATGACCACTTGCTATCAACAAATTGCAAAACATACTTGGTTAAACTGAAAAAAGATAACCTCTGAGGTTGCTTCTATGTGAGTTGTGCTGGTAAAATTTAACAAGATCTCTAAAAAATAACAATGAAACCCAAAATAATCACAATTATATGTACAACATACTTCTAAAGCTAATATGCATTATTAACATTTTATATCACTTTTTAAAGTCTATATGATCAACAAAACAATAGGTCAATCCTTAATTTGCAGCATTTGCCAATTTCTTTTTTTTAATATTTTATTTTATTTTATAATAACTTTTTATTGACAGAACCCATGCCAGGGTAATTTTTTTTTTACAACATTATCCCTTGCACTCGCTTCTGTTCCGATTTTTCCCCTCCCTCCCTCCACCCCCTCCCCTAGATGGCAAGCAGTCCTATATATGTTAGATATGTTGTAGTATATCCTAGATACAATATATGTTTGCAGAACCAAGCAGTTCTCTTGTTGCACAGGGAGAATTGGATTCAGAAGGTAAAAACAACTTGGAAAGAACAACAAAAATGCAAATAGTTCACATTCGTTTCCCAGTGTTCTTTCTTTGGGTGTAGCTGCTTCTGTCCATCATTTATCAATTGAAACTGAGTCTTTGTCAAAGAAATCCACTTCCATCAGAATACATCCTCATACAATATCATTGTCGAAGTGCATAATGATCTCCTGGTTCTGCTCATTTCACTTAGCATCAGTTCATGTAAGTCTCGCCAAGCCTCTCTGTATTCATCCTGCTGGTCATTTCTTACAGAACAATAATACTCTATAACATTCATATACCACAATTTACCCAGCCATTCTCCAATTGATGGGCATCCATTCAATTTCCAGTTTCTAGCTACTGCAAACAGGGCTGTCACAAACATTTTCATTTGCCAATTTCTTGAGGTGTTAATACTCACACTGCAAATTTAGCAATTGACTCTATCAAGTCACAGAAACTTTAGCATACCATTGCTTCTAATTCCTAGATTCTGTGATCATCTTCGGAAACAGAGGACATTGAACATAATTTGACCTTTCCTTGATGACCCAGGGTCAGCAATATTCTGAATATCTATTATTGTGTTATGCTGTAAAACAGAGATATCCTTCGAGGCTATCTAGATCTATAAGGCTCTGCTTGTCAATCAGTCATCAGGCATTAATTAAGCTACTTACTATGTTCCAGCACTGTGCTAACTGCTGGGGATGCAAAGGCGTAAAAGAAGCAGATAATAAGCAATCTATATTGAAGGTCTCTAACTAAATCTTTTCCTTCTCTCACTGTAGTCACTGTTTTCCATTCCCACTTCATACCATTGTTGTTTATTACTTCTGTTGCCATTTTGACCTTCTTTCTCTGCTTTCTGCCACTTGCTCTGTTATCTCATACTTTTTTTTTCCTTTATTGTCTTTACTTTTTCATTTTCCTGATATAGTTGGGGTTTTTGGCAGATGTTACCAGGTAAGGGAGTTATGCCTTTTTTCTGATTAAGTCAAGGAAATAACACATTGTTATTGGTAATCTTGGCAACCAAGTGTACTCTTGTTTGATACATGTGAAAACCATGGCCTGAAGACTTTGTTGAACTTCAATTTCACTAGCAGTGCTGAGACTGAAATTGAGCTTTTCTGATTCCTGGTTTACATTTCTTCTCTTCTCTTCTATATCTATTATAAGCCCTTAGCTTGTCTTTAGTTTCTTGGATTTGATCATTATTCTAGTTGGTCAAGGATGACAGATATCATGTCAAGTCTGTCTTTCCATGTTGAAAAAAAAAAAAAAAGAAAGAACATGTCATTCGCTCCAAGTTAAGAATACCTGGGTCTAATATTTGTTCTCCTACAAAGTTTCATGATCTTGATCAGAGCACTTAATCTCTAAGAACTCAGTTCTTTTTTGCAAAAAAAAAAAAAAAATGGGGATGAGAACACTTCTAGAATTCTCTC
Source organism: Antechinus flavipes (assembly GCF_016432865.1). Lineage (NCBI taxonomy): Eukaryota > Metazoa > Chordata > Mammalia > Dasyuromorphia > Dasyuridae > Antechinus > Antechinus flavipes. Next base: position 437,715,689 of record NC_067400.1, read on the forward strand.
TCGTGATTGTCATAAGAAAAGTGTTTGGTGAACTAAAGAGTATAAATATGAATTATTAATACTGATTATTATTGTACAAGAAAAATTGTACCAGCAGAACTTTCTTTTCAAAGGAAATGTATTTGAGCACTTTTGAAAAATATAGAATGATTTGATAAAATGAGCAATTCCTAGAAACGAAACACTACAGAAAATGAATAATTCAGGACTTCATTACTGGTGTCATTTGGCAAGTCACTTCCTTTCTTAGTTTCATTATTTATAAAATATCAGGCTGATAGTAGGTAAGAATTAAGGTTATTTTCAAGCTTTAAAATTTCCTGACTTATACATTTACCACTTAAACACTGACTATTCAGAAACCTAATGCCGGCAATTAGGTGGCACAATAGATACAATGTTAAGCCTGAATCAGGAAAGCCTGAGTTCAAATTTGGTCTCAAACACTTCCTATGTTTGTGATCTGGGCAAGTCACTTAATCCTGTCTATCTCAATTTCCTCATCTGTAAAATGTGCTGAAGAAGGAAATGACAAACTACTCTAGCATCTCTGCCAAGAAAATCTCAAATGGGGTCACAAAAAGTTGGACATGACTAAAAACAACTGAACAACAAAATATAGTTAAAGTCCGAAGTAATGATATAAGATTTAAAAAGCCAGGGAATCAAGAAAGTTTAGGAATAAATCTCATGTGGAATACTGACAAGCTTCATGAGTTTGTTGGAATATTTAATCTCTGAATTTTAGTCAGCTCTCTATCAATCAATCAATAACCATTTATTAAACGTGGTTGGTGCTAGAGATGCAAGGACAAAAAAATAAAGTGCTTCCTTCCCTCAAGGGGTTTACATTCTATTGGAATACATATACCTGCCAAATTAAAAATGGGTTGTGATCTGCACTGGTGGAAAGAACTACCACAGTGATGAAATTATAGATCCTTCACATAACTTAGCATATTGTTGTGCAGTTAAACCATTGAAGAATTTGGAACAAGAAAGAGAATCAGGCACAGATCTAACCAAATCTTTACAATTCACATCTCATTAAGCATAATGAATTTAGAGTGTGATTTTGCCAAGAAAGAGTTATAACATTCTCAATAAATTTGAATAATTTGAATCTGATAATAATAAGTGTAACCAAAACATAGTTTTTTCAACTGGGGAATGTTTCAACTCTAATCACAATATATTACACTTTGATGTCATTTCTTTGATGGTAGATGAAGTGATTTGGGTACTTCCTAAGTCTATGTGTATAGACATAAATTTAATAGAGTCAATTCTTTTGTATATAACAGATGTTATCTATATAAATATATGATTGTTATGTATGACGTACTTAACTTATCTAAAAATAGATATGTAATTATGTGTAGAATAGTATCATGTGCATCAGTAGTACATAGAATAAATGTGTATACATGTGCTCATGTGTATGTCTCCAGGACTCACCAAAAGTTCTGTTCATAAAATGGATGGAACTCCAGGTTCTCCATTTAATTCAAGAAACATTCACTAAATCCTTACTGTGCAAAAGGCACTAATCCTAGGGATCAAAAATAAAGGCTAAGAAAACAGGACACAAGCTTTGGAAAGTCCATCAGGTTAAAAGGACTTCAAATTTCACCAGGAAGCTGATTCCAAGTGAGGAATTATTGCAGCCACAGAAATTCATGAAGATTGTTTGCTAAAGCATATAATGGTTATTTATGATTGACATTAGTGGAACACCAGTAAGATCATAGATCTTTTCAAACACTGAAATACAAGACATACTACTGTATATATTATATAATGTGCTGCACTATAAAAGAGCAGATACCATGTAAATAGCAAATAAGTATAATCTATGTCCATTGATATCTATCTTTATGTATCTAGCTAAAAATTTCTAAAGTAAAAATATATATATATATAATGTACATATATCACACACACACACACACACACACACACACACACACACACATAACTTTTTGCAAGGGGTGGGATCAATCTAGATGTGATTTCATCAGTGTGGGGAATTCCCAGCATGGAAATTTCTTGCATTAAAACACTGTAACTTCTCTGTAACTTAAATTCTTAGAGAGTTAGAAAGTTCCCTAAGACAGAATTTCTTAAACTTTTTTTTACTAATGACCCCTTTTTGCCTGAGAAAGTTTTATGCCACTTCAGGAATATAGGTATAGAAATTAAACATTTGCTGATAATAAATCATAATCTTGTGACCCCCACATTCAGTTATATGACCATATGAGATCACAACTCACAGTTTAAGATGCTTTGCCCTAGGACACAAAGAGTCTGAATTAACTTGTCCATGGCCACAAAGCTAATATGTGTCAGACAGAATATAAACCTGGGACAAGCTATTGCCAAGTCCTTTCTTCTATCCACTCTGCCACACCGCCAATCATAAATGTACCCATGTGGGTCATCGATCCACATGATAAATTACTTCTAATTCTATCTTCTCTTCCTCTTCTGTAAAAACATTATGACTGTATTGTGAGAAGATGTTTTAATAGCTAATTTATTCTGGAAAGAAAAATAAAGATAGAGACCCGTGATTTCATTGAGAACTCATAGGGAATTTTTTTTTCTCTACCAATGGTAGCCAGTATTTTCTCCGCAACCTAATCATGAATTGCATATAGAAAAATTAACTGACTTTTCCATGGTCATGTAGTATGTTATCAGAGGCAAGCAGAACTAGAATCTAGGTTCCCAACCCTAAGGCTAGCTCTATCCTTGTACCATTTTGCTTGTCAAAAATGAAAGTAAAATAATGTCTTAAAACTGATGATTTAAGGGTGTGATTTCTATATAAAAAGATAAAATGATCAGTATCAGTTCTATAATTTTTTGCAATTTATTACATTACTCTTTTATTCACACTGGCTCTCTAGAATCCTTCTTTCCCGTAGTTTCCTGAAGCAGAGCTAGAAACATCTCTTTACAGCTAAATCTGAAATCAAAGTTTTGAACATCTTTCTTGAAGCCCCAGTTTTATAATTCAACTATCACTTACCTGCTAATGACATTCTAAAGCTCAAGCATATCATATTCGATAAGAAAATTCAGTTCTTTTAAGAAGAGAGGTTTAGGTGCCATCCACAGTCTCTTTGCCCATTCTTCTGTGTCTAGGCAGAAGGGGGGAAAATGGAGTTCTATTTAAGTCATTCTTTGCAAGCTCAGATTGTTCTCATTACAAACTCTTCTGTCACTTACATATTTTGGGAACAGTCATTAGCATAAGCTGGTTTCAGGACACTCTAACATGTGAAATGCAAAAAAAAAAAAAAAAAAATCTAGCCACAGATTTTCTGGGCTCAGGTTTTAAGCAAGTGAACTTAATCTCAGTGTTCTCTGGGTTCTCCTCCTTATGCCAGTCACAATTTCTAATTAGCTTTCCCAATGGAGGAAGAAGATGGATTATATTTTAATATCTGGAGACTAAAATTAGTTTATATTTTAGCAAGTTAGCACTTCTTAGCAGTTGATTTACTCTTGAAGCTGCAAAATCTGTGAGCTTGCAATTAATCATGCGTTGGTCATTTTCTTTCAAAAAATGTTCAGTTTGGCTGTCTGTATCATAATAGGGGAAAACATGTAATTTATTCAGTTTAGAAATTATAGCCCTGTGTTTAACTATGTCATAATATATTTTCTCACCCGCTCATTGTTCTTAACACTATAAAAGAATGTCATTTTACAGAGATTTATTTAAACAAAACCTTTTAAGGGAGATCCCTGACAAAATAGAATTGTCTTGAAGTTATGCTTTTGCTGTTGTTATTATTGTTTTCTTTTTTATTATTGTTTTTGCTTTTTGTGAGTATTTTATACTTGTTTTATTTTGAACATTCTTTTTTCCTGTTTGTTTTCTTATACCAAAAAAAAAAAAGTGAATTAGGAACACATACAGAAACAGAATGGGCCTGGGAAGCTATCTACTTCAACCTCTTTATTTTCCAGTGAGGAAATTGAGATACAAATGGTAGAAATGACTTGTCATTCAAATAGTAATTGTTGGAAGAGGGATTAATGAAGTCCTCTGACTCCATATATAATATATATATATACATATATATATATATGTATATACATATATATTCTTTTCCCACAAAATTATACTGTTCTAATTTCTATTGATAATGAATCATTTTTTCTTTTCTTTCTAATATATAACCACATATATTAAAGATGTGGTTACACACACACACATACACACACACACACACATATATATATATATATATATATATCAGTCTATTAATACAAAAGTAAACAACAATACTATTTCAAGGTGGTAACAGAGACATTTAAGGATGATATAGATGCAAAGCAAGAGAGGATCGTTAAAAAAATAGATACTTAAAAGAAAAATAATTAAGCCAACTATTTAACACAGTTCCCCTCAACTAACCTCAAAACAAACAAACAAACCCAGAAACTGTTTGACATCCTAGAATAGTATAGCACAATGCTGCCAGCACACTGATCATCCACTATGGGGCTGAAACAAATCAATTAGGCTGCTAATTGTGTTCATTTAGAATTCATTTAAATCTCCATAAAAAGTTAATTAAAAGTAAAAGTGTTGAGGAAATCATATCTAACATTCTTATTCAACCAAAATCACCAAATCCAATTTCAAATCCAAATCAACAATCAGTATCCATAGCTCTCATTCCCTCACAGTCCAAAGGTAGAGTAATCAGATCAAGTGAATCTGTCTGTATAGCCCTCATGAAAACGGTTTCCAGAGGAAGGCACTTATTTCACACTGATGTTTTACATTATTAGCAAGTAAGCTGGCTTTGGAATATTGTTAATGATATAGGTCCTTGCTTTTGATCAACTTCAGCATTCTATCAAGGCAGGTGAATATGAGTACAACAGTGAATTCTTTTTTCAATAACCTCGGCTCAAGGCTTCATTTTTCAGTGTTATTGAGTGACAACATATAAACACAGCAGAGCTGGGTTCTTCTTCAGTAATTGTTACTACTTTGATGTGAGGGTTATGCTGCCTCACGGCACTCATCAGATGCCATCTTTCAGAGTAGGGCTCCATTTTTTAAAAAGGACCCCATATCTTCCAAATATAAAGTCTAACTGTCTCTAGTGGAGCTGTTAAAGTCTCAAGAAGTTAGGATTAGAAATTTCTCTGATAAGAGAGTGAAACTCTTTGTCTCAGTTTCTCTTTTCTTCCATATTAGGTCAGGTAGTAGCAGCTCCTTTTGTTTTTAGAGGTCCAAAATGAGAGCCCCTGTGAGATGGGGAGAATCTTCTTGACGAGCCATGGGAAGCTTTAGACTAATTTCATATTCAGTTCTTGGCACGGAGGTCTGGGTGGAGGTGGGCAGGGTCCACCCTGCCTTTCCGTCTCATTAATCATTTGGCTTTTCCTGGCTGCTTGAAGTCTCTTCTGGAGGAACCCTCCTCTTTATTCATTCAGACAACCCTTTGGATTAAACAGAGCCAGCTAAATGTCAAAGCAAATCTGAGTCTTGATGCAGATAATCATTTCAATAATATTTCTCCATTTGTGCCCAAACACCAGGGGAATAAAGCTTTTCTGCTGTCAGGTACTGTAAGACTGCAGTTGGTGTAAATGCTTGACATTGAGCCAGATGGCTTAGCCGTGCCTCAAACATATGTTCAACAAGCAGGCTTGCACACATTGGAATTTTATTATTTTGAACTGGCGAGGCATGCATATTTATTTACTTGACCCCCTTTGGTGTCACTTTGGTATTAAAACAATCAGTTATAAAGCTTCTCCAAGCAATAGGGTAGGGCTAGTTTATAAACTACTTGTCAGTTTCACATCAGCACCTGTGGTGAAGTATTCTCTGTCTTACAGCCATCGCTGATAACTTAACCCAAGGGTGGGGAAGTGCTGTGTGATTGGGGATGGGGAGAAGACAGGATCAGGAGGAGAGAGGCACATTAGCCCACCCTCTAGGGAACCACCAAAGTGCCCTTTTATGACCGAGTATTTGCATGACCTTGGATTGGTAATTTTCTCAGGCATTATCATATATTTTTCATCCAAGAAAATCTGTTTCAATTTCATTGGGATTATCATTAAAACACACATGTTATATGTGTGAGAACATGCAGTACACATACACATGCAAGCACACACATAGAACTCCACCCCTAAAAATGTCTGAAGGAAAGTTTAAATTGTACTTGTTATAAACGAAACTTGTATCATTGATTTAAGGGAAGAACAGAATGAAATAATTACAATTAACTCATCAAGACAATAATATTTCTGGGATAAAACACATATAATGTTTTTTAAGGCAATTGAATATAATATATTAAAAGGAGAATAGATATCCAAGTAATTTGGTAATTTCATATTCAGTGTCCAAAATGCCAGAGAAAAGCATTGAGAATGAGGATATTGCAACTTTAGTATGATTCCACATGTGAGTTTTACAGCACAGGATTAACATCACACCTATAATTTTCTACCTCTATAATCTTTTAATGTAAGAGATAGAAGGAACCTTAGTTTATTCTAGTTGAACAATCTCATTTTACAGATGTAGAAACTGAGGCCCAAAGGGTTTAAGCGATGCCCTCAGGGTAACAGTAAGTTAGAAGCAGAGCCAGAATTAAAACTTGGTCCCCTGACTCCCACTCCAGGATTCTTTCTAAAATGAGATTTTAAAAGTACAATGAATGATAATAGCTGACATTTATATAACACTTTACAGTTTACACACATGTCAAGGACCCGTGGTTTCATGAATATGTAACTTGTCTCCACCAAAGCAGATCACAGTCAAGTTTTAACTTGTAGTCTTAGTGAGACGCCTGCAGCACAGATCGCTAGCTAGTAGTGTCACTGATTGGGTTATTGCCTGGGTCTTTCTGGCTTCAAATCCAGCACTCTCTCCAATACAACATGTTCTCATTTAGTAACCAACATATATGATGTATTTTGCAATTTGCAAAAGTCATTTGATTCTCACAGCAAACCTGTGAGGTTAGGACTACAAATATTATTGTCCCTTGTTACATGTATACACACATATACAAATGCATGTGTAGGCATGTGTATTGTATGTATATATACACTGCATGTGTATTATATATGTAGAGAGACTCAAAAGTGCTAATTTTTCAAGATCACACAACTAATAATTGAAAAACACAATGTGAATACAGCTCTTTATATTTCAAATACATGTTGTTGTTTTTCAAAAATACTATAGCTGCCTCTGATAACACTCAAATACAAAATTATAGTCCTGCAAAAAATGAAAAAGATATACAAATTGAAGGGGGAGAAATTTGATTATTATACTTTGAGAAAAGAAATTTTTTAACCCAATGAAAATAATTATTTTAGATTATTCATTTTTACAAATACTTAACTGTCATCTTAAAATTTTAAAAATTTGATACTGATAAGAAATTATAATTGCTTAAAATATCTAAATGATAATTTATCTAATGATAAAATAATTATTATTTCCAATATTTCAATAAATATATGCATTTCATGAAAGCTGTTCAAATAGTTTTTTATGAGCAATTGGTATTTACATAAACACAATATGAACAAACTTTGTCATTTAAAAACCTTCACAGTCTGACTCTATTCTATCTTTTCAACATTATTACATCTTGATCCCTTAGTGAATGATAATATTCAAAGTTGCCTTTTCCCCTATCTTTGATATACAGTACTTTACATCTTTCATTATGGCCTTATCATGACTATCCACTGCACCCTGACTCCCTTTCTTCCTCACTTCTGTCTCTTAGACTCCTTAGATTCCTTCAAAATTCAACACAAATATTGCATTCATATGATCATAAATTTAGAATAAGAAGAGACTTTATCTCTTACAAATGAGAAAATTCTTGAACTGAGAAGTAACTTGCTTAGGATCACATAACTAGTGTCTGGGGAAGGATTGAATTCAGATTTTTCTGACTTAGGTCCAGTGTTTTACTTAGCCTGCCATGTTGGATTTCATTATTGCTTCAACTGCTAGTATTTTCTTGCCAAACCAACTTTTTTCTATATGGTGTGTATTTTGCACGTACCATACTTATACTTGTCTACTCTGACCAGATTGTAAACTACTTGAAGACAGGGACTTTTGCTTTTGTTTGTGTAGCTCCAATATCTAGTATGCAGTAGATACTTAACAAGAGTTGCTAATTTATTAGTTATAATATGTACAGCATTTTTTTTAAACCTGGGATCCATTCAAGGAAATTTTGTACCAGACAAAATATCAATGGGTGTAAGATAGGGACTAGACTTGTGCTTTTATTGATAGAGGGATCTTAGAGGTAAGAAAACTATTGACACAAGTTGTTACTTTCTCTACACTTGCCTAAGAGTTAAATGAATTATCCAGTGTCACACAACTAATGTATGCCAGAGATGTGACTTCGTACATTTCCTTTGGCTGTGTCCATGGCTAGAATACTATTTCTCCTCCTCTCTGCCTCCTATCTTTCTTGGAATTCTTCAGTTCTCAGGTAAAATCTCACCTTCTACAAGTCTTTCTGAACCCCCCTTAATATTAGTGCCTTCCCTCTAAGATTTCTCTTCAGTTGACCTGTATCTTACTTGTAAATAATTATTTGCATGCTATTTTACATTAGTATGTAAGGTCCCTCATTGCAGAGATTGTTTTTTATGTTTCTTTGTATCCTCTGTGCTTAATAAAGAACTGGACATACAGTAAATGCTTAAATGCATATGCTGACTGCCTGAAGTAGAAATTACACCAAGCATATTCAGCAGAGTAACCTCGTTTAGATAAATTTGGAGTATATAGAAGAATATAAAATATATTTTATTTAATAAATAAAACATTTTATTTAATATAATAAAATGTTATATAAAATTATAAAATAAAAGTGCAAATGTAAGCCTTGAATGACAAACAGAAGAGTCAAGAACTTCAACCAGAGGGCAATAAGATTTTTTTTAAAAGGAGAAAAAAAAACCTAAGCATACTTTCCTCATGTGATCCTTTTTTTATTGACCACTGCTAGAGCTCTCAGTTCTCCTATATATAAACATTTACTTGGTAATAGTCAAAGCACATGAAGTGTAAGAATCTAGGAATAACCAAGGGGGAAGAGGAGAACAGAGCAGAGGAGGCTTTGGAAGCAGAGAATTTTGCCTCAAGAATTGGCCTCTAATTACAGAATAGTCTTGTGAGCTATAACTTACCTTTAGGATCAATTATATTTTGTTGTAGGAATTTTATTTCAAAAAATACAGATGCATTCAAGAAGAATATTTGGAGCACATTTTTGGAATTGTAAATTACATTATCATATAATTATCATATAAAACTTACTAGACGTCCTTTCCTGCTGATGTCCAGTAAGTTTTATATGATACTACCTACTGACAAGGTATATTTTCTCCAGTCTATATACTATGGCCCAACAACTGGTGGATAGCTGCCTCATTTGTCGAAGGACTAGCAAGGCTGCTCAACACTAGGTCCCGAAAAAGGGACCAGCTCTGGGAATCAGACCATTCCAAAGCATCCAGGTGGACTTCACTGAGCTGCCACCAGTGCCACCAGTACTCGCCTCAAATACTTGCTGGTCATAGTGGACCATCTGGCCTTCTGGGTGGAGGCATTCTCCTCAGCCTGAGCAACTGCCTCAATTGTAAGTAAGATCTTATTAAACAGATTATTGTTAGATATGGAATAGTGGAGAGGATAGATTCAGATCAGGGAACACATTGTTCAGCCCAAGTATTGCAGATCTGATTAGGGCCTTAGAAATCACTTGGAATCTTCACACCCCTTGGCATCCTCCCTCTTCTGGGAAAGCAGAAAGGATGAATCAAGAAATAAAACAGCAACTGACTAAATTATCTTTAGAGACCCGATTACTTTGGACTAAATACCTCTAGCTCTGATAAGAATCAGAACCAAGCCACATAGAGGTATTGGGCTTTCACCTTGTAAATTATTGTACTTATATGGGAAACTGGGATCCTATTTTAGGGACAAAGGATGCATTTCTTAAGAGATATGTTAAATCATTGGCACAACATTTACAAGAACTGCAACAAAAGGGTTAATAGCCCAGACTCCTCCTCTAGGTTTCCCTGTTCATAGAATTCAGGTTGGAGATTGGGTTTTGATTGGATCCTGGAGGATGAGAAGTTGACTCCATGCTGGGATGGACCCTACCAGGTGATACTGACCTCAGACACTGCAATTTGGAACCAGGAACAAGGCTGGACACACCATACCAGAAAAAAAGGACCTGTGGCACCACCTTTGTCAGAGTGAATAGTTGAAGATAGAGATGTGATGACCGCATATTTAAAATCAGCCAGAGTCAGGAATTCAGGTTAAGGGAAAAATCTTCAATCTTTATTCTCAGTAGAGGTGAAGAAGGATTGTGATAGCAATATGGGCCTCTGTGACAGAAAGCCAGCCAGCAGAGGTGAAGGGCGTTTGCAGGTAGAAAGGGAATTGCAGGTGAAAAGGGGATCAGAGGTGAAGGGTGGTTGCAATAGCAATGTGAGCAGCTGTGTCAAGACGCCAGCCAGCAGTTTCTCTTTCTGCTTCCTTTTCCACTCCCCTGCCCTCACCCACCAAAATCGTCATTTCCTACACAAGACATCAGGACTTGCACAAAGAGTGGGTGGGGGTCATTCTTTCTCCAAGCTTATATATTAATAGAGTATGGTCCAATTACTATTTAGCCTCACATGCTTGGGACCTCAGTGCATCAACTCAAGCCTCAGCTCATTACATAGGGAGACCTCAAATTACATTTGAGGAGGGGGCCTCCACTGAATAGGAACACAATCTCTAAACCCAGTGCATTGTAACTGTCTATGTATCATTCTTCTTATTACCTTAGGTCTCTTCCCCTGTTTGGGAGTTGATATATTTTCTCCTAGGAATTTCACCTTGATTCAACAGTGTACTCACCTACTCTTAATTGGACAGGAATCTGTTATATTGGAAAAATAAGGCCAATTTTTTTTCTTTCTTCCTGAACAGGCAAACAAATCTTTAGGGATTCAGCTATATGATGATTTGGGAAGAGGAATATGGAGTTTAGATACCTCCATTACCCAGACTGGAGATGCAAATGGGGGTGATACCTGGCCCCCAGAAAAAATATTTAAAAAGTATGGGCCAACCACCTGGGCTCAAGATGGAAGTTGGGGATATAGAATCTAGAATCCCAATATATGTATTGAATAGGATAATTATACTTCAAGCAGTTGTAGAAATTATCACCAATCAGACAGCTAAGGCACTAGATCTGATTGATAACTAGAATAGTCCAAAACTCATTATCCAGAATGATTAGATAGGGAAACCTGAAGGGTTTGTTAGATTGATGGTGCTAAAAGGGTGGGAGCCAGTGCCCCAAGAAGACCGAAAAGAGCCAGAAGGAGATGAGGAATTAGATGGGAAATGTGAAATTATGTTATAAAAATTTGAAGAGATCTCAGTGTATAAATAAGAAGGGAGACTGAACAAGATGAGATGAGAGCTCTCAGGACAGGTATAAAAATCGAGTAAGGCTTCATCTACTTCAGAGTTGGAGTAGGCCTGAAGGTCCTTGAGTATTGACTCAAGGGAATACCTAAATCCCCTTCCTGCTATCCTCCCACAACATCATTTTCTCCCTACTTCAATCAAATATGGGCAACTATGTATTTATTGGCCAAGTTCAATTTCTTGGGTAGTTCCTGCTTTTAGAATGTAAGACCCTCAGCCAATGAGGATGATGGTCAGTGGTGGGAGAGGTGTTTGCATTATGCACTATTTAAACTGTAAAACCTCCCAGAATCCGCCCCCTCCCTTTAATTGCCTGGTGGACAGGTGGGACACCCAATTCTTGCAATAACCTACAATAAACTTTTGCTTTGCTCCTAGAGATCTCTCCAGCTTTTTTTTATTAAATGTTGACCCCTCACCATTTTGAGTCACACAACACCAATGTATATCAAGGATATTATAAAGCAATTGCAGAGGTAATACATCCTAGACTATTCTTTGGGGGAAAATGCAAGAGAGGAATGAACCAGCAAGAGAATGAGGAAGATAGAAGAGAAAGTATATTCTAATCAATATGAAGTTTTATATTCAAAAACTTGATCCTCATAACTAAAACAAAGCTATAAAGACTAATAACATACTAAGATAAATTAAAGTTACTTATCCATAGTTCTATAGTATCCAATAAAGCCATCAAAGGAAGAAGACGTCATGCAGTTCTTGGAATTGCATTTTAACCCAGCTTTGCCCACAGCTTTACCAGTGTTTGCCGATACCAGTAACTTAAATATAATTATAAAACAGTATGTATGTATGTATTTATGCATGCATGCATGCATGTATGCATGTGTATCTCTGCAGGGTAGTGCAAGAGTCTTACAGCAGTTTAAGCTAAATTAAATATTACACATACAAATACAAATACATGCATATGTATATGCATAGAGACAGAGACAGAAACAGAGAAATAGAAAGAGGTTTTTAGTATTATTTGATGCATATTATTACAAAAGGGCAAAAAACCATTTTGCGTCACATTTGGAGATGAGTTATTCTTCTCTCCATCTTGTCTGCCTATATACAAGAAAGGTTCTCCCTCATGTTCCCTGGACAAATGGGTACAACTAAAGAACAATAGCTCATCAGTATGCCATGGTTATTCTACACTAAAATGTACAGTAGTTCTCTCTTAAAAAACAATACTTAGAAAACCATGTCACTCAAACCCAACAAGGACTTTCATAAAACAATAGGTAATTCCAAAATACAAAAGTAATTAATTAGCTTGTCAGGATACAGCTCTGTTCTAACATACTGAAAAAAACTTTACAAAGTTACTTCCTAATCATGGCATCAACAAATGATGGACCATGAATAAATTTCCAAAAAAAATATAAATAAATCTATCCAGAATGGATTGAAATCTCAAGGGCATGCAGCATGTCTTAATTATATCTTTCCTCCACAATCAGCTATGCTGTAGGTGTGGGTAAGAATAGATTAGATAGTAGGTGTGTGTTAGAAGGTTGTAGAAGGGGGAAAGGAGTGAGAAAGAGGGTGAAGAAAAGGAGGGGGGTGGAGGGAGAGGGAGGGAGAGCAAAAAAGAAGGAAGGAGTGGAAGGAAAAGGGATAGGGAGAGAGAGAATAGAATAGACTATTTCCTTTCTTTTGTATTTCTGCCAATACCTGCTTGAATTTGGGGGCATGGCCAGATCAGGTTATCAGTTATACAAGAACCTTTCTATTGCAACTCCTAGTCTACTTTGATAATCATAAGGTATTTAATGTACTATGAAGATGATCGAGTAACTTCTTACTAAGACTTTTTCAAATGGAAACATCACATACTAGAGTAGAATTTAAATAAAATTTAGCAATATTTATTCTCCTTTGAGTCAATTTTGATTTTCACTCCACAATCATTTGCTTTTATTAGAACATTGTTTTATCTTCTTTTGTACTTCTCTGATGTAGGGCAAAGTTTTACAATGAAAATTCATTATTTTGAGGACATTTATGAAAGAATACAGGCATCAGGAAGTGATGAACTTGAATCTTGGGGGGTTTATTTTTATCTTTTTATCATATTTTGTTTTAATAAAGCAGATACTTTCAACCAATTTGCAAACTGATGGGGGAGGAGAAATGGAGGGATTGGGAGAGAGAGAGAGAGGAGAGAGAGAGAGAGAGAGAGAGAGAGAGAGAGAGAGAGGAGAGAGAAAGCAAAATAAAAAAAAAGTTTAACAAAACGATCTAATAGCAAGATTGCAATGGACTATACTTTTTGCTTTTCACTCTTGTCAATTCCAAAATTTTAACAGAAAGGAAGATTGCTACATTTGTGTTCTCTTGGATTATGTTCTTATTCTGGTGCTATTTTCTATATTTTTAGACACATCTACACATCTTGCCATATTTCTTCTTATTTTTTTACTTTTACTAGTCTTTGCCATTGAATATTCCAGTATATTAATGAACTAAAATTTGTTCACTGATAACATGTTTTATTTCTAGTTCTTTCTTGTCACGAATAAGATTAATATGAATATTTTTAGTTTATAAAGTTTTTTCTTCCTTTCTGTCACTGACTTATATGAAAAAATAATTGCAAGATGGGGAATTCTAGGTCAGAGAGTATAAAGAAATTAGTGACTTTACTTATATAATTCCAAATTGTTTACCAGAAATGTCAGATGAATTTATAACTCTATCAGCCGTAAATTAACACATCTGCTTTCTCACAACCTCTCTATAAGGAACTTTAATTGAATTTTCTGATCTTTTGCTATTTTTAAATGTGATGGATGTTTTGTGATACCTTAGAGAATTACTCTTTACTTCAAGTCTTTTGATTATTATTAATTTTGGACATTTTTCTAGATGGTTGTTGATAGTTTGCTTTTCTTGTTTTGAAAATTATATACATTGGTCATTTGTTAATTTTACAGATTTTTGTCAATTCCTTTTAGATTTGGATGCAAGATTTGTTGGAGATTCATAATGTACATTTTTTAATCTATGTTTTTTATTCTAATTCTAGTTGCCTGGATTTTATTTAGGTCAAAACGTTTAAATTTTATATTATTGGCAATATTAATGAATTCTTCTTCTAGATGAACAATACAAATATTTTTCATTCTTCTCTGATTTTTCTACTATAACTTTTGGATTAAGTTAGTATATTTTGAATTTATTGTGCAAAAATGCCCAAAACACTGGTTTGTGTTTCCAACAAAAAGCTTACCAGTTTTATTATCAGTTCTTTTCCCTTAAAGACATCATTTCCCAGTCTTTTGTAATATAGAATTTATCAAATATATTACTAAATAACTAATTTGCCTAATCTATCTTTGCCTATTTTATTTATCTATTCTATAGATTCACTTTTGTATATTTTTTGATTTTTAAATAGTTTATCTTTATTTTTCAAGTAACAGATTTGTTTGCTTTTTAATACTTCCTTCCCACATATAGACACTCCATAAATTGGATAATTTTTTTAAACACAGACTGATCCTTTAATATGTATCTGCATACTCCAAAAAAACAAATTTCTACATTAGCTATTCCCCAAAATGTATGTCTCTTTCTTCATTTTAAATTCATTTTGTTTTTACTGGAAGGTAAATGGCATGTTTTCTTCATTCTTTTAGACTCTTTTAAAATACCAAAACCACATGATTTTGATGATTCTTGACTTGTAATATAGTTTTAGATTCAGCAGTATTGTCTCTCCTCCTTACTACTTCTCTTAATTATTTCCCTTTAATAAGGTTTAGATTTAGGAACCAAAAAGAAATTAGGATTTCTGGTGGTCAGGGAGTTAAATGATAAGGTCTAGTGTCAGGTTTGGGGTTCAGGGAACCTAATGAAGAGGTTTGGCTCCCCTGGAATCCCTTGGGATTCAGCACAAGGATAGGGAATCTTGGGGATTCCCTTCTGGTGGCATAGAAGTTCTCTGTAAAAGAATTTACAGACCCAAAACCCTAGATTGATAAAAAGGGTTTATTATGGGGATTGGAAGTAAGGTTAGAAATCCTGACAGAGAGGTATAAAATCTGGTTAGGAAGTAGGTGAGGATAAAGAGAGGATGGCACTGGAAAGAGTATTCCAGTGGACAGAGGCTCCTTAGGATGCCAAGCATGGAGCTGTCATGTTGGAACCTCTGCAAAAAGAGGGTTTTAGTTTGGCTCTTTTTATAATGAGAGCTTTAGCTGAAGGGGGCCCATGGGAATTTCAAGATGGCTCTTCTTGGGTTTTAGCTTGAACTAGAATTTGAACTGAATTCAATGAGTTTCAGGACTGAGCCAATCCCACCCAGATAACAAGGGTGAAACCATTTGTCTCTTGGGGCAGGGTCCCTTATTGAGGCAGAGATGAAAGAGATTTTCTCTTTCAAGGATTTTCAGAGTTTTGAGGTCCTCTCTTCATTCCCCCCTCAAGCAGTCAAAACTTAAATTCATTTAAGGAAAAAAGGATGAAGATCTCAACTTCATGTAATTGCTTCAAGCTGGCAAGGGTCGTATAGATTTCGGGGGATTCATGCCAGGAGGTGAGGCATGAGGTGTGGGGTCTGGTAATGGCAGCAGGGCATCTAAGGAGTGTTTGTCCCAGTCAGCTGTCCCCATTTAGTCATTCCATGTTCTCTCAGCTGAAGGGTAGTTGAGAATCCAAAGTTTGAAGCCTAGAGAAAACAGATCTCAGGAGCAGATTAAAAGTGGGGTGTCATCCAAGGTTGAGATGGCAACATTCGGGAATGGGGCCTTTAGCAGGAAATGCATCAGGTTCCTTCTGTGGGCTGCCTGGAAGAATGCTGATGGCCCATCTAATAATATTGAATGCCAAAGAAAAGTATAAGAGAAAATGCTAGGAGCAAAAATTTAGCCCTTTCACTCCAATGTCCAGGAAAGCTAATTTCTCCTGGAGTTGGGTGAGGGTGGCAGGGATTAAGGGTGTGGACTCAAGAGAGTCAGGCTAGACAGGAGGCCTTGATACCTATTAGATTTCAGGGATTTCTGGTGAGAGAAAAAGGAGTTTAGGAGTGCCTTGAGATGCAAAGGAACGTCCTTTATCTCTGGAGGGGCTAGACAGAGGGAGTTTCCTCAAGCCAAGTATCGCTATTCAAGGAAGGATTTTTAGAGGCAGAGGTGTTTCTGGATTGTGGAAAGGTAAAAGCTTTTAGTTTTCCCAAATTCTTGCAGGATCTTTGTCTAGATTCGCCAAACAATAGGGAAAGAAAAAAAAAAAAAAAAGGTTTTTTACCTTGTCTAGAATTCCGGATTTCCTGGTCCAACTATCTCTAAAAATAGAGTGTGACAAAAAGATGCCTTTTTGACAGAAAATGCCAATACTTTCCCCGGGAGAATATTGCCCATAGCTCAGACCCAGTCTGGGTGCCCACTACCTTTAGAGATAGGATGAAACAAAAGAAAAAACACAGGTATTCATCCTGGAAGACTATTGCACCAACAGCTCAAAACCCAAATTGGTTCTGAGTATCCAGAGTTTTGAGGTTCTGTTCAGTTGCCAAATGATGTCTAGTTTTGGGGGTTCCTGATCAGGGAACAAAATGAGGAGGTTTATATTTAGGGAACAAAAGTGAAATTAGTGTTTCTGGTGGTCAGGGAGTTAAATGATAAGATCTAGTGGCAGGTTTGGGGTTCAGGGAACCAAATGGCTCCCTTGCAACCCCTCGGGATTCGGCACAAGGATAGAGAGTTTGGGGGACTCCCTTCTGATGGCGCAGAGGTTCTCTGTAAAAGAATTTACCGCCCCCAAAACCTAGATTGATAAAAAGGGTTTATTATGGGAATTGGAAGTAAGATTAGAAATCCTGACAGAGAGGCATAAAGTCTGCTTAGGAAGTAGGTTAGGATGAGAGAGGATGGCACTGGAAAAAGTATTCCAGTGAATAGAAGCTCCTTGGGATGCCAAGCATGGAGCTGGCATGTTTGGAACCTCTGCAAAGAGAGGGGTTTAGTTTGGCTCTTTTTATAATGAGAGCTTTAGCTGAAGGGGACCCATGGGTGGAGTCTCAAATTGGCTCCTCCTGGGTTTTAGCTTGAACTAAAATTTGAATTGAATTCAATGAGTTTCAGAACTGAGGCAACCCCACCCAGATAATAAGGATGAAACTGTCTGTCCCTTAGAGATTTTCTCTTTCAAGGATTTTTAGAATTTGGGAGTCCCCTCTTCACCTCCATAGTCTCAAATTTTTAATTGTTTGTGTGAATTTTATATTTTTTTTATTCTATTTAGTACTGTGCTGGAATTTGATTGGCTTAGAAATCAAGCTGCGGAAAAAGTTAGGTATTATGCTACTCATTACTCCCTTTACATACATCACACTTTCCCAACTCTAATCCTTTGCTCACACTATAATTATAAGATACCTTATAACTTTTCCCCTTAACCGTTATCTTTTTACATTCTGCTCTTTTTTGAAGCACAACTCAGATAAAACCACGCAGAAAATCTTCTCCCTTTTCTGCTTTCAGAAATCACCTCTCTCTTTTCGTATCTCAAATAACATGTTGTACATATTTTATGAAAACAATTAGGTATCTTGGTGGATATAGGGCTGGCTGGAGTCGGGAAGACCTGAATTCAAATTCAGTCTCAAGACACTTATTAGCTGTGTGACTCTGGGCAAGTCACTTTACCTGTTTACCTCAATCCCTTAGAGAAATAAATAGCAACCATTCAAGTGTCTTTGCAAAGAAAACCCCATGGACAACGTGGTCCATGGGGGTCACAAAATGATTACAACTAAATGATAGCATGTATCTTTGAAAATGCTTGTCATGCATCTTTTTAATATATATCACATTTATTTATGTAGAGGAAGGATAACTATGTCAATTGCTAAATTAGTCTAGTTGTCCTGGGTCCAACTCTTGTGTCTGACTCATATTTTATGACCTTAAATCATTTAATTTCTCAATACTCAAGAACCTCTCTAAAATATAGGTAGGGTAAAGATGGTTACCTCCAGTAGAAGAAATTCCCCACCAGAAGCTTCCTACTGAAATGAAAATATAAGTACAGTAAAAAATAACAATAACAACATAGAAATGAAAAAAATTATTTGAATATATGTAATGCTCCTTTATCATATAAGTTCTACAATAGCATGGATTAAATCAATTCATCTCTTGAAAAAATTAAGAATCCTTTCTTTACATATTAATTTCCCGTTTCCCTTATGTAGCAAATTGTCAACTTTTACCAATTTCTACTGAATAGCATCACTCACATGTTTCTTTCCTCCTAGATATATAGTTATATTTTTTTCTTTAAGTTCCTATCACTTCTTGCCTGGACTTAGTGATTCTTGATTAGTCTGTCTGCTTCAAATAGCTTTCTCTCCAAGCCACCCTGCATAAAGTTGCCAAAATAATCTTCCCCATTAATATATTACTGCTGGAATTGTAAATTGATCCAACCATTCTTGAGAGCAATTTGGAACTATGATCAAAGGGCTATCAAACTGTGCATACTCTTTGATCCAGTAATGTCTGTTGTTTCTGTACCCCAAAGAGATAATAAGAAAGGGAAAAGACCCACATGTGTAAAAATGTTTGTAGCAGCCCTGTTTGTAGTGACATGTAATAGAAAAATGAGCAAATGCCCATCAGTTAGGGAATGGCTAAATAAGTTATGCTATATGAATATTATGGAATATTATTGTTTTATAAGAAATGATCAGCAGGATATACTTCAGAGAGGCCGAGAGAGACTTACATAAACTGATCCTAAATGAAGTGAGTAGAACCAAGAGAACATTGTACATTGGCAACAAGATTATGTGATGATCAGCTGTGATGGACTTGACTCTTTTTAACAAGGAGGTGATTCAGGCCAATTCCAACAGGCGTGATAGAGAGAGCCATCTGCACCCAAAAACAGGATTGTGGGGACTGAATGTGGATCACAACATAGTATTTTTACCTTTTTTGTTGTTGTTTGCTTGCTTTTTGATCTGACTTTTCTTGTGCAGCATGATAAATGTGGAAACATGTATAGAAGAATTGTACATGTTTAACATATATTGGATTATTTCTTGTCTAGTGGAGGATGTAGGGAAAGGAAAGAAGAAACATTTGAAACAAGGTTTTATAAGGGTGAATGTTGAAAACTATCTTTGTTTGTATTTTGAAAATAAACAGCTATTATTCAAAAAAAAAAAAAAAAAAAACAACTAACCCCCTCCCCCAGGTTAAGATCTGATCATTTCATTCTTCTGCTCAAAAATTTTCTGTTGCACTATATTGAGTCTAGCATAACAAACATACTTATTTAACTCAGTTAAGATCATAGGACCACTGGATCGTGGGATCATAGATTTTTGAGTCAAGTTACCTCAGAAACTATCTAATCCAACATCTTTATTTTATAAAAGAGGAACTGAGGACCAGAAGAGTTGTGACTTGTTCAAAGTCACATAGATAGTAATATAGCCACTACTGAAATGCAATTTTTTTATTTTATCTCCAGAATTTATTCAATGTATACCTCCCATGATCTTCCACAGTATAGCTCTAAATTGACTTTTTTGACCTTCATTTCTATACTCCCATTAATAATATAAGCACTATATAAATTTGAGTTAAGATTATTACAGAAGGCATTTATCTTTTGGAAGATAACTATAGTTGGTCTTTGTAGCACAGACTTATAAAGATTTGGGAACTTTCCCTTAATAAATGCATATATATTGGTCATACATAAGTTTACTTAAGTTCTTGAAACTATTTTTAAAAACCTAAATTTCACTTGGGGTATTGAGTTTCATATCTTTATTTCAAGGATAAAGTATAGAAGAATATACTATCCTTTTAAAACAGTTATTTGGTAGGTGACTGGAGAAGTTCATATGTCCCACTTTGGACTTTGGACAAGCCACTTTAACTTTTTAGCCATCAGTTTCCTTACTTATAAAATGAGGAGAATATGGCCCTAGATACTCTCTAAAGATATTTGTAGCTCTAAATCTATGATACATGAATGACAAGGGAGAGTGCCCTTTCCTTAAATTCCCATAATAATATGATTTCTATCATATCAGTATTCTGAAGCTATGGAACTGCCTGGGCGGAGGGCTCAATATTAGAAAAAGTTTGCGTTGTAATGATTCAGATTTTCTCTGCTAAATGGTGTCCCTTTTGACTAAGATGCTGCATTGAAGTATGTAATCCCACTGGCCCTGGTCTATGTTCTGAAATTGTGTGCTGACTATAGAAATATACTATCTGCAGAAAGCCATTCTGGGTTGGATATATCCCAATGTCCCATGAATAGAGCCATATGCTTTTGGTTCATCTTTAAAATTTTACACCATTTGGGCAATATGTTTTATGCTGGAGTCTTTTAAATCTGTTTCATGCAGCTGTGAATACGTCATATTATGTGACAATTATGTTCATATCCATTAAACTGGTTGTCATCCTTCATGTTCTAAAAGAAAAAAAATATTGAGGTTGTTTTTCTTCCTCAAAAATAAGGACTAATGACATATTTATCTCTGTTCTATCGGTGATCTAACCAATAGTATTTGGTGGTGAGGGGTGAAGAGAAATAAGAAAAATTAAGGGGCTTCAAATATAATATAGTGGAAAGAGTTCTAGATTTGGACCAAGAGTTCAAATATCATCCCACTCACTCTAAGTCTCAGCTTCTTTATCTGTAGAAGGAGAGGGTTGAACAAGATCATCTAAGATTCCTTTTAGTTCTAAATGTCTACTGAGGGCAAAAATAGCATAGATACTCAATATACTCAATTCATGTTGACTTGGAGGAACACGTAGGCAAGGAAGAAGAAGAAGAAAGAAGAAGAGGAGGAGCTGGTACCTCCAGGAGAGAAGAAAGTTAAGGAAAGAAAAAAAATAAGGGGATAAAAGAAAAGGAAGGAAAACAAAAATGAAAAATCAGGGAGCAAGTTGTTAGAAAAGCAAAAAATAAGAAATAACAGAAATAGAGGAGTCATCTTATTATGCTATGTTTCTGAGGAGTGTCTGAATGGGACATCATGGTCAGGAACTCTGGAAAGCATGAAGTTTTGAAATGTATGGAAATGTAGAAGATACCAACTAGGCAGAGAAGGACATTTAAAAGTAAGAATGGGAGGATAGTGAATTCAATTCAATAAACTGAAAAAAAAATTAAGTAACCACTATGGATACTATACTAGGTGCTCTAGGTTCAAGATCAAAATGAAATAGTCAAAACTGTCTCTGCAGTCAAGTAGCAGATTATATTTTGTTAGAGGAGGTGTTTATGTACATGGATGAGTACAACACAAGATCATTACAAAGAGGACAGAGTGCTAACAGTTGTGGAGATCAGGAAAGACTTTACACTAAAGACAATGTCTCCTTGAAGGAATCTTTTTCATAGATTATTACTGTCAAATTCTACTTCACACTAGAGACTGTCTCTTCTTGAAGGAATCTTTTTCATAGATTACTACTGTCAAATACTTTGCTAAAATCTTAGCAAACTATCCCTGTCCTTTCAATATTCTAGTCATTCTATCAAAAACAAAAAGTCTAGCCAGAAAGGGACATAAATAAAGTATGTTCACAAGTCAGTAAATGCAAAATATTATTGTACATAAATTTAGAGTAATTTCAGGGTCAGAAGGGACCATTAATAATTGGAGGTATTGACAAAATCTTAAGTAGAAGGTTGCAACTGAACTGAACCTTGAAAGTAGTTGGCATAGGGAATGGGGTGAGCATGCAAAGCATCAGAAAAATAGGTACCAGGTTGAGGAAAGTCATGTAAATTGAGGATGGAATATCATATATAGGAAGTAGCAAGTAGTCCATTTATTGCAACATAGTTTATATTAAAAGGACTCATTTGAAATATGACATGGCCTAAGTTATAAAGCTCTGGGAAAAAAGATAAGAGTCTTCTTTGTATCTCCATTGTATCAAAACTCATGCATCTCACAGACACTAAATAAACATTTTATGAAGTTACAACTCATAGATTATAGAAAATAAGGATGAGCTTACATTATACTTTTACATTAACTCATGTGATAGGGATTTATAATGAAGGAAAAAGCAGTAGATTGGGAATCTGCAGACTTAGGTTTAAATACTCTATCCTGTCTATTTGTATGATTTGGTTCAAGTGACTTCACCATCTATTGATTTCATTTTCTTTATCTGTAAAGTAAATGTGTTGGACTATATATTCTGAATCTCTGCCAGCAATAGATCTCTTCACTCTATATTTTGTCATAATTGATTTGTTTTGGAAAACTGAAAATAGAATTAATTTCAAATGCACAGAACACACACAGTACATACAGAGAAAACATGCAAAAAACTTCTGAAGTGAATAATTTTATAAAGTAAATAATTATATTGTAAAATAAATGATCATTCTACCCTTTGCTTAGTTTATAAATTTAGATTTTCATAAAAATAGGTTTTCTGTTATATACATATTTACTAGTTCAATGAGCAACACAAAGGGACAAATGTTCCATATTTTCCATTTACCATAGATAGATAAATACAAATTAGATGAAACACAGCTTAAATAAACACAGACTCTGAAATACTAGAAAGTGTAATTAAAATAATAATAAGAGCTTACATTTATGGTACTTTACATACATTACCTCAAAGAGAATTTTAAATCCCAAACATGCCAGGCGTAGCTAATTGACAGTTAACAGTAAATCATACAATTATAGAATGTTAGAGCTCAACAGGCCTTAGGGATCTTCCGATCTAACCCTTTCATTTTTACAGAAGGAAAAAAAAGGCTCTGAGTAGTTGTTCGTTGTCCAAGGTCACATGGATGTCATATGTCAATTCAATACATAGTTTTACTTAAGATATACTTTACTAATATCTTAATCATTGCATCCTGTAATACAACTTTTCACATCATCTCTAGTTCCATAGAAAATAATTCTTGACAAATTTGATTTCTTTATGTCTTTCTTTGTATTTCTAAAGATATAAATTTCTTGTCTTAGGCCATATTAGACATTTAATATTTATTTACTAACTGATTGACTGAAAACATTACTACTGAATAAAACTTCCAGACCGCAAGTTCCATTGTAAATAAAATAATAGTAATCATAACTCTTTGATATTGGTTCAAAAAATAGAGAAATGGAATAGATTAGACAAAGGAAAATCAGAAATAATTGAACTCAATGACTAACTGTTTTAAAGGTCCAAAACATAAATTATCCAGGAAGGAATTCTCTACTTGAAAAGAAATGTTCAGACATTGGAAATGAGCAGCAGAAATTTGATTGAAAGCAACATATTATACTATATGCCACAGTAAAATTAAAATCAATACTTGGCTCAGATTTTGAAGTTGACATTTTTTTAAATTAAGAAGAATCAGATCAAGTATTGTCATGCCTCTAACCACAGTTTAAGTTCTTAATACAGGATAGAGTCATTTTATTAAAAAAATAAAAAGATGATTTTGCTTACATGAAGTTAGAATGCTTTTGCATAAACAAAATTAATTCAACTAGGATAAGAATGAAAACAGTTACATAGGAAAAATATTGGAACCAAATGTCAGTAATAAGATTCTGCTTTTTAAGATATATAGGCAACTAACAGAAATACATGTAATCCCTATTCCATGGAGCTTTTTGATCTCACCAACTTTGTCTCACTCCTCACTACAGGGCATTCATTTCCAATAAATAAAAAAATCTTAAACCAATGGGCTTTGAAATAGGATTGCATTCATTACCAAAGGGATTCACCAGTGGATAAGTAATTTAAAAATATGAACAAAGAATTTTCAAAAGAAATACAATAATATTAACAATCACATGAATATTCCAAATTTCTGATAAGAGAAATGTAAGTCAAAACAATTTAGTTACATTTCACACTTGGCAATTGAAGAGGTGATAAAGTGGAAATTAATGTAGGAAAAATTGTGAAAAATGGAAATATATACTATTTTTAGTCGGTGCAACCATTCTGGAAGACAACTTAGAATGATGCACAGATGTAAATTAAAAGTACATGCCCTTTGACCTAATGTTTCCATTACTAGGCACATAATCCAGTGAGGCAAATGACAAAAAGAAAGACGTTATAGTGAACAAAATATTTATATCAGCACTTTTTTATTGTTGGAAAAAAAACTGGAAACCAAGTAGATATTCATCAGTTGGGGAATGACTTAACAAGTTATGGCACAAGAATTCAATGACCTATCATTGTGATATTAAAAAGAAAAAGGGAAAAAAAAGATGAGTACACAAGAACAAGGAAAAACATATAAACTTGATAGAACAGAAAGTAAACTAAACCAGGAAAAAGATACATAATATGATTACAACAAATGCAGAGTAAAGGTCAAGAATAAAAAAGCAATCAAAACCAGGTATTAAGAAATTTTAATGACCAAGCTTAGCTCCATAGAAGAAGTATGAAAAGGCAAAGTAATTCAGTTGAAAGATTTATAACTACATTTATAGTTAGAGGACCTGGTTTTGAATTTTTTTCTGCCACTTACTAATTTTATGATATTGAATAAGTCTCAATTTCTGTGAGATTCATTTTCTTCATTTATAAAATAAAAGGATTATACTAGATAGCTTCTAATGTTCTATCTAATTCTAAACCTATGACCTTGCTATTCTAATCTGACTGTTGTCTGTAAACCCTAGTGATTGATCAGAAAGTTCATGATAGGAAGACAGAGAGTCCATATAGTTCAATTAAATTCATTATATCTGTCCAGATACACATTTCTTGTCTCTTGATTGGGTCCTACTTTTCCATTTCAAAGCCTTTTCAGTATTTATGGGTGAGGCGCCATGATGGCAGACTAGAAGAAAAACTACAGGTGAGCTCTCTCAACATTGTCCTCCAAACAACTTTAAAATAATGCTTCAAGTACAATTCTGGAATGGCAGAGCCAATAACATTCTTCCAACATAAAATAATTTAGGAGATCAAAGAAATGATCTGTAACACTCGGGTAGAGGCTTGTGCTGGAGCTCACATGGATGCAATACTAGTGATGGTACTAGAGTGGTGACAGGAGCAGCAGTAGCTTCAGGAGCTCTCAAGCTAGAGACAATAAGGATATTAGACAACTCATCAGAAAGAGTTTACAGGAACCACCTGGATTGCCATTGGATGCAGGACTGGATATTGTCTGGTGACTCTATTGCTCAGACCCACTTCTAGGTCACAATTTTGGGGTAGAGAGGTGCTCTTTGGGTTATATAGGTGCAGAGTACTTGAGGAATAGTATTACTCACTATCTTAAAGGGAGCAGGGTCCTTGAGAGGCAGTGTTAATTGTAATACCAAAGGATTGGGAATATTTTCTGAATAAGGATCAGAGGACAGGACAGGAAAATAGTGACTGGGCCTCTCCCCAAATCACACCATCTTGAAAGCACCAAAAACTTTCAAGTCCTCAGAACCACTTCTAAATATAACAGTGCAAAAAGCCGAAAGCTTGGATCAATATCCCTAAACAAACACACACACACACACACACACACACACACACACACACACACACGCTGTGAACAAAGCTCAACTTTATTCTAAAGCTTAAGATGAAGAAATGGGGGGAGGGAGATGAGCAAACAACAATAATGAAAAAAGAAAGAAAAAAAGACTTTGAACACACACACACACACACACACACACACACACACACACACAAACCACTATGGTGACAAAGAAGATTAAGATATAGACTCAAAAGAGAATAATGTTAAGACAACTATAAGCAAAGTCTCAAAGGAAAAACAAAATGCTAATTCAACACACAAATCCAACAAAATTACCTGGAAGAGCTAAAAATGATGTTGAAAATCAAAGAAAAATGGTAGGGGAAAAAACTGAATAAAAAGTGAAAGCTAAGAAAAAAATTATGAAAAGAAAATTAAAAGCTCAATAAAAAGGTAACAAAAATTATTGGGAAAAAAAGAACTCCTTAAAAAACAGAATTAGCCACATTGGGGGAAAGAGGCATAAAAGTTCACTGAAGAAAATAATTCCTTAAAAATTAGAATTGGGGATGTGGAAGCCAATAACTTCATGGAACAAACAATAAAACAAGATCAAAAGAATGGAAAACAGATGAAAATATGAAAAATCTCATCAGAAAAAATAATTGAGAAAGAAAAATAACTCAAGGAGGAATAATTTAAGAAGTATTAGAGTAAATCAAAGGATATGAGCAGGCAGTTTTCAGAAAAAGAAACCACTGCTTCCTATAGTTATTAGAAAAAAATGATCTAAATCACTATTGATTAGAGAAATGCAAATTAAAAGTCTGAGGTACAATCTCACATCTCTGAGGATGCCTAACATGATAGAAAAGAAAAAAAATGACAAATACTGGTGGAGATATGGAAAAATGGGACATTGACATACTCTTGGTAAAGTTGTGAAGTTCTCCATCCATTCTTTAAAAATATTTGAAATTAGGTTCAAAGGCTTACAAAAATTTGTATACCCTTTGAACCAGCATTCTAATATTAGATCTATATCCCAAAGAGATCAAAGGAAAAGGAAAAGGTCCTATATGTAGAAAAATATTTTAGCATGAATATGTTTTGTGGTGGCAAAAAATCAGAAATTAAAGAGATGTCCATCACTTGGGGAATGGCTGAACAAGTTGTAGTATATGATTGTGATGGAGTACTATTGTGCTATAAGAAAGGATGCTTTCAGGAAAACCTGGAGAATCTTACATGAACTGGTATAAAGCAAAATGACCAGAAGCAGGAGGACATCATACATAGTAAGAATAATATTGTAATGATTATCAACTATGAAAGATTTACATACTCTGATAAAAACCAATTTAAGACAATTCTAAAGAGTCCATAATGAAAATGCTGTCTACTTCCCTAAAGAACTAATGAGATCTGAGTGCAGAGTAAAACATAATTTTTTTTCATTTTCTTTCTTTTTCTTGCTTTTATTTTACACATTTCTCCTGATTTCACATGTATAATTAGCATTAAATTGCCATCTCAATAGGTTGGGGGAAGATGAGGAAGGAAGAAAATTTGGAACTCACATTTTTTTCTAAAATGAATGTTAAAAATAAATGTTAAAGAAAAGAATTATCAAATTACTTGATAGCCACAATCAAAGAAAGTTTTGACATCGTATTTTAAGAACTTATAAAAACTATCCCAATATCCCAAACCAGAAAGTAAAATAGAAATTGAAAGAATCTATCAATTACCTGTTGAAATAAAGTCTCCTAGCCATATTTTTGCCAAATTACAGTGTTCTGAACTCAAAGAGAAATACTCGAACTAACCATAAAGAAACCATTCAAATATTTTGGAACCACAGTCAGGATTACACAAGATTTAACATCTACTACGTTAAAGAAAAAATTTATTCCAGATGGCAAAATATCTAGGATTATTAACCAAAAATAACATACCCAGCAAAATTAAGCATAATCCTGCAGGAGAAAATGGGTATTTAATGAAATAAAAGGATGTCAAACATTCTTGATAAAAAGAGTAGGGCTGGATAGAAAATTTGGCTTACAAATATAAGACTGAAGAGATACATAAAAAAGCAAACGTGAAAGAGAAATCATAGGAGATTCAAAAAAAGATTAAACTGTTTATATTCTTAAATGGGAAGATGATACATATAATTCATAAGAATGATATCAATATTAGGGCAATTAGAAGGATTCTATATAGGCAAAAGGCATGAAAGTGAGTTGATTGTACTTTTTCCTTCTGCTATATATTTTAAAATCAACTTAATCAATGAACACTTATTGAGCATTTTCACTGTGAAGATTACAGAGATTTATAAATGAGTCATATATTCTCTCTTTTTTTTTCCTTTTTTTTATTTAATGATTACTTTATAATGACAACATTATTCCTTGCACTCGTTTCTTTTCCGATTTTTTTCCCCCTCCCTCCCTCCACCCCCTCCCCTAGATGGCAAGCAGTCCTTTATATGTTGGATATGTTGCAGTATATCCTAGATACAATATATGTTTTCAGAATCGAACAGTTCTCTTGTTGCATAGGGAGAATTGGATTCAGAAGGTATAAATAACCCGGGAAGAAAAACTAAAATGCAGATAGTTCACATTTGTTTCCCAGTGTTCATTCTTTGGGTGTAGCTGCTTATGTCCGTCATTTATCAATTGAAACTTAGGTCTCTTTGTCAAAGAAATCCACTTCCATCAAAATATGTCCTCATACAATATCGTTGTCGAAGTGTATAATGATCTCCTGGTTCTGCTCTTTTCACTTAGCATCAGTTCATGTAAGTCTCACCAGTCCTCTCTGTATTCATCCTGCTGGTCATTTCTTACAGAACAATAATATTCCATAACATTCATATACCACAATTTACCCAGCCATTCTCCAATTGATGGGCATCCATTCATTTTCCAGTTTCTAGCCACTACAAATAGGGCTGCCACAAACATTTTGGCACATACAGGTCCCTTTCCCTTCTTTAGTATTTCTTTGGGATATAAGCCCAATAGAAACACTGCTGGATCAAAGGGTATGCACAATTTGATAATTTTTTGGGCATAATTCCAGATTGCTCTCCAGAATGGTTGGATTCGTTCACAACTCCACCAACAATGCATTAGTGTCCCAGTTTTCCCGCATCCCCTCCAACGTTCATCATTATTTTTTCCTGTCATCGTAGCCAATCTGACAGGTGTGTAGTGGTATCTCAGAGTTGTCTTAATTTGCATTTCTCTGATCAATAATGATTTGGAACACTCTTTCATATGAGTGGTAATAGTTTCAATTTCATCCTCTGAAAATTGTCTGTTCATATCCTTTGACCATTTATCAATTGGAGAATGGCTTGATTTCTTATAAATTTGAGTCAGTTCTCTATATATTTTAGAAATGAGGCCTTTATCAGAACCTTTAACTGTGAAGATGTTTTCCCAGTTTGTTGCTTCCCTTCTAATCTTGTTTGCATTAGTTTTGTTTGTACAAAGGCTTTTTAATTTGATGTAATCAAAATTTTCTATTTTGTGATCACAGTAATGTGATCAGTTCATCTTTGGTCACAAATTTCTTTCTCCTCCACAAGTCTGAGAGATAAACTATTCTATGTTCCTCTAATTTATTTATAATCTCGTTCTTTATGCCTAGGTCATGGACCCATTTTGATCTTATCTTGGTATATGGTGTTAGGTGTGGGTCCATGCCTAATTTCTGCCATACTAATTTCCAATTATCCCAGCAGTTTTTATCAAATAATGAATTCTTTTCCCAGGAGTTAGGGGGTTTGGGTTTGTCAAACACTAGATTGCTATAGTTGACTATTCTGTCTTGTGAACCTAACCTTTTCCACTGATCCACTAATCTATTTCTTAGCCAATACCAAATGGTTTTGGTGTGAGTCATATATTCTCATTTATTATAGTTCAGAAATGTGTACCCAGGGAAAATATCTTGAGCTCCACCAATATGCTCATTGTCCAGATCCTTACTATGGTTTCACCCACCAACCACAAGAAGATAAGGCAACAAAAAGATAGCAGAAAAATATGAAGTCAGAAATTAACACCTGGATCTGGTTCCCAGATTTTCTATAATTAGAATCAGTCAAGTCGCTTTATCCATGGGAATCTCAATTTCTTCATCTATATTGTGAGGATATTGGATAAGGCCAGGGGCATGCTAGAGCTAGCTTTAACTGAATCAGCAACCCAATTATTACATTTTCAATGTATTGATTTACATCTTGGCAACCTGGAGTCAGTGCTCAGGTTGATTATTGAGACTTCAGAAAGTAATGGAGAAAATGTCAATAATGCAGATAAAACAGCTGAGTAACACACTTTTAGGTTAATTGTTAAACACTCAGACTAGATAATCTCTAAGGTTCTCTCAGCATTAATATTTTGTAATTTTATACTTCTTTATTTCTTCAACAAAAATGAGAAGGAATATATTTCATTTGGTTACTCATTGTGCCATCATGAGGACTAAATGATATCTTGCATGTTAATTCAACAAAAACATTATTATTGAAAAAAATTATTATTCAACAGGGTATGGCAATACATTATCATTTGGCTCCACTTCCAAGCCCTGTGACCACCTTGAATTAATTTTATCCTAATGTCACCACTTTCCTATGTTTTTTTGTCTTCCCAATAGAGAACAAGCTCTTTAAGAACAGAGTCTACCTCATTTTTTTGTTTGTATCTTTAGGACCTAAAAAAGTGCCTGAAACATAGTAGGCATAAAATATATGTTTATTAATTTGCTGATGCTCTTGTGATTCATTGAGTGGGTACCACTAAACATTTATTCTAGAAGAATTTCTCAATATCAACTTCTGCTAGATGAAAATAAGTCCTTAGAAATATCAGCTATGGTCAGAGTGACCATATTGTGACTTTGTTGCACATAGCAGATGCTCTTTTAACCAGTAGTTTTGTCATTTGTCATAACAATAAAAGGAAGGAAATAAGCATTTATTAAACACATACTATGTGCCTGGCCCTATGCTAAGTATTTTACAAATAATTCATTTGATTGTTTCAATAATCCTGCAAAGTAGGTGCTACTATTATCTTTTTTTATATATATATTTGAGGAAATAGAAGCAAACATATTAAATGATGCTCCCAGAGACACACAGCAAGTAAATGTCAGGAGGCATATTTGACCTGGGAACTTCTTGATTCCAGAATCCAAACACTATAACTCTGACTATGTAAATCCTGACTTAGGGGCCTAGATTTATAGACAAAACCAAGAATTCTATGCTGGTGTATCAGCAATCCATTTATGTGGTACCTACAATGTAGAAATACTATGCTAAGTGTTGAAGGAAAACAAATACAAAAAAAGTGCTCAAAGAGTTTATTTTTTTACTAAACATTCCCTAATATGAGGCCACTTTTGGAGATGCATTTATTATTCAGGTATCTAACTATGCTCATTGAATCACAGACCCACTCTATTTAGCAATACTGATCCAACTGGATTTGAAGTCAAGACCTAAATGTTAGGCCTTAATTCTTTGTGGTCATGTAGAAGTCCATTTACTTCTCTTGATCTGTTTCCTGTTCTATAAAAACAAAGGACCACATGATCTCTTAAGTCTTACCCAGGCCAAACATTCTATTTCTATGATCCTGTTTGTATCATTGAATAGAAAGTGTATTTGTATATGCTAAATATATAACTTTGAGCCAGAGGAATTATCAGAGTATATTAAGGCTATAAGAAAGTGCCAACAAAACATTTAGAGTCATCTTTGAATTTAGAGTCATCTCTAGACCCATCAAGAATTTCTGCTAAAACACAAAAAAAATTGATTAAGAAAGGGACTGATATTATTGCAATCAAAGTCTATGCACATGTGACACAAATGGAATTTGCAGGCTATTTTAAAACTGGGAAAGAAATGCATATTGAATTTTACTCAAGAAACATTTAAAACCTATCTATCATGATGTGCAAAGTAATGTCCTATAAATTAGGAAGACAAAGGCAAAAATGAAAAGCAGTTATAGTCTCTGATTCTGTAGCACCATGTCTATTAGTCCTGATAGCATTTCCTCTAAAGTTCACTCTCACCGAGAAACATTGCTGTAGCCAAATTTCTACTTGGATGAAGAAGTAATGATAACTCTACATCACCATGATTCCCTTTGATAAGACTAATCAATTATGTCAGTTTTAGCAGTCATTTCATGGCTTCTCTGCATTGTATAGGTTCACTTATGCCACAAACAGTTGAAAATGTACGTTTTTGTTTTTGTTTTGGAGTTGAGAGAGTAAAGTAAAAAATTCCCTCACTGAAATATGCTCCAAAAGCAAAGGTGATCCTGATGCTCAACTAAGCTGAACATCTTTGGGACAAAATATTTCATTAGAACCTTGGGAGTTGGGACAAGTTATTTCCAAGAATAAAACACAAAACAGGAAATAAATCAATACCATCACCAATGACATTAAAAAATAATCAATATAGTTTGAATTGAATTCTGAAATGGTTTTCTGTTCTCCCACATATTTTCATGATTTTTTAAAGGAAGTCATCCAATTCCATCTTGTTTTTAAATAAATATTGTCACTCATAGATTAACTTATCAATCAACAAGCATTTGTTTTATATATATATATATACATATATATATATATATATAATTGCTTATTATATGCCAAATTCTAAGCTGAACACAAAGAATTTAAAATAAAAACAGCCTCTGTCCTCAAAAAGCTTTAATTCTCATGGAACAGAATATATTCCTAAATCAGTACATAAAACAATAAATGAAATGTAGTTTTAGAATGAAAGACAAGGCAAAGCACTAATCACAGAAGGGGACAGGAATTACCTCATAAGGAGAGTAGTGCTTGTGCAAAAAGATGATGATAGGTCATTGTTTCCTTGCCAATAAACTCTGAGTCATTTCCAAGAAGTGGTGATGAACTTGCCCTAAGTCATCCATATTCCTGAATTCTCATTCCTCTTAGAAAAGGTAACATCTATATCCACAAAAAAATGTTTGTGGTATTGTGTCCTCTTCAGAGATTAGATCCTGGACAGTGTAAAGATTAGCACATGATCTCAAAAGACTTCTACTACTCATAAGACTAATTTCTGGGCTGACATGATAATAACCAGGTGGGAGATGTATGATGCTATGAAGTCATTATCTCACTATTCTACACAATCATAGAACATAGGATCATAAAGCTGAAAGGGACCCAAGGGGTCATTTGGTCCAACCTCATCATTTTACATATGGGTAAACTGAGGCTCAAAGAGTAACTTTCCAGGGTTATGCAGTTAAATATCTGAGCAAGGATTCAAACTCAGGTGTTCTTGACACAAACTTCCGAACTCTATTCACTATTCAATCAACAAGCAACTTCTTTAGTTTGTTAGTTTAGTATGACCTCTTTATATTGTAGACAAAGAAACTAGTTGAAATATAAGATCCCATTCTGGAACCATAGATTTCCTGATTCCCTAACTAGTACTCTTTCCATCATATAATGTTGCTCTCATAGAATTCAATATGAACATTCAGCTGAGATAGACCCTTTTGATAATGCTGCTTTGCAGATTATCAGCTTATATTAGCAGATATGAGCTAATAATCAAGAGCAATACCATATCAGCCAATCTTGCAAATCTCAAGCTTCAAAAACTTAGGAAATTCTTTTGTGGCATCCATATTTAACTTGCTTTAAAATGTGAACACTGCAAATTTAGCCTATCATACTGAGTTAACAGTATAAGGATTAATACACAATACAAGAAGAATATATGAAGGCATAGGTCTTTTATGACATTTCTTTTCATGAGTGAGAAGGGACCTGATAATTTATATTATTAGACCTCTTCTCACAAGTAAAGATAAATGTCATCCAGGGCTAAAACTCTTCAGTATTACATACGATAAAAGTTTTCTCTGTCTTACTAGGGTATTTTTTCCATTTCTTTATTTTGCCAAAATGGCCTTTATTTTATTATCACTTTTTTTCTTTAAAACAAAAAGTGAAATAGAATATATTAAAAGAAAATGTCTAATTTAATTGAAAGTAATGCTGTATGCAAGAATTCTGTAGTAATGGGGACCCAGAAATAGTTTAGAATCATAAAAAGATGGGCACAATAATGTATAAGTCCATCCACAATGTTTTACCATTTGTAAAACAGTTGTAAATGGTTAAGTGAATGTTGTGTCATCTGTGAGTATTCATGATACTGACCAACAACTTAACCAGCAAGTGATAGAAAACAGAGGAATACTGAAGATTTCAGAATTTATGTCAAATGCTAAGACAATGTCTATTCAGAAGCCAGATAAGCAGAGATGAAAACATATTATAGAACTGCTAAGTTCCTGGGACTCCTCTTAATATACTTGGATGGAGACGACAGATCTCATTTAAAGTTAAAAGGCAATGTAGCATAATAGATAGAGGACTGATCTTAGAGTCAGGAAGAACTGGATAAAAATTCTGCAGTGAGGCCATGAAATATACTTAAACAACTTGAGTCTTTGTTCCTTACCCTTAAAATAGTAGTAATAGCAATAACATCTACCTCATGAGGTTTTTCAATGAAAGAGTTTAAGTAATCTCAAAGGACTGTACAGATTTCAGCCTGATAAAAGTTAAAGGAAGTCAGAATTCAAATCAATCTAAAAGAGAATAATCTAAAAATTAGAACTGCCCCAAAATAAAACTCCTCAGTTCCATCATTAGAAGACTTCACAGTCATAGATTTACATATTTAGAGCTGGAAGAGATCTTAGAGGTCATATAGTCCTAACCCTTTCATTTTACCCAGGAGAAAACTGAGGACCAAAGAGTTAAATGACTTTCCAGAAGACTAGATGAAAGAAGCTCTCTGGTAGAATAAAGAATACTGGATTTGGAGTTTGAAGATTTAGCTTCAAATCCCATATTTGAAATGATGTCTGATCAAGAATTTGGAGTAAATACTATTTTGTTACAAGAAAAGATAAGCAGGATGGTTTCAGAAAAACTTTAAAAGACTTAGATTAACTGATTTTTAGATGATGTGTCACAATCAACTGTGAATGATTTTGCTATCTATTCTCAGCAATACAGTGATCTAAGACAACCCCAAAGAACTCATGATGAAAAATACCATCCATCTCCAGAGAAAGAATAGTTGCAGTCTGAATACAGATAGAATATTCTCTCTTAGATTGATTTGAATCTGCTTACTTTTAATTTTATAATAGACTGATATCTGTACTGTCCTTTAAGATTAAGCTTTTCCATTAAAAACCTTGTGAGGCAGATGCTATTGCTTTTATTCCTATTTTAAGGGTAAGAAACTTAGCCTTAAGTTGTTTCAGTATCTTTCATGACCTCATTTAAAAAATCTTTTTGCAAGCTGTTTTCTTTTGGCAATATGACTAATAAGAAAATATAACTACACATACATAATCTTATCAAATTGCTTGCTTGGTGGGAGTAGAGAATGTTGAACTCAAAATTTTTAAAAACCTTAAAGATTGTATAGATGTCAAAAAATAAATATTTTTAAAAGATAGCTGTGAGTGGGGGAAAAAAAAGTTTGAAGGACATGAGAACAAAATGGCTCTATTTTTTTCCTAAGCTAGTGAGAAACCTTTCAAATCTCATCCTGTTCTTTGGACTATGGATATGGAGCTCATAACTAGTTTATTATTCAAAACTTGTCTAACAGGTAGAATCTAGCATAGCCTTTGAGAACATGAGGGTTATTATCATGCTACAAGGTACCAGCATAGAATTTGGTTAAGTTATTACTAATAATTTGTGAATGCATCAAAGTAGCACCAAGTAAGTGATTTAGTCACAAATCATAAACAAAATGAAGGATGGCACCAATTTTGTGATTGGGACTTTAAAGTAGAGAAACATTGTCCATTTTCTCCTACTTTCTCCTGATAGTAAAGCCTAGTTATCAAAGGTAGATAGCTTAAAAAAAAAAAAAGGAGAATAGTAGAAAGATCCCTACAAAGACTCAGACCTAGACCTTGTCATAGCCCTGGAATTTGTACACAATTAGAAAATTCAAACAATATTATCAGGTATTGAGAAGAGCTCTGAATTAGGATTAATCTGAATTCTGGTCTTAGTTCAGCCTATCACTAGTTGCATGACTTTAAGACATTGTTTTAGATTCTCTAAGCCAATAGAATAAGAGAATTCTAAATCTGGAATAGATCTTACTTGTCCTATGTTTCATACTCATCATTTTGCAACTTTCGAAACTGAAGCACAGAAAAAATAAATTGTTGTGCTATGGAAGCCACCTCCCAGTGGCTGCTGGAGGTCTAACTCAGACCTATGGAATGGCTCTCTTCCTATGAGAGGATGATGATGATGATATGAGGAGAGTGAGAGGCAATTGTGTTGTCTGACCTCTCTCCTCTTCCCTCTGCCTCCAATTTATTTCATTACCAGTCTACAAACAACACCTGTGTCAGTAAACGCTTCCCCACAACTTCCTCAAGTGTCACAAGCCACAGCTGCAGAGGGTCTCAGAGAATTGACCTGCCTCTTCACCCAGAAATGGTCCTTAACAATAAATAATTCACCCAAAGTTGTAGCTGATGTCCAAAACTTAGCTTCAGAAACCAGGCCTACCACTAAGTTACTCTTCCAGCTTGGACAAATTATTTAATTTCTTATCTGTAAAATTATGTAGTCAAACTAGATGATCTTTGAAAGATATACAGAAGGAATATAAATTCAGAGCAGAAAAAAACTTTAGTGGTCCCATCAATTCCAACACCCTCATTTTACAGATGGGAAAACCAGAGCCTATAAGGAAATTTCATGATTTACTTCAAGTCACATGAGTGCTATAAATGGCAGAAGTGGGATTTGAACCTGGATCATCTGACTCCAAATCCAATGTTTTACACACACACACACACACACAAACACACGTGCAAGCGTGCAACTAATAGGTTTGTCTATTACTCTGTCTATTACATCAAAATATCTAAGTATCCTCATCTATAAAATACAAATGAAAATATTTCTCATTTATCTGACAGGGCTATTGTATGAGTGAAATAAAACAACAGAGATAAAGGTATTTTTACTACATGAAGCTAAAATATTGGTGGAAATACTATTTTCTTTCTCAAATGACTTGCCCCTTTATAATGGCTTCTCAATTCTTGTCATCTTATTCTTAAAGGTCTGCTAAATGGATTCCTATGCTTTTGATTGATTTATCTTCCATTCTCAACAGTCTGTCACTTTAACTGATGCTTTACTAACATGGCCCTTTTGCCTCTTGCTTAGCTCTGTAGGAAAACATCTCAATTCCTGGCTATGCAAGCAACTTCAGTTTTTAAAAAGAATTTTTTACCTTCCTGCTTTGCATATCATTACTTTTGCTGTAGATTTGAAAGAAGGTAAGTACATTTTTTTTGAAAAGTTTAACCTAGTAAAGATAGAGGTTTTAGTGAAGAAATGGTAAGGAACTATGTCTAGATCTAGTGGAGGAATACTTCATATTTGATGTCTAACTTTTAGCATTTAAAAGTTATTTGATTGTCATGTCAATCCATAAGATCATAGATTTTAGAGAAAGGAGAAATTAACTGCCTTGTTTTATAGATGAACACAAATGAAGTTCAAATGGCACCCAAAGTATCACAGGTAGTAAATGGTAGAGTGGGTTCTGTGATTCTACTTTCCACTGAACAATGCTTACATTAATATAGAAAGTCACTTAAAAATGACAGAAAGACACACACATACATACACACACAAAGAAAGAAAGATAAAAGAAAGAGAAAGAGATGAGAGAGATATAAAAGAGATAGAGAAATGGAAGAGTTAAGGAGATAGAGAGATGAAAGAGAGATAAATAAGAGAGAAAGAGGGAGGAGGAGAAAAGGAAGGAGGGAGGAAGACAGAGAAAGGAGAGAGAGTTGATAGAGAGGGAAGGAGAGAGGAAAAGAGGGAGGAAGAGAGAGACATGAGAGAGAGTTGAAAGAGAAAGAGAAGTAAAGAGTGAGGAAGGGAAGAAAGGAGAGAGAGAGAGAGAAAGAGAGAAAGAGAGAGGAGAGAGATTTGATGTTTTGATTCTGACAGGTTTTTTTTTTTTGAAGCAGGGGTTGGGGGATGGGGGTGGTTGAGTCATTCAAAGCTCTCCATAGCAGCAATTTCTCTATTCCCTCTTTGATGCTTTTTCCTAGACACAGCTTATGGTATACTACAGTAATTAAACAAATTAATTAATATAACATAATCTCATTTATCTAAAAATAACTAAGACCTCCCCACCCCCAATCAACCCCAAACTTTCAGGGACCCCTGTTCCTAAAGTCCATCTGGGGACAGGAAACTATATAAAGACCCCAGCTTAATTACCTGGCAGAAATCCTGTGATATAATACTGGCATCCTTAGTATAACTGAGTCCTTGTTCTGTATCAGAGCTCTGCCTGACAAACTTCCCATGAGTGTGAGAGCAAAACAGTGAGCATATTCATCTCTCAAGGAGACTGAGATCCTGAAAGAAATCCCAAAATGAAAACTGCCAGGAATATTATAGCCAAGGAGACTGAGAGTTCCCAAAGACCTTTGGAAGCACCTGGGGATCACCACTTTCTATAGTTGGTTTCTAAGTCTTTTTCCTAAAGAAGGCTAGTTCCAGAATTCTCATTTGGTATATTTCAGCAGATATGTAATTCAGGAAGCATAAAATCACAGATTTAGAAATAGAAAGCAATTTACTGCACATCTAGTCCTACCCACTCTTTTAATAGATCAGGAAACAGAGGCCCAGAGAGATTTAATAGCTTATCCTAGGTGATATGAATAAGCCATGGTAAAAGCAAGAATCATAGTTAGAGGTTTCTCAATTATTTAGAAAGATATTTTGAGGCTTGAGGATTAAGGTTTGCTTAGACATCTCTGGAACCTATATAATAATTAGTGTATAGAAAAGGACAAGTTTAGTCATCTGGACCTCCATATTAACTCCAACTCTTTTTTTGTCCTAATTACAAAAGAAGTTCAAATTACAATTTAAGGCAACAATTTAAATCTGGGCAAAATTAAATGTAACCAGTTTTAAATGGATCACCTCATACCTTGTTTTAAAAAAAAAAAAAACTTCTAGGTTAGAATCCGTTGCTGATTGTTTTCGTAATGGGAGAAGATGACGAAATAGAGATACATGATTTATTTCTCAGCCTAAAACAGATTTTGGTTATTTTTTTTCTTTACAGCTTGTTACAAAGTTTATAAAACCCTATAACAATCAAAATAGGGTATCAGAGAAAATCAGAGACTGATGTGGAAGATATTCAAAGTATATTTCCCTGTAGAGTCAACACAGTGCTAGATACTATAGGAGAAATCCATAGAAATCAAGGCAGAATGTTACCTATAGTCAAACCTCCAGTGGTCAAGAGGTAGTCCAAGTTATAGACACAAGATTTACTACCATTGTGGAGTGATAAAGAACTCAGTAACAAGTTGGGTGGGATTTGCTTACTCCAAAGGGCTCTATCCTCATTATGGCTTTTAACATAAATTTATCCCTCCTCTTCTGACTCTATGCCTGAAGTCAGAAGACCTGAAATGGAAACTTACTACTTGTAGAATCTTGGCCAAGTCCCTCAACTTCTTTAGATCTCACTTTTCTCATTTATAAGGTGAAAGAGTTGGACAAAATCACCTTCTAATTCTACATCTATATATAGTACTCTCTCTGGCGCTGTGGCTCCTTAACTTATACTTTTACTTAAAAGTCTGATTCACCAGGGGAGACTACCATGAGATTCAAAAGATATTCTGTCAATCAGAATGACAAGTATAATAGGTTCACAAGTCCCCACTGGTATATTCTATTTTAATAGTCAGCCAGTAAACAGAATTATCTCAAGGCAAATGCATTTACTAACCTAGCATACTTAGAATAGCAACTAGAAAATATCCCTTCCTCAAAGATTTAGAACACACTCTGAAACAAGTCAAGTGCTACAAAATAATCCAAGATGGGCAGAGAGAAGCCAGGAAGATCCCTGACCTCTCCCTAGTCTTTTTTTTCAGAAACAATGTTAAACCAATACTCTAAATGGATTCTGGACTGACAGAATGCACAAACAAAGTTAGAATAAAATAAATTTCCAGCTTAAGGTAACTTAATATCTGTTTCACTTGAGTAAAAGGTGAGTACAGCTCAAGGAAGATGATATCCAAACAAGGCAGTGGGAGGCTCTTAGTCACAAATCAGCAGACTAATGGCACAGCAAGCCAGATATGAGGCCTTTAGTCCCAGCATAGACAGCAAATTGCTGCCCCAGAACAGCAGCACAACAGGTACAAGCCAGGTCAGGTCATCACAGCCATCAGCACCTGAGACCCTAGGGCAGAAAGCCAAAGACCAGGCCCCTGGCTCCAACATAAGAAGCCTGAGTAGTGCACCAGGAATAGAGCTCAACTTTTAAAAATGAGCAAAAAATCAAAAAGACAAAAACCACAGGGACTTCTGGTTAAGATGGCGGAGAGGAGGCTCACAGTTGCATAAGCTCCGCGCTTTCTCTCACTATCCACTTCATTACAAGCCTCTGAATCAATGCTTGACTGAAAAAAACCCACAAATAGTTACCAAGAGAAGCCATCCTTGAGATCCGCCAAGAAAGGTCTGTCTTTACTGGAGGGCTGGGGCGGTTTTAGATCGGGCGCAGGCTGAGGGCAGCGGCAGTGAGAGCACGGGAGCAGAGCTGAGAGGGGGTGGGGAGTGATCGTAGCCGTCTCTGCGGGGAGAGCTTCGCTACAGGTTTGGAACCTGCAGCAAGTCAACAGCCCAGCAGAGAAGCTAAAAACACCGGGGCTGAAGAACACAACCGCAAACAGCTGGAGTCTCTCAGGACCTGGCCGCCCCCTTCCTTCCCCCCCCTCAGTGACTCAGCACGCTTTGGGATCTCAGAGCGCAGGCGCAGCACAGTCCTGCTAGTGCCTCACTGCTGCCCCCTGCAGTCTGTAGAGGAAGCTCGATAACACACCCAGCCCCCCCCCAAAGAAAGACTCCAGTTTTTTCTGTTTTTCTTTGGTAGTTTGTCTCTGATTAATACACAGAATGAGCAAGAAGCTGAAGAGGACTTTAACCCTTGACAGCTTCTACACAGATAGAGAGCAGACTCTAAATCCTGAGGAGACTAAAAACAGGCAGTCCCCAGGTGATTCCCCAAAGGAGGAGATCGTCTGTTCCTCAGCACAGATGAACCTCATAGAAGTGATTAAAAAGGCTCTCACAAGGGAGCTAGAAGAAAAATGGGAAAGCAGAGTGAGGCTTGGCAAAAGGAGAAGGAAGCTTGGGAAAAGGAGAGGGAGGCTTGGCAAAAGAGCCTGGAGAAGTCAGTTAAAGAGAGAGTGGATAAAGAAGTAAAATCCTTGAAAAATAGGATTAGTGAACTGGAAACAGAAAACAGCTCTCTAAAAAACAAAATTGGCGAAATGGAAAAAAATTCCACAGAACAAAAGAACTCAATTGGACAATTAGAGAAAGATTTTAAAAAGTGAGTGAAGAGAATACTTCACTGAAAATCAGAATTGAACAAGTGGAATTGAATGACTCGAGGAGACAAGAAGAATCAGTCAAGCAAATCCAAAAAAATCAAACAATGGAGAAAAATGTGAAATACCTTCTGGGGAAGACAACAGACCTGGAAAACAGATCCAGGAGAGACAATCTGAGAATCATTGGACTCCCAGAAAAACATGATGAAAAAAAGAGCCTGGACACTATCTTCCAGGAAATTATCAAAGAGAACTGCCCAGAAGTCATAGGAACAGAGGAAAAAATAAACATTGAAAGGATTCATCGATCACCCACTGAAAGGGATCCTAAAATCAAAACACCAAGGAATATAGTGGCCAAATGCCAGAACCCTCAGATGAAAGAAAAAATATTGCAAGCGGCTAGAAAAACCCAATTCAAGTATCAAGGAGCCACAATAAGGATCACCCAGGATCTGGCAGCATCCACATTAAAAGATCGAAGGGCCTGGAATATGATATTCCGAAAGGCTAAGGAACTTGGTATGCAACCAAAAATAACTTACCCAGCGAGAATGAGCATCTTTTTCCAGGGAAGAAGATGGACATTCAACGAAGTAAGCGAATTTCATCTATTTCTGATGAAAAAACCAGAACTTAACAAAAAGTTTGATCTACAAATATAGAACTCAAGAGAAATCTAAAAAGGTAAAGATTAATCTTGGGAACTATATTTTGACTATATAGATGTATAAAGAATACATGTATACCTTGTTCTAGAAATTGATGTGGAAAGGACATTGTACCAGAAAAAGGGTAAAGTGGGGGTAGTACATCTCATGAAGAGGCATAGGAAACCTATTATATCTGA
Source organism: Antechinus flavipes (assembly GCF_016432865.1). Classification (NCBI taxonomy): domain Eukaryota; kingdom Metazoa; phylum Chordata; class Mammalia; order Dasyuromorphia; family Dasyuridae; genus Antechinus; species Antechinus flavipes. The sequence continues at coordinate 437,758,143 of NC_067400.1, forward strand.
GAGAAAGAATGGAGGGGGATGAATATAGTGGGTATCTTACTGCCTTCAGAATTGGCTTTAAGTGAAAAATCTTAAGACATATTCAATCTATGGTGAAACTTCTCCCATCTCATTGAAAAGTGAGAAGGGAAAAGTGGAAAGGGAAGGAATAAGCTAAGCGGAAGGGAATACGGGAACTGGGAGGGAAAGGGGTAAGATAGGGGGAGGAACTCTAAGGCGGGGGGAGGGACACTAAAAAGGGAGGGCTGTGAGAAGCAAGGGGTGCTCACAAGCTTAATACTTGGAAGGGGGGGAAAGGGGAAAGAAGGGAGGAAAGCATAAACCGGGGTTAACAAGATGGCAAGTAATACAGAATTGGTCATTCTAACCATAAATGTGAACGGGGTAAACTCCCCCATAAAGAGGAAGCGGTTAGCAGAATGGATTAAAAGCCAGAATCCTACAATATGTTGTTTACAGGAAACACACCTGAAGCGGGGAGATACATGCAGGTTAAAGGTAAAAGGTTGGAGCAAAATCTACTATGCTTCAGGTGAAGTCAAAAAAGCAGGGGTAGCCATCCTGATCTCAGATCAAGCTAAAGCAAAAATTGACCTAATTAAAAGAGATAAGGAAGGACACTATATCTTGCTAAAGGGTAGCATGGATAATGAAGCACTATCTATATTAAACATATATGCACCAAGTGGGGTAGCATCTAAATTCTTAAAAGAGAAACTAAGAGAGCTGCAAGAAGAAATAGACAGTAAAACTATAATAGTGGGAGATCTTAACCTTGCACTCTCAGAATTAGATAAATCAAACCAGAAAATAAATAAGAAAGAAGTCAAAGAGGTAAACAGAATACTAGAAAAGCTAGATATGATAGATCTCTGGAGAAAATGTAATGGAGACAGAAAGGAATACACTTTCTTTTCAGCAGTTCATGGAACCTATACAAAAATTGACCATATATTAGGACATAAAAACCTCAAACTCAAATGTAGTAAGGCAGAAATAGTAAATGCATCCTTTTCAGACCACGATGCAATGAAAATTACATTCAACAAAAAAGCAGGGGGAAGTAGACCAAAAAATAATTGGAAACTAAATAATCTCATACTAAAGAATGATTGGGTAAAACAGCAAATCATAGACATAATTAATAACTTCACCCAAGAAAACGATAATAATGAGACATCATACCAAAATGTATGGGATGCAGCCAAAGCGGTAATAAGGGGAAATTTCATATCTCTAGAGGCCTATTTGTATAAAATAGAGAAAGAGAAGGTCAATGAATTGGGTTTGCAATTAAAAATGCTAGAAAAGGAACAAATTAAAAACCCCCAGTCAAACACTAAACTTGAAATTCTAAAAGTAAAAGGTGAGATCAATAAAATTGAAAGTAAAAAAACTATTGAATTGATTAATAAAACTAAGAGTTGGTTCTATGAAAAAACCAACAAAATAGACAAACCCTTAGTAAATCTGATTAAAAAAAGGAAAGAGGAAAATCAAATTGTTAGTCTTAAAAATGAAAAGGGAGAACTCACCACTAACGAAGAGGAAATTAGAGCAATAATTAGGAGTTACTTTGCCCAACTTTATGCCAATAAATTCGACAACTTAAATGAAATAGAAAAATACCTCCAAAAATACAGCTTGCCCAAACTAACAGAGGAAGAAGTAAATATCCTAAACAGTCCCATCTCAGAAAAAGAAATAGAACAAACTATCAATCAACTCCCTAAGAAAAAATCCCCAGGACCAGATGGATTTACATGTGAATTCTACCAAACATTTAAAGAACAATTAACTCCAATGTTATATAAACTATTTGAAAAAATAGGGATTGAAGGAGTCCTACCAAACTCCTTTTATGACACAGATATGGTACTGATACCTAAACCAGGTAGGCTGAAAACAGAGAAAGAAAATTATAGACCAATCTCCCTAATGAATATTGATGCTAAAATCTTAAATAAAATATTAGCAAAAAGATTACAGAAAATTGTCACCAGGATAATACACTATGACCAAGTAGGATTTATACCAGGAATGCAGGGCTGGTTCAATATTAGGAAAACTATTAGCATAATTGACTATATCAATAACCAAACAAACAAAAACCACATGATCATCTCAATAGATGCAGAAAAAGCATTTGATAAAATCCAACATCCATTCCTAATAAAAACACTTGAGAGCATAGGAATAAATGGACTTTTCCTTAAAATAGTCAGGAGCATATATTTAAAACCATCAGTAAGCATCATATGCAATGGGGAAAAACTGGAACCTTTCCCAGTAAGATCTGGAGTGAAGCAAGGTTGCCCACTATCACCATTATTATTTAATATCGTATTAGAAACACTAGCCTCGGCAATAAGAGTCGAGAAAGATATAAAAGGAATTAGAGTAGGCAATGAGGAAACCAAACTATCACTCTTTGCAGATGATATGATGGTATACCTAGAGAACCCCAGAGATTCTACCAAAAAGCTATTGGAAATAATTCATAATTTTAGCAAAGTAGCTGGCTACAAAATAAATCCCCATAAATCCTCAGCATTTTTATACATCACCAACAAAACCCAACAGCAAGAGATACAAAGAGAAATTCCATTCAGAATAACTGTTGATACCATAAAATATTTGGGAATCTATCTACCAAAGGAAAGTCAGGAATTATATGAGCAAAATTATAAAAAAGTCTCCACACAAATAAAGTCAGACTTAAATAATTGGAAAAATATTAAGTGCTCTTGGATTGGCCGAGCGAACATAATAAAGATGACAATACTCCCTAAACTAATCTATTTATTTAGTGCTATACCAATCAGACTTCCAAGAAAATATTTTATTGATCTAGAAAAAATAACAACAAAATTCATATGGAACAATAAAAAGTCGAGAATCTCAAGGGAACTAATGAAAAAAAAATCAAATGAAGGTGGCCTAGCTGTACCTGATCTAAAATTATATTATAAAGCAGCAGTCACCAAAACCATTTGGTATTGGCTAAGAAATAGATTAGTGGATCAGTGGAAAAGGCTAGGCTCACAAGACAGAATAGTCAATTATAGCAATCTAGTGTTTGACAAACCCAAAGCCCCTAACTTCTGGGAAAAGAATTCATTATTTGATAAAAACTGCTGGGATAATTGGAAATTAGTATGGCAGAAATTAGGCATGGACCCACACTTAACACCATATACCAAGATAAGATCAAAATGGGTCTATGACCTAGGCATAAAGAACGAGATTATAAATAAATTAGAGGAACATAGAATAGTTTATCTCTCAGACTTGTGGAGGAGAAAGAAATTTGTGACCAAAGATGAACTAGAGACCATTACTGATCACAGAATAGAAAATTTCGATTACATCAAATTAAAAAGCCTTTGTACAAATAAAACTAATGCAAACAAGATTAGAAGGGAAGCAACAAACTGGGAAAACATTTTCACAGTTAAAGGTTCTGATAAAGGCCTCATTTCCAAAATATATAGAGAACTGACTCAAATTTATAAGAAATCAAGCCATTCTCCAATTGATAAATGGTCAAAGGATATGAACAGACAATTTTCAGAGGATGAGATTGAAACTATTACCACTCATATGAAAGAGTGTTCCAAATCATTATTGATCAGAGAAATGCAAATTAAGACAACTCTGAGATACCACTACACACCTGTCAGATTGGCTAAGATGACAGGAAAAAATAATGATGAATGTTGGAGGGGATGCGGGAAAACTGGGACACTAATGCATTGTTGGTGGAGTTGTGAACGAATCCAACCATTCTGGAGAGCAATCTGGAATTATGCCCAAAAAATTATCAAAATGTGCATATCCTTTGATCCAGCAGTGTTTCTATTGGGCTTATATCCCAAAGAAATACTAAAGAAGGGAAAGGGACCTGTATGTGCCAAAATGTTTGTAGCAGCCCTGTTTGTAGTGGCTAGAAACTGGAAAATGAATGGATGCCCATCAATTGGAGAATGGCTGGGTAAATTGTGGTATATGAATGTTATGGAATATTATTGTTCTGTAAGAAATGACCAGCAGGATGAATACAGAGAGGCTTGGAGAGACCTACATGAACTGATGCTAAGTGAAATGAGCAGAACCAGGAGATCATTATACACTTCGACAACGATATTGTATGAGGACATATTTTGATGGAAGTGGATTTCTTTGACAAAGAGACCTGAGTTTCAATTGATAAATGACAGACAAAAGCAGCTACACCCAAAGAAAGAACACTGGGAAACGAATGTGAACTATCTGCATTTTTGTTTTTCTTCCCGGATTATTTATACCTTCTGAATCCAATTCTCCCTATGCAACAAGAGAACTGTTCGGTTCTGCAAACATATATTGTATCTAGGATATACTGCAACATATCCAACATATAAAGGACTGCTTGCCATCTAGGGGAGGGGGTGGAGGGAGGGAGGGGAAAAAAAATCGGAACAGAAATGAGTGTCAATATAATGTAATTATTAAATAAAAAATTTAAAAAAAAAAAAAAGACAAAAACCACAGAAAGATACTATGGTGACGGGGAAGATCAAAATGCAAATTCAGAACAGGATAACAATATTAAAATGCCTCCATGTGAAGCCTTAGAGGGGAATGTGAATTGGTCGGAAGCCTAATAACTCTACACAGAACCTTTTGAAGAAAAAATTGGTGGCAAATGAGAATTATGCAGAAGAAATATGAAAAAGAGTCAACATCTTAGAAAATGAAGCACAAAAATTCACTGAAAAAAAACCTCAACTCCTTAAAAAATAGAATTGGTGAAGACAGGCCAAGGAAGGAGAGATAATTCCACTCAAGAAAACAATTTCTTTAAAAGTATAATTGGTCAAATAGAAAATGAGGTGCAAAAGCTAACTTAAGAAATTCCTTCAAAATTAGAATTGGGCAAATGGAAACTACTGATTCTATCATACAACAGGAATCAGTTAAACAAAATCAAAAGAATGCAAAAGTAGAATAAAATATAAAATACCTCATTGGAAAAAACAACTGACATGGAAAATAGATCCAGGAGAGATAATTTAAAGATTATTAGATATCTGAAAAATATGATTTAAAAAAAAAGACTCTGGACAGCATCTTTCAAGAAACTATCATGGAAAACTATTCTCATATGCTATAACCAGATAGTAAAATAATCACTGAAAGAATCCACTGATCATCTCCTGAAAAAGATATTAAATTGAAAACTCCAAGAAATAATATAGCTAAATTTCTAAATTATCAGGACAAAGAGAAAATATTACAAGTAGCCAGAAAAGAAACAAATATCAAATATCAAGGAGCCACAGTCAGGATTGCACGGGATTTAGCAGCTACTATATTAAAAATTTGGAAGGCTTGAAATACAATATTCCAGAAGTTAAAGGAGCTTGAATTACAACCAAGAATCAATTATCCAGGAAAACTGAGCATAATTTTTTCAGAGGAACTTGGGTACTTGCAAACTTTCCTGATGAAAAGACCAAAACTGAACAAAAAAAGTCAATCTTCAAATACAAGATTTAAGAAATATAAAAACCAAATAGGAAAAAAAATACATTATTCAATAGAGTGCTGCAGGGGAGAGTTGGTACAACTCAGAATATAATGGTAGTTAGGCACACATGTAGACTGCATGTATGGTCAAGGAAAGTTACACCTCAGGGAGTATAAAATCTCAATTTTTTTTTCTATCAATATCTTTACTTCTGTTATCTACCCCTTAATTTCTAGAATTACATCAACAAGACTGGTTGAAGGAGAGAATAAACTCCTCTAATCCACGACTATATATTTTATTTTTTCTATTCATCCTAAGGAGGGGCAGAAATATCTGAAGAAAATTTCAAATTCTGAAGCAACATTTATTACAGACTTGGGACAATTTCCTTGTAGTTTATCAGAACACAATAATACATAGCATCTAGAAAAAGTAGTATTTTTGCAACAGCCCAAACAAATTGCTTTTTTTATATAAAGGTCTCCAGCAAGTTTAATTTCAATGATCCCTTTAAAAAAAAAAAAAAAGGCTAAAGTGCATAAGATAACAAATGGCTCCCTATTGCCTCTAGGATAAAATGCATTCTTTTTATATGACATTTAAAGCTCTTTGAATCAGCTCTAGACTACTTTTTCATATTTATTCCTTATTATATTTCATCATGCATTCTATGTTCCAGCTAAAATGGCCACTTTTGTTCCCCAAACATGAAAATATATCATCCATCTATGTATCTTTTCACAGCCTATCTTACATATGTGGAATATTCTCCCTACTCAACTGTCTCTTAACATTTGTAGCTCTCCAATCTGGAATTATGCCCCCAAAATTATCAAATTGTGCATACTCTTTGATCCAGCAGTGTTTCTATTGGGCTTATATCCCAAAGAAATACTAAAGAAGGGAAAGGGACCTGTATGTGCCAAAATGTTTGTAGCAGCCCTATTTGTAGTGGCTAGAAACTGGAAAATGAATGGATGTCCATCAATTGGAGAATGGCTGGGTAAATTGTGGTATATGAATGTTATGGAATATTATTGTTCTGTAAGAAATGACCAGCAGGATGAATACAAAGAGGACTGGTGAGACTTACATGAACTGATGCTAAGTGAAATGAGCAGAACCAGGAGATCATTATACACTTCGACAACGATATTGTATGAGGACATATTTTGATGGAAGTGGATTTCTTTGACAAAGAGACCTAACTGAGTTTCAATTGATAAATGACGGACAAAAGCAGCTACACCCAAAGAAAGAACACTGGGAAACGAATGTGAACTATCTGCATTTTTGTTTTTCTTCCCGGGTTATTTATACCTTCTGAATCCAATTCTCCCTATGCAACAAGAGAACTGTTCGGTTCTGCAAACATATATTGTATCTAGGATATACTGCAACATATCCAACATATAAAGGACTGTTTGCCATCTAGGGGAGGGGGTGGAGGGAGGGAGGGAGGGGAAAAAAATCGGAACAGAAACGAGTGCAAGGGATAATGTTGTAAAAAAATTACCCTGGCATGGATTCTGTCAATATAAAGTAATTATTAAATAAAAATTTAAAAAAAAAACATTTGTAGCTCTCTTTAGTGTTCATTTAAAGTACAATCTCCTAGGCAAGGATTTCCCAGGATATTAATACTCCCTGAATTTACATTATATTAATGTTTAATTTGTATATGAATTAAATTTAGTTATCTGTGTATATGTCAAATTCCCCAAGCAGAATATAAGATCCCTGAAAGTAAGGGGAATTTTGCTTTAGTTCTTGTGTCCTTGTCACATATAATAATGCCTTGAACCCAGTGGACCTTTAATGCTTATAGAATTTGAGGTAGAATATTCTAGACTTCATTTATGCCCAAATTTTCTTCCTGGTATTATTAGAAATTAAATCACTAAATAGAAGGGAATCAAAAAAAAAGTTCATGGGATCATAAAGAGGAAGAAACTTCTATATATTAGAATCTGTCCTTTGCCTAGAGGAGAAACAGGTTTCAAATTAAGCCACATGATATGTGATTCTGAAAACTCTTCAGACAAGATATTCTTATGGTATATTTTAGTAACTTAGCTTGCTGTTGGATTATCTATGATCCTGGAAGTCCTTTCTTACAGTTAACTCAAATCCTTAGTGCTGCTGTTGGAGCTTTTTTTTTTTTTTTTTTTGTTATTCTCAGACAACAGTTAGAACAGTTGATGGATATCATGCTTAAAATAACCATTGATATTCTTGAAATTACATTATCTTTGGGTTTGTACTTTTTCCACACTAAATATATATATATATATCCTTTTAAATATATAGTTCTCTCAAATCAGCATAGTGTTTGATTAAAAACTTTACCATTGCCAAGCATACTGAAAAGATTACTTCCTGTCTTCCTATGTTACCCCACTTACTAACACAAGATAGTAGACATCAAAGAAGAATAAAACTTGGGCCCTGATTAAAAATACAAACACACATAAAACTCTCATTCCAGTCTACAAGTACTTGTCCAAGGTCCTGATAGTTTAGACTTGCTTCATGTAATTTCTATTGATATTGCACTGAGGCCTTGCTCAGTAGACACTTGCCTAAAATGATATTATAGCCACAGGAAATTGGGATGCAAATGAAATTTGTCTTTAAAGTCTATCCACCATGCCTTTGAGGCATCCTTTCTTCTTTGGTTTCCCTTCTGTATTCAACTCATTGAGTATTTATTAAGTGTTTACTCTGTGATAGGTGCTGGGGAAAAGAAGATAAGGATAAAAATACCTATATAGGCATATATTTGTGTGCATATATGTATATGGGTGTGATGTGTGTGTATACGTGTGTGTGTGTGTGTGTGTTTTATTTTCAGATCTGAATGTGGCAGAACTCAATCCCAGCTGCTAATGTTCAGAAATACCCAATCAGAGAACTAAGCAAAAAGAAACAAGTTAAGACATCATCAGAGAGGGAGAAGCAAGAGATACTATGCAGGGCAGTGTAAGAATGAATGAGAAAGAATGGGAGAACAAGTTCAGATTTCAGCTGGGAAGCATTCTCTTTCACATATACCCACAGTAGTCACTTAGGGCAGTTGTTGATAATGATGTTATTTGTCCTTCAATCTTGAAGAGGACTATGACATCATGTAGTTGATGCCATAAGATGAAAGTGAGTTCAATTTAAAAGGGGAAGGATTGTGCAAAATCACCAGCTTCACTTTCTCCTTCCAAGCCATTTGAGTTCAGTAGTACGATATAGATGAGGACAACTGGAGATGGCCCTAGATGCAATGGGAGACTTTGGCCGTTAGTTTTTCAATAGGGTCTTATTTTTTTCCAAATAGTATAAATATAATAATAAATAAATAATATAAATATAAATTCCAAATATATAAAGATAATTTTCAACATTCATTTATTATTGTAAAACTTTGTGTTCCAATTGAAACAACTCTGAATTACCACCTCAAGCCTCTCAGATTGGCTAAGATGATCGGAAAAGATAATATAAATGTGTTGGAGGAAATGTAGGAAAACTGAAACACTAATGCATTGTAGAGTTGTGAAATGATCCAACTATTCTGGAGAGCAATTTGGAACTATGCTTGACGGGCTTTAAAGGGCTTTAAAACTGGACATATGCTTTGATCCAGCAGTGCCACTATTGGTTCTGTATCCAAGGAAATCATAAAGGAAGGACAAGTTGTGATATGTGAACGTAACTGAATATTATTGTTCTTTAAAAATGATGAATAAGTTGATTATAGAAAGGCCTGGAAAGATTTACATGAACTGACGCTGAGAGAAACAAGCAGAACTAGGAATACATTGTACACAATAACAGCAAGAATATGTGATGATCAAATATAAAAGGTTTAGTTCTTCTCAGTAGTTCAGTGATCCAAAACAATCCCAATAGTCTTTGAACAGAAAATGCCACCTGCATCCAGAAAAAGAACTAAGGACACTGAATGTAAATCAACACATGCTATGTTTACTTTTTTCTGCTTTTTTTCCCCTCTCCTATGGTTTTTCCCTTTTGCTTGGATTTTTCTCTCTCAACATGATTCATAAAGCAATATATATTAAAAAATAAATAAATTTATTACAATTTTTAAAAACACCCAAATAGGTAGAAAAATTTAAAACTACAAAAAAATCCTTTGTGTTCCAAATTCTAATTATATATATATATATACACATACATACACACACACATATATATATATACATATATATATTACAATTCAGTAGTGTGCAGAGTCTCTTACACAAAAGAAAAGGAGAAAGGGAAGGAGATAAGAGAAAAGAAGAAGGTTAAAAGGAATGACAGATTGAGTAAGGTATTGATCAAAGGAAAACAGAATTTTGAGGAGAGACAGAGTAATAAGAAAGAGAAGAAAGATAAATAGTAAAGAAAAAAATGCACAGTTAGCAACCATAACTGTGAATGTAAATGGAGACAGATATTAGAATGGATTAAAAACTAGATACCAGAAATAAGATGTTTAGAAGAAATATACTTGAAAGAGAAAGACACGCACAGGTTTAAAATAAAGGCTTAAAGCAGGCTATATTATGTTTCAAATTCTGCTTTTTTTAAAAAAAAGTAGGGGTAGCAATTGTGATCTTAGACATATAAAAGCAAAAATAGAGGTAATTAAAAAAGATGCATAGGGCAATTACACCTTGCTAAAAGGTAGTATATAGACAATGAAATAATAACAATACTAAATATATATGCACCAAATGGCACACTATTTACAATCTTAAATGAAAATTTCAAGAACTTGTAAGAGGAAATAGACTATACTAGTAGGGATCCTCATTGTAAATTAATTAATTAAATTAATCTAACAATAAAAGAAGTAAGAAAAAAACTAAGATGGATAGAATTTTTAAAGGTTAAGTATAATATATCACTGGAAAAAAATTGGATTGGAATGGAAAAGGATATATATTTTGCTTATCTATTCATGGCACCCTCAAAAAAAAAACTTACTATATATTAGGGGTAAATAAATATATAAACAAATTCAGAAAAATTAAATGTACTCTTTTCATACCATAATAAAATAAAAAGGAATATTCAATAAAGATCAATAAAGAATATATAGATTAAAAGTTATTTGCAAATCAAATAATCTAATCCCCAAAAAAAAAAATGGAAAAGGAAAAATAAAAGGAAAAAAATCATTGAAACAATAATTTCGTTAAAGATAATGACAACAGATAACTTGCCAAAATTTATGAGCTATTGCCAAGGCACTTTGTTCATTCATTGTTCAGTCTTGTCCAATCTTTATGACCGTATTTGAGGTTTTTCTGTCAAAGATACTGAGGTGATTTGCCATTTCCTTCTCTGGTTCATTTGAAACTGATGAAGAAACTGAGGCAAGCAGGGTGAGATGCTCTCAGATTTATACAGATTTGAACTCAAGAAGATAAGTCTTCCCAATCCCATTCATGAAACTCTATCCACTTTGCCACCTACTTGTCCTAGTCAATGTAGTATTTAGGACAAAATTTATATCTGTAAATGAGTACATCAATTAAAAAAAAAGTAGATCAATGAATTGGATATGGAACTTTAAAAAAAGAGAACAAATAAAATTAAAATCCTCAACGGAGCACCAAATGGAAATTTTGAAAATCAAAGGAGAGGATAATAAAATTTTATATTTGAAAAAATTCATTGAAAATAAAACTCTTACTGTTGCGCTCTTCATTTCAATCATGTTCTACTGTTTGTGATCCAATTTGTTTTTTTTTGTTTGTTTGTTTGTTTTGGAGAACATACTGGAATGGTTTGCCATTTTCTCCTCCCCACTTATTTTAAAGTTGAGGGAATTGTGGCAAACAGATTTAAGTGAAATGCCGAGGGTCACATAGTTAGAAGTGTCAGAGGCCATTTTGAACTCAGGAAGGTGATTCTAGGGCCAGCACTATCCATTATTTCACCTAGCTGATTCACATAAATTAAACTAGGAGCTGTTATTATGAAAAAATATATACATAAGCTATTTGTTCATTTCATTTAAAAAAAGAAAGAAGAATAAAAATGAAGAGTGCATCACTAAAGATTTAATATAAAATAACTGCAGAAAATAGGAAAATATGAAATACTAAGAGTCTATCCACCAAGAAAAATCCAGGAAATATATGAAAACAATGGCAAAACCCTTTTTTTTCATGAATAAAGAAAGATCTAAACAATTGGGGAAATATTAATTGCTCATGGATAGGCCAAGCAAATATAACAAAAATAATAATTTCACCAAAATGAATTTATTCAGTGCCATACAAATAAAATTACCACTGAATTTGTTTATAGAGCTGGGAAAAAAAGGAATTCATATAGAAGAACAAATTATCAGGATATCAAGAGAGTCAATAAAAAAAATGGAAGAAAGGTGACTTAGCAATACCAGATTTCAAACCATGTAACAAAGTGGCAATCTCATAATAATCCAGTACAGGCTAGGAATTAAAATTGTTGTGATCTAGTTCAGATGGATCTGAATCGGTCCCTGTTCGGACGCCAAAATGTGGTGAGCTTCTTCTTCTCAAAACACCGCCAGGTGATAAAAGTTCAGATCTTTTATTATCTCCAATATAGCCCGGTTAGCTTAGAGGCCTATCTCTCTGCTTGGTTCCAAGAGCTCTTGCCACTTTGTCCTTTGCTTCTGCCTCTGCTTTCTTCAGCCTCCAGAGCCAGCACCACTCTTCATGTCATTCCAGTGAAATCTCGACTCGTAGCTTCTTCACTCTGAAGAACTTCTTTGACTGGCCCATTGAAGCTCTATTTATGCTAGTGCTCTCTGGCCCAAAGAGCTTCAAGGGAGGTGTGAACTCATTGAACTCCAATGAGTAAAGGTGTGAACACAAGCCTTGTATTAATTAGTTCTACTTAGTACCTTGTTTCAGGTTCTGCCCAAAACATCTTCTCGTACGATTAGATCAACTCTAATTAGTTAGCAGTTAGTAAGGATTCCAACATCTCCCCCTTTCTTTTGTTAGATGAAAACATCAAAGGAAATAGGAAATCTAATCAGATTAGTGGGTTTCTGAAGGGGTACACATAAATCCATCAATATGATATACATGGTATACATAAATCCATCAATATGGGAGGCATTATACATAATTTACATAAGCACATAGCAATATAACACAGGCTAGTAGTAATGTAACAACATGAATCAACCTGAAAATTTACACATGTCCATAAGTCCTAGAAATAGTCCATAAGCAATCCATTGTCCATTAGTTCATGTGCCAGGAATCTAATAATTCCTGTAGGCTCTGAAGTACTGCAAAAAGTCTCATCAACAATTTTTCATCTCAAGGAACCCAATGATTCTTGCTGTTTTTTCAGGAACTGAAATAGTTTCATCTTGTGTTAGGAAATCCAATGATTTCTGAAGATTTTAAGAGTCCTTTTGACAGTCTCATTGTCAGCCATCTGATTCTTTCTTCATCTGTGGAAATATAAGCAGATCCTCTTCCCCAAGCAGTTAACCTAATTCCCTTCTATTTACCAAATTTGGCATTTCTCCTCATCATCTGGTAATTACATTGGAGTTGTTTGCACTGGATACTGCCTTGTTGTCTTAAAAGGCCTGTATTCTTCCCAACTGTAATCCTGATTGCTTTTCTGTTGGTTGATGACATCAGAGTTCTGAATTTCTAAAGTCTCTCTGGGTGTAACCTCAGCTGCTATCATGCTCCACCTGTCCTTTGATTGATACTTTGGAGCTGGGCTCTGCCTCTCATTCCTCTGGGTCAATATACATTTAGAGGCCCAGTGAAAGCCTCGGTTACATTTTGGACATGGGGTTTTGGGTTTTCTCTCACCCTGTCTTCTCATTGTATCTCTGTATCTACATTGGGCTCTTAGATGTCCAATTTTTCCACAATGAAAACATCGACGGGTTTCTCTAGAATTCCTTTGCCAAGAAGGACCTTGTCTTTCCATGTTCATCATAGTTTGGGCATAATAAGCATTTGTGCCCACTGTGGCACAGCGTCTTATGATCTCCTCCAAAGGAGCATCTTTGTTTAGCCCCCATATAATTCTTTTGCAAACCTCATTGGCATTTTCCTTAGCCCAATGTCTAGTCATTATTTCTGTTGCTGCATTATTTCCAATGGTTCTTATTACAGCTGTTTGTAAACGTCCCACAAAATCTGCAAAAGGTTCATTGGGACCTTGCTCTATTTTTGTGAAAGCATTATTTCCATCTTTCTGTCCAGGGAGAGAATTCCAAGCTTTTATTGCAGCCTTAGAAATTTGCTCATACACTGTTATGGGATAATAAATCTGTTCTGAACTCTCTGCATACTGACCTTCACCAGCTAGTTGGTCAAAAGTGATTTGTACAACAGCTCCTGTTTGCCTATTGCGTTGGGCTTGAATCCTACATAATTCATGAAACTCCGAAAGCCACAATAAATTTTGTCCTGGTTCAAGACATGTTTTAGTGATGGATTTCCAGTCATTCGGGGTTAAGATTTCATAAGACAAATTATCCAGTAACATCTTCACATAAGATGATGTAGCTCCATAAAGAGTGCAACTCTTTTTCAAATCTTTAATTTTTCCCAAATTAAAAGGAGTGTATTTTCTCTCTTTTTGACCTGAGGAGTTGAGCTCTTCAATCACAGGATATGTATTTATAAAATCAGATATATCTTCTCCTTCATTTTTTGCTTTAATTAATGCTTTTTCTAATCTTGTCAAATTCTGCTTTACAGGAGAAGCTGACTGTGTTTCTGTCTCTCTCCCTCCCCTTTGTTCCACCCATGAAGGGTTAATTGCGGGGGAGGGTCATGAGATGTGGAATCACCTAATTCCTCCTGCTGTGAAGTATCATACTCAGAATTGTAATTAACTCCATTCTCATCTGATTCGTCCTCCTTTTCACCTAGTAAAGTTGGCACTTCTTCCTCCTGTACTTTCCTTTTCATCATTCTATCACTTAAATAACTTCTTATAGCCAATTGTATTACATTATATGTATTAATTATTGAGTTAGGCCCATTTTTATCATAGAATTGACAAAGATTCTCTCCAACCAATTTCCATTCATTTAGATCTAATTCCTTATCAAGAGAGAAACAAGGACATATGTCCTTTACAGTTTGTAAAAGTTCAGTGATTTGCTGTAAACTTATAATTAAACCTTGGCTTTCCATAACTTTGACAATGGTCTCTAAACATTTTCCTTGACCAGAAACAGGCTGTTTTCTAAATATCTGTCCCATCTTAGCTGAAATTCTACTTTAACTCTTCTAACAAAATTTCTTTGTTGCACTCACCCTAATTTCTGGGTTGAAGAGTCTTTTCCACTGGAACAGGATCAGAGGCTTTTCCACTTGAATCAGGATCGGAGCTTTTCCACTGAAATCCACTGAAGGGGGTCTGTTTGCCCCACGTTGGGCTCAAAAATGTGGTCAGCTTCTTCTTCTCAAAACACCGCCAGGTGATAAAAGTTCAGATCTTTTATTATCTCCAATATAGCCCGGTTAGCTTAGAGGCCTATCTCTCTGCTTGGTTCCAAGAGCTCTTGCCGCTTTGTCCTTTGCTTCTGCCTCTGCTTTCTTCAGCCTCCAGAGCCAGCACCACTCTTCATGTCATTCCAGTGAAATCTCGACTTGTAGCTTCTTCACTCTGAAGAACTTCTTTGACTGGCCCATTGAAGCTCTATTTATGCTAGTGCTCTCTGGCCCAAAGAGCTTCAAGGGAGGTGTGAACTCATTGAACTCCAATGAGTAAAGGTGTGAACACAAGCCTTGTATTAATTAGTTCTGCTTAGTACCTTGTTTCAGGTTCTGCTCAAAACATCTTCTTGTAAGATTAGATCAACTCTAATTAGTTAGCAGTTAGTAAGGATTCCAACATAAAATAGTAGAACAATGGAATGTATTACATACATAATATAGTACTGCCCCAAAATCATAATTTGATAAACTTAAGAATCCAAACTTTTGGTTAAAAAATGTGCCATTTGACAAAAATTGCTGGGAAAACAGGAAAGCAATTTGATAGAAACTAAATTTAGACTAACATCTCACACCATCTATCATGATAAGGTCAAAATGGGTATATGATCTAGCAATAAAAAGTGAATATAAAAATATATGAATAATAAAAATTTATAAAAGCAAAAAAATTATAAGTAATTGCCTATTAGATCTATGGATAGTGGAAAAGATTATGACCAAATAAGAGATAAAAAGAATTAAAAGGAGTCAAAAGGATAATTTTATTTATGTGAAATAAAAATATTTCCTATAAACAAAGTAAAGCAGCTAAAATTAGGACAGCAGGAAATGGAGGAAACATTTTAAATTCAAGTTTCTCTAAAATAAGGACAGAAGAGATGATTCATTCAAGAAATCATTCATTATGACTAAGTGGGAGGTACAACAGGGAAGCAAGAATTGTTCAGCAATACTAAAACAATCAACCTTATTAATCACATTAATTTTTATTATAAAAAACACATGATTATCTCAATAAATGGAAAACACCAACCTGGATTGGGCTAGAGCCTTAGCAGGAATCACAGAAATTTTCACCTCCTGTACTGTGGAGTAGGAAGCCTGAGTCTGGAAAAACTAAATGAACCTTGGCTGATCAGGAATGCTAGGCCCAGCTGTGCTGCAAAGTCTCTGCTATGGATAAAAAGGAACCAGTACAAGGTGAATGAAGATGTAGTGAGTCAGGGATGCTGCTGCTGACAGGATGTAAGATGATGTAGTTTTTGGTTTGGGATTCCAGATCAGAGGGGAGAGTTGAAATGAAGCTAGAGACACCATTCCCACACACACACACACACACACACACACACACACACACACACACATACACATACACAATTAGAGGTGCTTTACATTAATACTTCTCATTTTAAAAATGAACCAGCAAAGAACCCAACCATAGAAACTTATTTTGAGAATAAAGAACTAGGTTCCTCTTCAAAGGAAAACAGTGAAGGGAAAAAAGCTTCTTCTACCCCCAAAGAGTGATGTTAAATGGTTCCCTGGCCAGAAAGAATTTGTAGAAAAGCTTAAAAAATTTAGAAATCAAATGAAAGACACTGAGGAAAAAAATTAAAAATGAAAACCATCCAAGAAAAACAAGATTATGAAAAAAAAAGTTATCCAACTAGAAAAGGAGATACAGAATCTTAAAGTTGAAAATAACTCTTTGAAAATTAGACCTGGGTAAAGAAAAGCTAATGAAAATATAAGAAATCAGGAATTAACAAAACAGAATATAAAGAATGAAAAAAATAGGACAGAATGTGAAATATAAGAAAAACAATATATCTGGAGAACAGATCAAGAAGAGAAAAAATATAAGAATAATTGGACTACCTGAAAGCTGTGGCCAAAAAAAAAAAAAAAAAAAAAAATCCTTAATGCAATAATGCAAGAAATAATCCAAGAAAATTTTCATGAACCTAAGGCAAAAGTACATTTTTTTAAATCCACCAATCACCATCTCAAAGAAATCCTTTCTTTTTGTCTATGTAGATTAGACATATAGGGATATTATTGCCAAATTTCAAAAAACCCAGATCAAAGAAAAAATTTTGCAAGAAAAAAATTCAAAAATGCTGGAACTACAATTAAAATTGTGCAGGACTTAGCAGTTACAATAAAAGCCAACAGATTCTGTGATTATATACACTGGCAATCAAAAGATCCAAGTCTGTGGCCAAGAATAAAATAGCCACAAAATTATCTATAATAGTGAATGGGGGGAAATGGATATTCAACGAACTTGCAGATTTCCCAGACTTTCTTTATTTTTTAAGTTTTCAATTTTTTATTTTTTAACCCATGCCAGGGTAATTTTTTACAGCATTATCCCTTGCACTCACTTCTGTTCCGATTTTTCCCCTCCCTCACTCCACCCCCTCCCTTAGATGTCAAACAGTCTTTTACATGTTAAATAGGTTACAGTATATTCTAGATACAATATATGTGTGCAGAACCGAACAGTTCTCTTGTTGCACAGGGAGAATTGGATTCAGAAGGTATAAATAACCCGGGAAGAAAAACAAAAATTCAAGCAGTTTATATTCATTTCCCAGTGTTCTTTCTTTGGGTGTAGTTGCTTCTGTCCATCCTTGATCAATTGAAATTGAATTAGCTCTCTTTATCGAAGAGATCCACTTCCATCAGAATACATCCTCAAACAGTATCATTGTTGAGGTATATAATGATCTCCTGGTTCTACTCATTTCACTTAGCATCAGTTCATGTAAGTCTTGCCAGTCCTCTCTGTATTCATCCTGCTGGTCATTTCTTACAGAACAATAATATTCCATAACGTTCATATACCACAATTTACTCAACCATTCTCCAATTGATGGGCATCCATTCATTTTCCACCTTCTAGCCACTACAAACAGGGCTGCCACAAACATTTTGACACATACAGGTCCCTTTCCCTTCTTTAGTATCTCTTTGGGGTATAAGCCTAGTAGAAACACTGCTGGATCAAAGGGTATGCACATTTTGATGACTTTTTGAGCATAGTTCCAAATTGCTCTCCAGAATGGCTGGATGTGTTCACAATTCCACTAACAATGTATCAGTGTCCCTGTTTTCCCACATCCCCTCCAACATTCTGCATTATCTTTACCTGTCATTCTAGCTAATCTGATAGGTGTGTAGTGGTATCCCAGAGTTGTCTTAATTTGCATTTCTCTGATTAATAATGATTTGGAGCATATTTCCTATGGCTATAAATATTTTTAATTTCTTTGTCTGAGAATTGTCTGTTCATATCCTTTGACCATTTATCAATTAGAGAATGGCTTGATTTCTTATAAATTAGAGTCAATTCTCTATATATTTTGGAAATGAGGCCTTTATCAGAACCTTTGACTGTAAAAATGTTTTCCCAGTTTATTGTTTCCCTTCTAATCTTGTCTGCATTTCTTTTGTTTGTACAAAAACTTTTCAATTTGATATAACCAAAATTTTCTATTTTGTGGTCAATAGTGATCTCTAGTTCTTCTTTGGTCATAAATTCCCTCCTCTTCCATAGGTCTGAGAGGTAAACTAGGTAAACTATCCTATGCGCTTCCAATTTTTTTATAATCTCATTCTTTATGCCTAGGTCATGAACCCAGTTTTACCTTATGTGTGGTGTTAAGTGTGAGTCAATGCCTTGTTTCTGCCATACTAATTTCCAATTTTCCCAGAAATTTTTGTCAAATAATGCATTCTTATCCCCAAAACTGGGGTCTTTGGGTTTGTCAAACACTAAATTATTAAAGTTATTGGCTGTTTTGTCCTTTGAACCTAACCTATTCCATTGATCAGCTAGTCTATTTCTTAGCCAATACCAGATGGTTTTAGTAACTGCTGTTTTATAATATAATTTTAGATCTGGTACAGCTAGGCCACCTTCAATTGATTTTTTTTTTCATTAATTCCCTTGAAATTCTTGGCCTTTTGTTTTTCCATATGAACTTTGTTGTTATTTTTTCTAGGTCATCAAAATAGTTTTTTGGGAGTCTGATTGGTATAGCACTAAATAAATAGATTAGTTTAGGTAGTATTGTCATCTTTATTATATTTGCTCGCCCAATCCAAGAGCATTTAATATTTTTCCAGTTGGTTAGATCAGACTTAATTTGTGTGGAAAGTGTTTTGTAGTCTTGCTCATAAAGTTTCTGATTTTCCCTTGGCAGATATATTCCTAAATATTTTCTACAATCAGTAGTTACATTAAATAGAATTTCTCTTTGTAACTCTAACTATTGGGATTTTGTTAATGATATATAAGAATGCTGACTTATGTGGTTTATTTTGTATCCTGCAACTTTGCTAAAGGTGTGAATTGTTTCTAATAACTTTTTAGTAGAGCCTCTGGGGTTCTCTAAGTATACCATCATATCATCAGCAAAGTATGATAATTTGGTTTCCTGGTTGCCTATTCTTATTCCTTTAATCTCTTTCTCAACTCTTATTGCCAGAGCTAGCATTTCTAATGCAATATTAAATAGTAATGGCGATAGTGGGCAACCTTGTTTCACTCCTGATCTTATTGGGAATGGTTGCAGTTTGTCCCCATTACATATGATGGTTACTGCTGGTTTTAAATAGATACTACTGATTATTTTAAGGAAAAGTTTATTTATTCCTATACTCTCAAGAGTTTTTAATAGGAATGGATGTTGGATTTTATCAAATGCTTTTTCTGCATCTATTGAGATGATCATATGGTTTTTGTTAATTTGATTATTAATATGGCCAATTATACTGATAGTTTTCGTAATATTGAACCAGCCCTGCATTCCTAGTATAAATTCTACTTGATCATGGTGTATTATCCTGAGGATGATTTTCTGTAGTCTTTTTGCTAATATCTTATTTAAGATTTTAGCATCAATATTCATTAGGGAAATTGGTCTATAATTTTCTTTCTCTGTTTTCAACCTACCTGGTTTAGGTATCAGTACCATGTCTGTGTCACAAAAGGAATTTGGTAGGACTCCTTCATTCTCTATTTTTTCAAATAGTTTATAAAGCATTGGGGCTATATTGTTCTTTGAATGTTTGGTAGAATTCACATGTAAATCCATCTGGTCCTGGGGATTTTTTTTTTAGGGAATTGATTAATAGCTTGTTCTATTTCTTTTTCTGAAATGGGACTATTTAAGCAATTTACTTCCTCCTCTGATAATCTGGGAAGCCTATATTTTTGGAGGTAGTCATCCATTTCGCTTAGGTTATCAAATTTATTGGCATAAAGTTGGGCAAAATAACCCTTTATTATTTCTTTAATTTCCTCTTCATTGGTGGAAAGTTCTCCCTTTTCATTTTTAAGACTTACTAATTTGATTTCCCTCTCTCCTTTTTCTAATCAGATTTACCAAAGGTTTATCAATTTTATTGTTTTTTTCATAAAACCAATTCTTAGTTTTATTTATTAGTTTAATAGTTTATTTTTTACTTTCTATATTACTAATTTCTCCTTTTAATTTTAGAATTTCAAGTTTAGTAATTGATTGGGGGATTTTAATTTGGTCTTTTTCTACCTTTTTAAGTTGCAGGCCCAATTCATCAATCTTCTCTTTCTCTATTTTATTCAAGTAAGCCTTTAAGGATATAAAATTTCCCTTTATTATCGCTTTGGCTGCATCCCATAAATTTTGGTATGATGTCTCACTATTGTCATTATCTTGAGTGAAATTATTGTGTCTATAATTTGCTATTTCACCCAATCATTCTTTAAGATGAAATTATTTAGTTTCCAATTACTTTTTGGTCTATTTACACCTAACTTTTTGTTGAATGTAGTTTTTATTGCATTGTGATCTGAAAAGAAAGCATATACTATTTCTTCCTTCCTGCTTTTAATTTTGAGGTCTTTGTGTCCTAATATATGGTCAATTTTTGTGTAGGTTCCATGAACTGCTGAGAAGAAAGTATACTCCTTTCTGTCACCATTCAGTTTTCTCCAGAAATCTATCATACCTAATTTTTCAAATATTCTGTTTACCTCTTTAATTTCTTTTTTATTTGTTTTGTGATTTGATTTATCTAAATGAGAGTGCAAGATTGTGATCTCCCACTATTATAGTTTTGCTGTCAATTTCTTCTCGCAACTTTCTTAAATTCTCCTTTAGGAAGTTAGATACTATACCACTTGGTGCATATATGTTTAATACTGATATTGCTTCATTGTCTATAGTACCCTTTAGCAAGATATAGTTTCCTTCCTTATCTCTTTTAATTAGATTAATTTTTGCTTTTGCTTCATCTGAGATAAGGATGGCTACCCCTGCTTTTCTGACTTCACCTGGAGCATAATAAATTGTGCTCCAGCCTTTTACCTTTACTCTGTATGTATCTCCCTGTTTTAAATGTGTTTCCTATAAACAGCATATTGTAGGGTTCTGACTTTTGATCCAGTCTGTTATCTGCCTCCTCTTTATGGGAGCGTTCATCCCATTCACATTTACAGGTAAAATTACTAATTCTGTATTTCTTGTCATCCTAATATCCCCAGATTATATTTTCTTTTTCCTGCCTCCTTCCCTTCTTCCCTAGTATTAAACTTATTGGTCCCACTTGCATCAAGCAGCTCTCCCTCTTTAGTAACCCTCTCTCCTCCCTTTGAATCCCTTCCCCTTTCTTGTACCCTTCCCTTATTACTCTTTTTCCTTTTCCCTTTTCCTCTCCCACTTTTTAATGAAGTGAGAGAAGAATCTCTGTAAAACAAATATGTCAATTATTTCCTCTTTGAGGCAACTCTGAGTAGGATTCATACAATGTTCCTCCCCCTCTCTAAGTTCCCTCAGATATGATAGGTTTCTTTTGCCTCATCACCACATGTAGTTTCCCTCTTTTTATCTCCCCTTTTCCCTTTTTTCTGACACTATCCCCTTTCCATTTCTACTTCCCTTTTTTATGTTATATTGGCAAAATCAAATTATACATATGATTTTTATGTATATCCACAACAGAAATACAGTTCTCAAGAGTTCCTTTTACCTTTTTCTACTTCTCTTGAGTCCTGTTGTTGGAGATCAATTTTTTTGTTTAAGTCTGTTTTTTTCCCTAGAAACAAATGGAATTCCTCTATTTCATTAAATGGCCATCTTCTTCCATGGAAAAAAAATACTCAGATGGGTAGTTTATTCTTGGCTGCATTCCAAGCTCTTTTGCTTTTCGGAATATCTAATTCCAGGCCCATCAGTCCTTTAATGTTGAGGCAGCCAGATCTTGCGGGACCCTTATTGTGGCACCTCGGTATTTGAACTGTTTTTTCCTGGCTGCTTCTAAAATTTTTTTCTTTAATCTGAAAATTCTGAAGTTTGGCCACAATATTCCTCAAAGTCTTCATTTTAGGGTCTTTTTCAGAAGGTGTTCGATGAATTCTTTCAACGCCTATTTTACCTTCTGGTTCTATTACTTCCGGGAAGTTCTCTTTGATGATTTCCTGTAAAATAGTATTGAGGCTCTTTTTTTAATCATAATTTTCGGGTAGTCCAATGATCCTCAGGTTATCTCTCCCAAATCTATTTTCCAGGTCTGTTGTTTTTCCAAGTAAATATTTGACATTTTTTCCCAATCTTTCATTTTTTTGGTTTTGCTTGATGGATTCTTGATGTCTCAATGAATCAGTCATTTCTATTTGTTCAGTTCTGATTTTTAGTGAGTTATTTTTTTATTAGCTTATTTTACTTCTTTTTGTATATGTCCAATTGAGTTGTTTTACTGTATGGAATTTTTTTCCATTTGACTAATTTTTTTTTAGTGAGTTATTTTCTTTTTCCAATCCACAAATTCTGTTTCCCTGTACTTCTTGGGAGTTTTTTACCTTTTCTAATTCACATTTTAGGAAGTTGTTGCTCTCTTGCGTAGCTTCTCTTTCCTTTCCCCATTTTTCTTCTAGTTCTCTTTTAAGGTTTTTAATAGTCTCTTCTAGGACAGTCTTTTGTATTGGAGACCAACAATTGTCTGGAGACTGTCTGCTATTAGTCTCTTCAGGGTTGAAAAGCTGTTCTCTTTCTGTATAGAAACTATCAATTGTTCTTTTGATTTTTTTACTCATTTTGGTAAAGCCTGTAAGGTCTGCCTTCAGAGCCAGGAGGTTACCAGCTTCCTCTGCAGAGCAGTGAAAGGTGTATGGACCGGTAGCTGTCCTGCCAGCCAGCTACAAAAAGCAGCAAGGTACTGGAGTGCTCTGGGAAAGAGTTCCCCACCCAGGAGTAACTCAGGCCTGCAGGGCTGAGCTGGGAAAGTGCCCTGCAAAGAACCTCAGCTGTGTGAGATAATGACTGCCCTGGGGCTAGACACTGAGCATTGAGAGTGAAACTCAAAGCCTGCCCTGGGGCTGTGGGTATTAGCAGTTGAGTAGTGAATGGATTTGCAGGGACAGGAAGTGTCTGCCCTGGAAGCACAGTCTGCTGGGGAAGTTCTGTTGCCCTAGGCTGAGCCCCCCACTCTGCCGATTAGAGGCTGCCCAGGCTGTGCCCCCCCCCCCCCCCCCCCACCATGCAGATTTGTACCTGCCCCTGCAAAAGCCCTGAACTTCGGGATGTGGCTTCAGGGCTGCATTACAGTCTGCCTGAGTCACTTCCGGGTTTGAGTGGTTACAGCCAGATCTTGTTAGGTTCTGGCGTTTTTTTAGCGTACCCTCTGTTTCAGACTTTAATTTCTCTGCCAGTTTACTGCTTTATAGTCAAGGCAGAACAGTTAGCCTATAGCAGAGTCGTCTCTATAATTTCTCTAGCCACAGAGGTCACCCCCGCCCCGGTCTGCTCAGGATGCTAGTCTCTCGCTGCCTGTGCTAGTCTGTTCCTGGCCCCTCAGGACAAACCTTTCCTGGCAAGCTTACAGATTGACTTCGGCTGGTAAATTGTACCATGTTTCCCCGATAATAAGACACTGTCTTATTATTTTTTTGGACAGAAAAACACCAGAGGGCTTGTTTTCAGGGGAGGGCTTATTTTAATGAACATTGACAGCAATTTTAATAAACAGGTAAATGTGAACAAAAAAAAGTACCTTTATTCAATAATGATTATGTCATCTTCTTCAACAACATCGACATAAGTGTCCATACCCTGAATTCCATCCTGGATGTCTTGCGCTTCTATTTCCTTCAGAAAAAGTGGACCCAATCTGTCATGTCCAGCAATAGAGCTCTCTTTAAATGAATATGTCTTGTCCAGGTAACCTGCTCGTAGTGCCTTGGTGACACAGCTGTCAGTAATTTTATCCCATGACTTCTTCACCCAAGTCACGACTTCTTGCAGACAGGGCTTCACAAAGTTTCCACGCTGATTTCTTTCCATTCTATTTTCAATGTAGTCATTGACTTCCATGCGCAAATGGTCCTTGAATGGCTTGTTTATTGCAATATCTAGGATCTGGAGATAGGCAGTCATTCCTGCAGGAATCATTACTTGATCTATTCTTCTCTCTGCAAGGAAGTTCTTCATTTCTTTAGCATGGTGAGTGCTGGCTGAATCCCAGATTATCAGACCTCTTTGGTTACCTCGCATAACAAGTGGCAGCATTAAATCAACCCACTTTCTTATAACGACTTGTGTACACCAGGCTTTTTCAGTTTCAAGAACGTAAATGCCTGATACACTTTCTTGCCCTTACTGATGATTAGAGGTGAGGCTTTCTTTCCATCCAAATGAATTGCCAACACACAGGTGACCCGTGCACTTTCATAGCCAGTGGTAGGAATGTAGATTGACATTGCACCCCTGTGATGAATTGGTGTTTGAGATCCTTGTCCCATAAACACTGCAGTTTAATCCATAGCAATCATATTGTATGTTTGGTATTTGGAAATGTCGATCCTATCAATAAAGGACTTGAATGCAAGTGCACATTTAATAACTTCAGCATCTTCCAGCTTAAACAGTGTTGTTGATCTTCTTAGGGACAGTTCATACTGTTGAAGGAAACCTTCCAACCAGTGTTGTGATGCTTTGAATCCTTCTGAGACCATTTCAAACTCTGGTGCCATTGAAAGGGCAAATGCTTGAATATCAGCCCTGTGCACAACCAAGGCCTTTGCTCTCCTGTCAGCAATCCATTCACCAATGAGGATCTGCAAGTCAGGATATAAGGGTTGCCGACCTGATCCAGACCTGCACTTTTTCCCTTTTCTCTCATCCACCTGTTGTTTGAGGTTATTATAATCTGCTCTCCATTTTCTGACCATTCGAAGATGCAAAAGTTTTTCTTTACAGAAAACTGTAAGATTCTTGCCATGTGACCTCTCTACAATTGCTTTCTTGTACTCAACAGTATAGCTCTTCCTTTTTGTACTCATGTCTGGGGTTCAAAACAGACAAAATAATAAAATTATGACTATCAGTCCTTCTGTTCACTCCATCATGCCCTTCAATAATTTTAACCCCATCATGCTCCCTGAGTGCTCCTTCTATCCTCCATGATGCCCCCTGAGTTCTTCTTTTATCCTCCATCATGCCCCTTGTATCCTCCATCATGGCCCTTCACTCCCGCTTACATACCAGGTTTTTATGTTGTCCTGCCTCAGCTCTCCTCCGCGGTACTGCTCTCAATGGTGCCAGCAAGCAAATCACTGGGGAAGAACAGGATGACGCGCTCACTGTTGCAGCTCTGATTGAATGTAGCTCAGAGTGTGGCGGGCATTTCACTGGGGGGTGGAGTGGGGAGGGGGAGGGGGACGGTGCATACAGAGGGTACCGTAATGTAGCGTGTAGCACAGGGGATCACCTTCACTACAGTAGCAATCTCTATAGGGCTTATTTTAGGGGGAGGGCTTATTTTAGAGGAATCTTACACAGTAAGGGGAGGGCTTATTTTTGGGATAGGTCTTATTATCAGGGAAACATGGTAGCGCTTCTAATCTTCATGAATTTAAGCAGTGAAGAGCTATTTTTGAGGCTGAATTAAATAGTTGGTTATGAGGGGAATGAGAGGAGCTTAGAGAGTCATGTATGCCTTCTCTGCCATCTTGGCTCTGCCCCTAGAAGTCCTTTCTCAGACTTTCAAGCAAACCCAAGCTCAATAGAAAATATAGCATATAAGAGCCAGTATCCAAGATTAATTTCAAGGACTTTAACATCAACAAACTATTGATGTTTAATATTGATATCACTAACTGGGTAACTCAAAAGCAAAATTTATACAAATGAGGTACAGAGGAATAATAGAAACAGAAACATTGCGGGGCGGGTGTCATAATTCTGCAAACCTATTCATATTTGGAATGGGTCAAATAGGCAACACTACATATATATTGTGAAAGGTATAATCTATGCCTTTCCAAAATCTATAAAGAAATAAGGGGTGGAGGGATGGGCAGAGCTAGATGGGGAAGAAGAAAAGGGAGGGATCCAGCAGTTGGGTAAGGTTAAATAATAGTAAGGCAAGTTAAGAAGCAGAATTAAAGTAGAAGAATTAGCAGTTAAGAAAGAAGAAATATATACAAACATTACAACAAAGATCAGGAGTCAAATTTATTAGGAAAAAAAAGTACTACTACTAATCATAGATCTTAGACAAAATCAAATTTAATATTCAGTTAAAATAGAAATCTACATTATATCTCAGTCATACCATTATTGTTTTTGATGTATGTTTACATATGGGTAAATGTCTGTATATATTTGTGTCTGAGTATGTGTAGATATATTTACATGTAGCTATATATGTGTATAGATCTGTGGATAGGTGTGAATGTATATGTGTGTGTGTATCTATTAAATAAATCTGTGCTTAACTATAGCCTGCTCAAGGGAGATGGGGGATTGGTATAGGGGGAAAAAAAATTAAAAAGTACACAGCAAAGAAGAAAAGAACAGCCTTCAAGGAAGTAAAGAAAAGATGGCCACTCATGAATATAATTTCTTCTAATATTATATATCCTTTCTTGAACTTTAAATTTATTGTTATATATTTTGATTCTTCACTGATGTTCTTCTGGGTACATAACAATGTTGTTTTGTTTTGTTTAATTTTCTTTTTCTGTCTTTTTTTAAATAAACAGGGAATTAAGAATTTTTTAAAATCACCAAAAGTCTATCTAAATCCAGAAGGAACCATCATATATATTAGAGCTACAATAGAACCTTTTCAAATAATTATGGGACTCAGCAAGAATGTACATCTTCCCTACTATTTGACATAATTCTGGAAATGCTAACAATAACAATAACACAAGAGAAAGAAATTAAAGGTATAAAGACAGATAAAAAGAAGATACAACTATTTATTTCCTAATGATATACTGGAAAATCCTAGGGAATAAGCAAAGATACTGAGATAACAACTTCTACAAAGTTGCAGCCTACAGAGTGAGCACTCCAAAATCAATTTCTATATGACAATTCACAAAAAATAGAAAGAGAAATCCTATTCAAAATAACTGCAAAATACATAAAATATCTGTGGTGCATTCTACAGAAACACACCAAAAAAAGCTTGTATTGATTCAATTACAAAAAATAAAGAAATTTTCCTTAAAGAAATAAATAACTTAAATAGGAATATTCAATGTTCATGGTTGGGCTGTTCAAATGTAATGAAATGATAATACTATCAAACATAATTTATACCACTAATGACATATCAATCAAATTTCCAGAGGGGTACTTTATATAATTTGATGAAATAGTAACAAAATTAATCTGAAAAAAAGGCTTAGAATATCAAGGGGCATGTTCAAAAGAAGTAGAGATTGAGGAGAAAAAAAGCAGTCCCAGACCCAAACTTTATTATGAAATTATGAAGCATCAGTGAACAAAAATATCTGGTACTGGAGAAAGACAGGCAGACAACAGAAAGGCATGGAGAAAGGAGGAAGGGGGGGAAGTAGAGGGAGAGAAAAGAGAAAACATTAAATAAGGAAGACTCAGAAATAACGGAACTCAATAAGCCAATGTTTAATCATATTGAAATCATAAATTTTGCAGGGAAAAATCTCACAAGGAGATTATGTGTGTATATATATATGGATATATATGTATGTATGTATGTATGTATGTATATGTGTATATATATATATATATTTTTTTTTTTAACTTCCAAGAAAACTGAAAATCAGTCTGGCAGAAATTAGTCTTATATTAACACCTTACATGACATTCATTACATACATTCTAAAAAGATAAGTTACATTAAATAAAATAAACAAATAGTATAAAATATTTTTTAAAATACCTCTCATGGTTACAGGTAGGGAATATATCTTTAACCAAATTAGAAAGAGGAGAAATTATAAAAGATAAAAAGATGATTTTGATTGCCTGATTGAAAAGCTTCTGTATAGATAAAATATATATTTTATATAGATAAAATCTATAGATATTTATACAGATAAAATTATAGATAAAAAATTTTTATATAGATAAAATCATACACCTAGCATAAGTGAATATAGATAGTTGAATGGGCAAAAATGTCCCAAAACTTTGTATCAAATTTCTTTAATAAGATGTCGATATCTTAAATATAAATTTAATAAAAATATATGAAATATATGTAAATTGATGTGAATATATATACATATGTAGTGTGTATATCTACATGTGAAACTAATAACCATTCCCTAAGAGATGAAGTTATAAAAGAATATGACCAAACATTTCTGAAAAGACTTTCAAAATATTCACAATCACAAAATATTCACAATAAAAGAATGTCCCAAATCACTAATAATAAGAGAAATGCGAATCAAAACAATGCTGATGTTTGCCTTCACAACCTGCAAATTCTAAAGATGACAGATAATGGCAATTCATAATATTGAATAGGTTGCAGAATGATAGGCACATTAGTATGAAATGATATGCCCATTTTTAAAAGCAATTTGGAATAAAGTAAATAAGATATACAAATCTTTTGAATCAGATTCTGTTATTGTGCCTATATCCCAAAGAAGCCATCAATAAGTAGAAAGTTTCCAAATATATTCTTAGCAGTGCTTTTTGTAACTTCAAAGAATTCACAAATATGCAAAAATATATGTAAATGGATGTGAATATATAAACAAATATATAGTGTGTGTATCTGCATGTGAAACTAATAACCATTCCCTAAGAGATGATATTGATACAGGGTAAGCAGAATCAAGAGAACAATATACGTAACACAATGAAGCAGGTCTCTAGGAAGGGCAGGGGAAGGACATTGGAGAAAATTTTGATGTTATAAAAAAAGGGACAATACTAACAAAAAGGGAGTTGGGGCAGAGGAGAAGTTTCTGCTTTTGTCATCTCAAATGCTATGTGTGGAAATGTCAGAATGCAGCTTACATGAAAAGAATAAAAAGCCTAGATCTAATTGTTGCATTCCAGAAGGTATATTGACAAGATGGAATCTGTCTATGTAATCGGATGATGTAACCAGGACAATGAAGGACTTAAAGCCATCCCAAACTTGAATGAAGAATATGGAGGTTTAAAATTTGTAGGTGCAGTAGAAACAGGATTACCATTTTCAAATATTTGAAATCCTGTCCCAAATAAGAAGGATCAGACTTATTTGGTCTTTTAGAACAAAAGTACTAGTAATTGAAAATCAAAGTGAATACAATGAAAAAGCATGGATCAAGTGCCCACGATGTGTCAGGAACTATGTTAATTATGTGGATACAAATAGAAAGATTAAAAAGCTCCTGGTTGCAAGGAAATTAGGGAAGATAACATGATAAAGGAAGAAGTTTCAATTTTAAAACATTAAAAAAAAAAAACTCAAGAATCTTGAAAGGGAAGCAGTAGGGCAGATGATAAAGTTGTGGAAAATAGTGGCAAGATAGAAAGTCTCTTACCAATGATGAACATGAAGTTATTTAGAGGGATTGAGTGTTGGAATTGGAACAGAGTTCTGGGTTACTTTTCTGAGAAAGATGGGCACCAGGTGGGAGACATTGAGTAATAAATGTTAGAGTAAGAGAGGGTAGGGTTTGCAGCTCCCCACCCTGCTCTTGGAAAACCCTCAATCACTGGTTAGCTTCTGATGTCTCACAAAAATTTGCAGGATATGGACAATAAAAGCTAAATTAGATTACCTAGATATCAATGGTAAAATATGACATGACTGGAAGATGGCAAATGAAGAATTAATCTTTTTTCAAAAGATTAGATTTTTTAGAAAGAGTAGAATACCAATAAATTATCAAGAAGATACATTCCTGTGGTGAAATCTAAAAAACAAAAAGAAGGATGGTAAAGAACATTTAGGGAAGGATTCTGGAAAGAAGAACAGAAGCAGTATGTGGTAGATACTATAAAACATCTAGTTAAGAGGGAAAAAAAAATGCAAGAGGAATTCCAGAAGCAGATCTGAAGGCTGAGACAAAGGTTAAATACTTTATTGATGGAGGAATTCAACTATTTGGCTATCAACTAGAAGTCTCTGACTTTTACAGGTAGAGCAGCTGATTCATTTTTGACTTGGTAATTGCAACTTTCAAAAAGTGGAAGAAACAAAGAGAAAAAATTCCTACACTACACTTAAATCTGATCTGTAAACACATGTTCAGAAAGCAGAATTTAATTTAATTCAATATTAATAAATACCCATAGTGAACAAAGTACTGTGGAAAGGATTTGGCTAGAAATAGTATTAGATGTCAAAGAATGCAAGGCCAAGGATAAGATCCTGTGACAAATCATTTGAGATATTTCTCCAGGATAACATTGAATCATTATTCAACACTCTTTGGGCATTCTTGTTCAATTACCAATATATGTATGAAATTACATTTTCAGTCAACCTGCATTTCTCCATTTTGTCCAAAGAGATAGAAAAAAATACAAAATAATGACTTTAAGGCAAGACTAAATTATTTAGTTATATCAAATTATATTTTTTTCATTAGTTTCCTTGAAATTCTTGACCTTTTGTTTTTCCATATGAACTTTGTTGTTATTTTTTCTAGGTCATTAAAATAATTTTTTGTGGAGTCTAATTGGTATAGCGCTAAATAAATAGATTAGTTTAGGTAGTATTGTCATCTTTATCATATTTCCTCACCCTATCCAAGAGCATTTAATATTTTTCCAGTTGGTTAGATCTGATTTTATTTGTGTGGATAGTGTTTTGTAGTTTTGCTCATATAGTTCCTGAATTTCCCTTGGCAGATAGATTCCCAAGTATTTTATACTATTGACACATTTTAAATGGAATTTCTTTTTGTATCTCTTGCTGTTGAATTTTGTTAATGATGTATAAAAATGCTGAGGATTTATGTGGATTTATTTTGTATCCTGCAACTTTGCTAAAGTTGTGGATTATTTCTAATAGCTTTTTAGTAGAATCTCTGGAGTTCTGTAAGTATACTATTACATCATCTGCAAAGAGTAGTAATTTGGTTTCCTCATTATCTACTCTAGTTCCTTTAATCTCTTTTTCATCTCATTGCTGAAGCTAGCATTTCTAATACAATATTAAATAGTAATGGTGATACTGGGCAACCTTGTTTCACTCCTGATTTTATTGGGAATGGTTTCAGCTAATCACCATTACATCTGAAAGCATATTTTTAAAAATGTTTTAATGATAAATAGTAAACTATTTGCAAATAAAAATTGACCATCTTTTTTAAAAATACCATGATTAGAAACTAAAAAGTACTGAATGACATAACTAATTCAGTTAAAACTGAATTAGTTTTTTTTTCCTTTTCTGTTTACTAATCAACTGGAAAAAAGAGAGATAAGCTATCCTGATGTTTCATTCAATTCTTCACTTCCCATATCCTTCTCATTTGAGAATTAATTAGTTCAAAGGAATTAACAGTTTTCTTATACAGGAATAAGGTAATATTGTCAAGAATTACATTACAATTCTAGTTGTCTCAGATGCTTAAATGACTAAAGAGTGCTTAAGAGACTTCCATATATACATAGGTGGGTTGTAAAGAAATTACAAGCTCAAAACCAATCATATTCCTTGATTTTGAAATTTTAAAATTTGTTATTCTAAAAGATTGGTGAATTATATGGCTATGGAGGTACCAACTTTTTCAGCAAAATGATCCTGGTACAACATAGAGTATTGGCAAGAAAATCACATAATTATAAGTTAATTCACATATCATAATGATAACATTGTATATGAGAATATCTTCATCTTATTTTTAAGTGTTTTGTGCTATAGTTTGGGACTTTATCTTGTTTTAACCTAAGAATCATAAAAAAAAATCCTATTCTGGTTTTTCTTCTAAAATTATATTTTAAATTTTTTGTTATGCTTATTTGTGTTTCTCCAGAATAATAGTTATTTCTTTCTACTTGGTTAAAAAAGAGTATTTACTCTTGAGTATACTGTTCAGCAATATTTTAACCCTCCCAAGTTATAAATTTCTTGAAGAATTGGCACTATGTCTTATCTTTCATTTGCACCTTCCCACAATACTCATTACAAAGCTACATACACAAAACAATATATCACTATCTATTTTCAGGGAACCATTAAACACCAATTTGGCACATATTAGTTGCAATGCACAAGGTGATCAATCAATAAACATTTATTATGCAGCTACTATGTACAGCTACTATGTACATAGGTTCATAATTCTAGGTACACGTTAGGTGCATAATTCTCTTGTGACAGTGGATGGGCAAGGCAGAGTCAGATTAAACCATGAATAAGATTTAAGATTTGTCATAGGAGAATGTTCCACATAATTCAAGATCTGAGTATCAGATGAGTTGATTAGGTTCCCCTATGTACCTTTTGTTCTCTTACCCCTATTACAAGCAGAGAAAAGGCCAAAGATCCCTGTGAATTAGAAGAAATGCCTACTTTGGGCCTAGAAAGTAGGGTATGGAGGCTAGAATCACAAATTTCAATTTGTTTCTAGAAAACTGCAGGCAAGAATATAGGAGTCAAGCACAGTCTAACAAGATCAGTTTTAAAGCAGTTAGAACTTTAATGATCATAGTATCCAGTCTCCTCATGTAAATCAGAGAATCATTGATTTAGGACTAAAGAATACACAAACGATCATCTAGTTCATCCCCTCACCTTTATAGACTTGGAGAATGAAGCTTAAGAAGTACAATATCTGTTTCATCACATATATTAAGCAACAAAAAAGAGGACTCTAATCTAGACCCTCTACATGATAAATCCAGCACAACACTCTCAATTGTATCAAATGAGGACACTTAAACCAAGAGATTAAGTATTTGCCTAAAATCACAGAACTGCAATAAAGAATTCTGATAGGGACACTGAATAAATACTTAAGAAACTGATTTTGTTGAATGATTTTCAAGGATACAATATATAGAACAACAAAGGTGTGAAGATCTTACTTCCAGAAAGTTTGGAGAACAGAGACAATTCTGAAGCAAGCTCCAGAAAGTGTACAATATAACTCTTTCAACTAAGGCCAAGTAATCATTACCTATGCTCAAAGGGCAGTCAAGCAGATAAAGAAGGTCCAGAATAACCTCTCAACTCTCCAGGATGCCAGGGAACATAGAATTATTCTTTTTTTAAAAAAGAAAATAAACAAACAGTAAAGGGGGATTTCAATATGAAATCAAAGAGGAAAAAGGCTCTGAAGAGGGAAAGGGGAATGATCTATGTCAATAGGTCAGAAAATGGAATAATGTGACAAGGGAAGAGAGAAAGAAGGCTCTACATTTGAAGCTCAGAAGATTTGAAGCTAAATAACATATATAATACTCTCTCCAAGAAGGAA
The DNA here is from genome assembly GCF_016432865.1 of Antechinus flavipes. Taxonomy (NCBI): domain Eukaryota; kingdom Metazoa; phylum Chordata; class Mammalia; order Dasyuromorphia; family Dasyuridae; genus Antechinus; species Antechinus flavipes. The sequence goes on from NC_067400.1 coordinate 437,791,852, forward strand.
AAAAGCTTTACTCTTTGGGGAAAAAGCAGCTGCTCACCCTCCAAGGAATTATGATGAGTCAATACCTTTATGCTATATCAGGTTATTGATCACGCAGTTAAGGTCAAAGGGAGAGAAGATGAGCAATGCTGGTTGGTGACTCCCTCCTGAGGGATATTGAGTCAGCTATTTGTCAAAGTAACAGTCATAGAATGGTCTTTCCTATTTCTATAGTATTTTTCCAAGACAGGATAGGTAACTTCCCAAGACTTATCATTTTCATGATTACTACTCATTTCTGGTGAAGTCCACACATAATACTGTCAGAAGGAAAAAATGTGAATTTTTGTGCAAAGACGTTAGTTCTTAGTAACAAATGTAATTGTTTCATTGATGTTGCAAATCAACATAGGAACACCAGGCAAGTAAGGCATATTTGATATACCTATCAAATTTGCAAATAGCACCAAGCTCAGAGAGCTTATAACAAATGCATCATGAGATGGAATCAGAATCCAAAATGATCTGGAACACTAAATTAAGTATAAGAAGATGAAATTTAAGAGGGATAAATGTAAAAAAAAACTTTGTTAAGTTAAAATGAAATTCTCATGTACAAGATGGCAAAGGGAAAATTAGACACAATTTTATATAAAAAGGATCAGGAAGCCTTATTGGATTCAACGATGTGATGTGGTACCCTCTCCAAAATATCTCAAACTGCATTAGAGAGGAATAATATTCAAGGCTATAGAAATAATAGGGCTACTGTATTCTGTTCAGGTCAGATTATATCTAGAAAATGTTTTCAGTTCTGAGTAATATTCTTTAGAAAAAAGCATTGATAAGTTAAGGAGGAGCCAGAGAAGGGCAACTAGGGTGGTAAAGGATCTCAAGAGTATGTTGTTCATTTTTTGTTCTCAAAAAGAACCAACAAAATCAGGAAGAGGATGTCTTGACTTGTGAGTGAATTGGATTTAAGTGTGGCAGAACTGTGCAAAGTCATAAACCTTATTCTCTCCTCCTGGAGTCATCAGAGGCCAGTGGCAAGACACAGGTTAAAATGACTAGCAATAGCCAAGGATGCAGTGGGGACCTTGCCCTTTTTAAGGTAAGCCTGTTCAGTACATTAAAGCTAGGTAAAAATTGAGGCAAAAGATGGTTTAGTTTGCCTTCAAAAAGTCAGTCTGGTAGAGGAAGACCCTTTCAATTTCTGGCCAGAACTGGTGATGGTAAGCCTGAAGAAGAACATGCTTTGAGGCACATATATGATAGCTGTCTTCAAATATTTGTAGAATTGCTGTGTCCAAAGGGATTTGCCTTATTCCCAAAGGGAAGCATTAGGATATTTTACTTTAATATTCTAATTTAATTTAATTAGCATGTTTTAGTTTAGTACAAGAAAAAGTTTCTAAACAATTAGAGTTATTCTACCTTAGAAGTGGCTTCCATAGGAGATAATGAGACTATCCTTAATGCATGACTCAAAGTAATAGCTGTATTTCCAAAATGTTATAACAGAAATTTGTGTCCAGGAACAGTTTGGATGACCTCTAAGGTCCCTTCAAAAATGAAATTTAGTGAATCTGTGGTTACTTCTCCTTCTGGGTTTTTGGCCCATGTGGCATCTTGAAACTTCAAGATGACAAGATATTTTGGAATTATAATTCCGGCTTGTATTTTAATGAATAGATACAAAGATTGCTGCTTTTTGTAAATAAGTATGTGAGTATAGGGATAGTGGTAGTGGTATGGGTGTGTGTATTGGGTATTTTCCACAAACTCTGTAAGGTATAAACCTAAGATTTTTGTTCCTATTTTATAACTCAGCAACCTGAGATTCATATATGGAAACAAATAGAAAGAAGCTATAAAGAAATTATCTCATAGAAATATAATAATAAATGAACATACTGGAACTTAGATATCCTTAATTCTCTATCATTTCTCTGGGTCATGGTCTTAGTTAAAAGTAGGGAAAATAGAAAAAAATAAGATCTTCTAGTAAAAGGATCTGAATAATCCATAATTTTTGAGGCATGGACAATGGTCATTCTTCACTTAAACTTCATAGGACACCTGATATACATTTTAAAAGACTAAGCTTTCTAGCATGATGATCCTAAGCATCCAAAAGGTTAATAATCACAATGTAGTACTCAGATGGCTATCCTCAGGGCAGAATGCTGAAGGCTCTATGGAAAAACTCTGGAAACTGGCAGTTATGGTCATAAAGTGCTATTTGACCCAAATGAAGAGCAAAATCTTCATGCTGAGAAAGAAAGTCCTAAAGGCAAAGTGATTTGGCATCTTGGTGCTTATGCCTACTAAATTTTGATGTGGTCAGTCCTATCTTTTCCTTTGGGGGCTATGGATCAATTAATTATTTCATCTCAAACTTAAAAGAATTTTTTAAATAGGAAGAGAAGACTGAAGAGGAAGCAGTATGTAGACTAAAAGAAAAAAGCCAACCCAATAATACAGGACCCCCCCTCCAGACCTTTGAAAAGCAGTATAAAGAAGCCTGCAAATCATTCCCTTAATTATCACAAACACTCAACTATGACACCTCATTTTACTGCACTTCTGTGTATATACCTTTGCCATTATATTCCTTTGTCTGTGAGGTGTTTGTTTTGTGAATTCTGGTGGCTAAACTAAATTATAATTGAGGTATGTTAAATTGCAAGCATGTATACATATATATGCATATGTGCACACATGTTTATGTATATGTGTCTATATATGTGCATATGAATATATGCCTCTATATATGTGCACATGTTTATATACATGCATGTGTGTATCTTACTCAAATGTTCAATAGTTGCAAAGTTCTGTGATCTTATAGATTTTAATATTTCCTCTAACATGGAAGATCCCAATTCATTCAAGCCTTTATGTGTAAATCTTGACTAAATTCTTCTCATAAATTCTCCACAGAGGGGAGGGGTTCTATTCAACATGCCCTTTTCTCCTTCTTTTGACATCATAAAAGTGACGATGAAACATGGGCTGTCCATCAATTGTCCCTTGCTCTCAACATGTTCTCAAGCCTGGAAGTACAGTGGATAGAATGTTGGACTTTGAATTCTGAGTCACAATTTACTAGCTTTGAGATCTTGAATCAGTCACTTAACTTCTGCCAGCCTCAGTTTTCTTATCTACAAAATGGAATAATAATAATAATAATAATATCTATCTTTCAGGGTTGTGAGAATCAAATGAAATAATATCTTCAAAGTGCTTTGCAAACTTTAAAAAAGCACTACAAAGTGCTCCATACTATCATTGATTCCTTGTATGACATCTTTTATTCTGGTTCCTTGTTGGCAATACATTGTAATTTTTTACATCCACTATGAGCCACATTATCATCTGAATTATACTCATTAGTTCTTTGGAGATTATAGAAATGCCATGACTTGTGGCTTTATACCTGTACAATAATATTATTAAGCAGATGATCCTTTGTTCCAGGAAGATCTTCAGAGTCATTATGGGAGCTTGCACTTTTCTATAGGCAATCCATTCTACTTTCTTCCATCTGTTTGACACTGAATTCAATTTATCATTCATGTTTATTCTGTCTAAAATATTCACACTGGTGAACACATTCTGTAGGTCATTTAATATATGTCATAATGTAGAATAAGCATTCTTTATCTATTTAGTCTTGCTTGTGTGCATGGCCAATCCAAATTCTTTTGAGTTGTTATGGACCTTATACAAGGAATTTTATAGGATTCCATAGCATGAACAAAAAAGACCATAATATCCAAAAACAGGTACATCTGGGAGACTTTACCATTTATAATAAATACCTTTACAATTTGGACTTTACCCCAGATTTTTCAGGCAAACATTTTTGTGGGTAAATTTGAAAAATCATTAATATTCATTTCTTACCCCTCCAAATTAAAAACCATAACCACTACTAACCAATATGCTTACTTCCCCATGTATGTATTTTTATGAAGGTCACATTCTTTGAGGTTGCTTTCATTTTATGAGAATGTGCTCACTAAGGATGTCCTTGAGAGTGGAAATTATTGAGAAAAAAGAAGGCTTTTTTAAGCAACAGGACACATCTTTACCATCACAGAATTGATGGACAGATGCATCAAATACAAAATTGCCTTGTACTTATTGTTGGCTCACCAAAAAAAAAAAAAAAAATCATTTAATTTAGTTGGGAAAAAAAAAAAAAACTTTCTTCCAATAAGGTGTGTCTTTAAAATACAGTAAAGTAATTCAAGATTCTTTAAAAGTTAAAATAACAGAGGTAACTTAATATGATGATCCTCTGATCATTAATTAACAGGTAAGATATAAATATAATGCATTTGTAATCTTAATATTTTAAGATTGTAATTGATTGACTACTAAAGACAAAAATAATCTCCCTCTCCCTCATCCTTTCTCATTCTACTGTTGTCAGTTTATTTGTAAATATTTTTATTCCTAATTATGTAGAATTCTGAGTTATTTTTATAGATAGAATTATTTACCTTCAAAAATTTAAAATTTGTCAAGAAGCATTGAAATGCAGAAGTTGTAAAATCATCTTAATACTATCATTTGACTGAAAAAATATCATTTTGCATTTAGAACTGAACACAACAAATTCCTGTATTATGTACATAAAATATTTTTCAACCTAATTTGTGCTTTAAAAGGAGCTTCAAAGAATGCTACAGCAGGGGTGTATGATACATTGAAATATGATTGAATACCATGTTATTGATGCCATGATAATATTTAGAATTTGTTGTGACATTAAATCAATAGAAAACTGGTGAAAGTCTATTAAATGACATCATGACAGTCAAGTGATTTTCAATATCAACTTTTTGAAAAATGATTTTAATAGCAAATCACAGAAAATTTGGTCAACAGAAGTCTTTAGATTATACATACTTAATGATGCAAATTAAGCAACTTTGAAAAATATTAAGAATCCAAACAAGGTTGGATTATACACATTATGCAAATGTGTAAACACAAATTTAAAGTGGAGACACAAACCCACAAAACTGCAGTAATTTTCTCTGAGAACTAGGTCTCAGTCTCTTGTTTGAAGTGTATCTACCTAGAGCTCTTTGCTTCATTAGGATTTCTTTGGGACAATAATTAATATAAAATTCAGATTAATTTCTGATTTGCCACAGAAGCATCCTTATTGTGTTAGAAGATAAAGACATAGATAATGCAGTTAATTTGACATTAGAAAACATGACAAGTTTTGTATATTGTTATCCTTTTTACATACCACAGATTTAAATAGATAAGTTTCCTGCTCTTTAAAAACTTAAAGTCTCTATGGTAATCAACTTAGATCCGACTAATCTATAAAAATTATAGCTATATATTTAGAAAGGACCTGGAGTCATTTATCTCATTCCCCTGACTTTTCAAAGGAGGAAATTAAAATCCAGAGATGTTGTCCAAGATAATACAAGTAAGTATCTAGTGGATGGACAAGTATTTGAATTCAAGTTCTCGTCTCTGATTCAAGTCAATAGTCTTTCTAAATGATCTTGGACAATTCACTAAACTTTCCTGGGAAACGATTTCTTCAAATATAAAACAAGGAGTCTAGAGTGATGATCTCTGAGCTCTATGATTCTCTGGTGCATTTTTCATTACTTTGGCTACTATAGAAATCTTGAAGAGAAAATGTTTTGTATAGCTTAGGCAACATTTTCAGAAAGTTTCTCAGTTCTGTGTATGGTTTCCCTTCAGCTTTTCTTCTGCTTTATGATCAGAATTTCAGTAACTAAAATTATTTCACCAAATACAAATATTTAGATTGCATGTAGCCAATGATATCTGGTATAGGAACATGTTTCTTAAACATAGGAACAAGATTTTTTGGGGGGGAGAGGCTAATAGGCTCTTTACCTTATAAATATTTGGTTTTATATCTTACAAAAATTAAAGGATAAATAATGGATAATAATGTGTTACAGTAGTCTCCCATTCCTGAAATCTGGTAGCACCTCACTGAAAATTCTGAATCATTTTAAGAGGAACCAGAATGATTTAGATCTCAATGGCTATCATTCCTTTCAAAATTCCTACACCTATACTTTTCTGATGTAGTCTTCATTGCTTACCATCCATTTCCTACCTATAACCCCCTCACCATTTCCCATTCTCACATACACATATCCCTGACCCTATTTCAAATGACATCAAAGCTTATCAAAAATCATAGGAAATTCAGGTTTTGGGCAAATTCCTGTTGTCAGTGGGAAGGAATTTTTTTTTGAGGAAAGGAAATGACTTATTGGTGACTTTTAGGAACATGCTTATGACTTAGTCATTGATCCCTGGACAGACTTCAGCCTCTGAACCAAAAGTCACCTCTCAAATGCTATAAAGTCAGTGCGTTGTCTGTCATTACCCTTCTAGATAGCCACCAGTTTTCTGCCCCATTTTGATCTCCTTCCACCCCTTGCATTTGACTCTTGGGAGTCCCAAGGCAATGAGATTGGAATGGGACAAATAGTAAGAAACTGTGCAGAAAGATTTTTTTTTAAGTATCCTCTGCATGGAATGAAAGTTTGTAAAGAAAGTACTGAACACAGACTTCCTGTAGTATCAAAAGGGAAATTTATGCATCGCCTTTGAGTTCAACTTCTCCATTAAAGCTTTTTCCCTATAATCTAGGGAGTTCTTATCTTGGTGACTTATGATGTTATGGAGGGGCTCATGCATGGAAAATGTCAATAGAAATAGTAACTCTGGAAGGGAAGGGCCTCCTAATTAGTCCCCATTTAGATTTTATGATGGCTTTGAGATCTGCTCATCCTGACAGTGCGCACTGTGGTTACATATTGTTCTAGCCTGAGGGAACCATAGGAAAATCCAGATTTATTGTACCTATCATACCAGCATATTTCATTTGCCATTATGAGCAGCCATCTCGCAATGATGCAGGAGTATTTATTACAGATTAAATTGTAGGACCTGGATGGTTTAGTGAGGTTCTTGAGGTATCATTTATGTCATTAACTGGCTCATTATCAGATCTGCAAATCTCCATTCTTTTCTGTGCCTTCTGTTTGAGCCACTGCTGCTTCGGCTTTGGGGGTTGGAGCATTTATTCCCTCCACCCCCTTTCCAAGCAGCAGTCTGTGATGATATGGACATGAAGTTTAAATACAGACAAAAGCAATTCGCTTGCAGCCCCTGCCTGGGGTATTATTTACCTGTTCCAGCAAAGGTTGTGCCCAGTACTGTTCCCGAGCCTTTTGCTGGGAGTGGGGGCGGGGGCACTTGAAAAAAGGACGCTTCTATTGGACCGCTGCGTCCTAAGGCTTGAGAACGGGGAGGTCGGAGGGTAGGAAATTGTTCATTTGCAGCATCTACTAATGACCTAAAAGGGCTATCTTCAGTGGGGACGGGGTTGAAGCTAATTAAATTGTTTGCCTTGTAGTCTCCTAGAAGCAGCCTCTCCAAATTTTCTTCTTTGATCTATAACTCCAGTTTTGCACACCTGGAAGAGGAAACTAAGGGGAGTAGGTGAACACTTTAATTGTGGTTATTTAACAAGTTTTCTTCTAATCTGCGCAGATTACTTGCAACAGAGAGGGTGCAGTATTTGTGCCATCACATGAGCCTCTATGCCTCTGAACTTTCATTCTACCTGGGCAGCCAAGTGAGGAGGGCTCAATGATAGTGCCTTATTATGACGATAATGATAATGATTTTTTTTTAAGATAATGGAATATCCTAACATATGTCAGGCTGTTGGGAGTTCGCAGGGAATTAATACACAGGGTCTCTCCTACACTATTTTTAGATGGACTTCTATTATTTGAATTTATTGTTTGACTCAACTTGTGTGTCCATCTTTGTTGATATTTGCCCTATTTACTCTCCTATATTGCTTTTTCATAAAACCCAGAGAATGGCATTTAAGTTGTTGTGTTCTTTGGTATTAAAATGCACTCCATACAAGCACAGAAGTACCTATAGCAATTCTGGGCTCAAAGTCATGGATTATCTGGGGAAGAATTGTCTTCTGGTTTAATTGTTGAGTTAATTAATCTGCTTGCTAAGAAAGGGGACATTTTGAATTAGAAAAAATATACTTAAGAGCGATTATAAAAAATAATAGATTTGGTTTTTAAGAGACTGATTTAAGCCTGCTTTGTGGATTAATAGTTAAAATTTGCTCAGAAAAATAAATACTTTTTAGATATTTTTGGTATTGGTTTTCAATTGAGTGCTCTAAAATTGATTTCAGTATTGGCACTTATAGTTCATTATAGTTCAGTATAATTCTATCATTACTAATTTACATTACCAATTTTGTGGGTGTCTGTCTGTCCCTGAGAACTTGCAAGAGCAAACTCTAAAGCAAAATTGGTCCAGCCAAAAGAAACAGCAAAAAATGCCTAGCAGATATTTTTTGTCATTCACTAAATTTATCCAGCACTTTTTAGTAATTTTTATATATGTATATATATGCATATATATGTATATACACATCTAGCACCTTATAGAAATTATATATATATATATATGTAAGCGTATGTGTGTATATATTTGTGTGTGGTATATATGTATATATATATGTATATATATATACATATATATGTACATAAAATTAACCTACATGCATTCATATATATAATTTCCTTTTTTTTAAATGGCATTCAATTTCTTTGTGTGGAAAAATCTGCAAAATCTGAGACTATCCCAGAGAAGCTTCACATTTTAACTTGTTGCTGCAACTTACAAGTTAATGAAGCAATGTTGAAAGGTCAGAAAGAGCCATTTTTACTTTTTTTTTTTTTTTTTGGCTACTAAGCATGATCATTTGGAGACGTGATAATGATGTCATTGCTGCCGTGTTGATAGTAATTCTCTAACATAAAAATACCTTGGATTGCAAAACCTCTAAGAAAGCTTGTCATTGTCTGTAAGCAAAAATTAAGAGTAAAGACCAGATTTTCTACAGGATTACATTTTTTAAACTTTTGGTGGTTGTTCTAATTATTTTGAAACACAAGGAGATTGCAAAAAAAATAATAATACATGGTAATTATTCACTATCCAGCTGCAAAAAAAGAAGCACACAAAAATAGTTTAACTTCAGGACTTATTATTTATTTAGTTATTTCCTAATTTTCTCTAAAGGTTAAAGAATTCTTAATTGCATCTGATTTCTATCTAACAAGAATATTAAAAATATCTCTTTGTAGAGAAATACATTTTTTTATCTTAAAGACACAACCTAAAAAGTGTCAGTTATAGACATATTTTAAAAGGGAAAATACAAAAATCCCACTAATCTTTTTTACTTTTCTTCTTAATAACGTTAAAAATGCATTTCAGTCAATATTTATGACAAGCACACCTTTAGCTAACTGTGACTGTTCATCCTTTTAAAACAGCCTATGAGAGAATAATCTTAAGAATAAGGTTGGTTTTAATTGGTTTTAAGAATGTTCTCACCCTCTGCCCAATATAATACTAATAGCATTGTCTTCTATTAATGCTAGATTTAGAAATCTGTCTGTTTTTAAAGGAACTTCCTATAATTTGAAGGGTACATCCACACACACATCTAGTTAAAACGTTGCTTACATATCCCCTTGTTAAGAATTTTAAACCTGTTTCAAAGTGGGTTGTAATTAACACAACAACAACCACTACCTGAGTTGATAGCCAATTAGAGAACTTAGTGCAAAATGAGTCATCTCTTTCACTGTGTACTATGGGTACTCTTGAATAAATAAAATCTGTACAGCTATAAATAGGCTCCTTGATTTAAGAGATTCTGATTTAAGGCTCCTTTGTAATGCTTCTCTCCCCAGTCTTAGAGTTTGTTCTTCTGTATTATCGTCTAAATATTGAGCTTGCTTATTAATCTCCATTTCTCTTTTTAGGTTAGTCTAGACCGTTCTTGTGGCCGTACTACTCACTGGGTTGCCGTAGGAACAAGAAATCCGAGTAAATATGCTTATGGAAAAGAAATGACTCCTAATTAAATGTGAATCGCATTTATAAATTGCCTGGTTCTCACAAAATGCAGAGTATAATATGCTTTGATGTACTTCATTAGTAAAAGACATCTATATTTTTTAACACATGTTAGGAAGAAGACCAAATTTTAAAGCAAAAATGATATTTTATGTGGTTTAGTTTCTGTCGCCCATAAATCCTATAATTTCATGCATATATCCTTTTATTGCATTTACATGGCAGATGAAGACATTTGGCCTGCCTGTGAAAGTGCTGAAAACCTCCAATATTTCCTTACCAAAGTATAATTCTTTTTTTTATTGTTGAATATAGCTTTTCTATTACAATTTAGACAAAAAGAAACTGAATTGTAATGTCCACCTCACATCTGTAAGATGATGATATTTTCATAGAATATCTAGTGCCATGGACTCTCACATCCATTCCCTGTAACATCAGAGCTTTGGTGAATAAGTGCAAAGGAAATCTTTCTACTGTGCATGGGTATTGCCTTGCTTTGTTTAAATTCTCTAAAGCTCCTCCTCATTTCCCCCAGGATATTAAGTCTCTTAAATCATTAATATTCTGAATGGAATAGAAAATGACCTACTAGGGTTTTCATGTTATGAATCTACCAGAAATACTATATATAAGCTTCTCCTTGACTTGGTCTCTGCACTTGGTGAATTCAGAATCTGGTACTGACTTGTTTCCAAAGAACCACTGAAGAATTGTTACAAAGAATATTATGATTATAGGAATCCCGAGTTAACCAAAAAGATGGCGAACTATTATGCTAAATGGGCCATGGACACAGTTGGTACAGTTATGTTCACTTCTGTATTAAATGGGGGATCAACTACTTTTTTTAAAAAGATTTCTTTCCAAACGAGTAGCCTAATTGCAGGTAACAGTGCCACCTGGGAAAAAAAACACACAATTTTAGTTTTCTGAAATATGCATTTAGTATTTTACTTTTTCATTCCTATCCTTATATTAGCCCAATTTTTTTAGAAGTAGAAGACAGCTGATTTTGTTACCAAAGTAAATGCAAGAAGCATTGAGTACTTACCACAGCACACTTTGGAGACAAACACCATATATATTCTATATTGAGGTTCATTCACATTTAGATTTGGATGGGACTTAAAATGCTCTTTTGTCCAAGCCATTCATTTTATAAAACAGGAAATAGATTCATGAAGTTTAACTGATTTTGCTAAGATTCCAGAGGTAGTAAGTGACAGAGCTCGAATTTGAACACAGCTCCTCTGAATGCAAATCTGGCATATTTTCCACTGTTTCAGGTTACCTTTCCAGTAGTCCTATAATTTCTTTAGTTTGGGGAAGAGTAGTTAACTCAGAGTAATGAGGAATGGGCATTTATGAATTGGACTGCTATTTATGTTTATGTGGAGTTTAAAAAGACTTCACTACTTGCTATGTGATTTAGTTCAAAGATCAAATTTTATGATTGGATAAGTCACTGGATAAATTATTTCCATGCAATGTAAGCTTTTTTTGGTTTGTGTCCCTATCACTTGGCAAAGTTCTTGGCATCTAGTGAGCACTTAATAAATGCTTGTTTCTCAAAGGCCATAATTCACAAAAAAAGGAGCCCATCTGCATTGGTAGAGGGAATTTACTCACCTAGGAGTTTCTTATCCCAATGAAATCTCAGTTTTAGACTCTATCCTTATATTCAATTATTAGCAATAATTAGGATTATTACAAAGAGAAGGTAGATATTTTTAACATCTCAGTGCAGTCTCTGCACAGCATTCTCTCTTTAAAAGATTTTATTTTTTCTGTATAGTACTAATATTCCAAAGAAGGGATGAAAAGCTTTTTTGTTATATATACAATATCTTGGCTTGAGGGTGGGGATAAATAGTATTTTATTGTTTTTAATTACATATAAAGAGAGTTTTCAATTTTGTAAGATTCAGTGACAATTTTTTTTCTTTTACTCCTCCCCCTAACATAGGAAATAATCTGATAGAAGGTATGCAGTTGTAATCATCTTAAACATATTTCAACATCACTCATGTTATGAAAGAAGAAATAGCAAAAGGAAAAAAAAATGAAAAAAACAAAAACAAAAAAATGAAAATAGTATGTTTCAATCAGCATTCAGACTCGATAGTTCTTTCTCTAAATGAGGATAACATTTTCCATCACGAGCCTTTTGAAATTATTTTAGATCACTGTAATGCTGAGAAGAACTAAGTTTGTCATAGTTGACCATTGTTCAGTATTGCTGTTACTGTGTTAAATGTTCTGATTTGGCTGACTTCATTCAGCATCCATTCATATAAGTCTTTCCAGGTTTTTCTGAATCTACTTGCTCACCATTTCTTATGCACAATAGTATTCCATCACATTCATATGTTACAATTTGTTCAGTAATTCCCCAATGGATGAGCATTGCCTCAGTTTCCAATTTTTTACCCACCACAAAAAAAGGTTCTATAAATATTGTACATATAAATTTTTTCCCTTTTTTATAATGGCTTCTTTGGAATACAAACCTATTAGTGATACTGCTGGATCAAAGAGTATGCACAGGTTAATTCCCCTTTGGGCATAGCTCAAACTTGCTGAATGGTTGGATTAGCTCACAACTCCATTAACAATGCATTAGTGTCCTAATTTCCCCATATCTTCTATGTTGAATTTATTTTTCATTAAAGGGGGAAAAAACTTTTTATACTGCATGGGAATCCAAAGGGTACAATTATGCTTATTTTATTCTCATTTCATTCTAGCTCCTGAGTTGCTTTGAAAACCTGTCATTCAATACTGAATAGTGATTCCCTAATTCATGTTCACTTACTGTTCTTTTTTATATTTTCCTAATCAATACTATTTTAGATCGATATTAATGCTCTTCTTTGTCATTGATTATGTGTGAGGCAGGCTGATTAAAATAGGAAAAATATTGAATGCAGAAGTAAAAAAACAAAAGCTTGACTCATTTACTTATTGTATAACTTTGAGCAGGTCAAAAACCTGTTTAAGTCTCAGTTTTTTTTAAATTTATTTATGTGTAAGATTGATGATGATTAAGATTATCATACTTTTATATAAATTTTATATACTTTATACAAAGTATCTCATTTTAATATTAGATTCTTCTAATATTATTCTCAAACTAATTCTCAATTATTGAAGGCCATTGTATACTAGTAACCTACAATTTCCCAAGCAATATAATTTCCAGGTCATTCCGATCTCCATATAGTGGCATATAAATAAATGCAATGTTTTCTCCAGTCCCTCAGCTTATACTGCAAAATCTATCTTTGAACAAATTTCCAAATTGGAAATAATATAATAATAGCATACAATGACTGCCCTGCTATCACATTATCTAGTTGTATCATATTTCAGAAGTAACAACACTAAGATTTAACAAAAATCATTTAATAACTTTTGTGTACAAATAGGTGTTCCCTTTCCTAGAAGTCACCCTGGAAGGCTACTTAAGTGTTCCATCACTATTGACTTTGCTCAGTGCTTATTTGAAATTCCTCTTTAGAAATTTCCCTTAGAGCCAACTTTAAGAAGTCTAGAAGAAAGCTAGTCTCTTTGCTTTTGGTCCCCAAATATTATGAAGCTTCAAATAAGAATTAATTCAATATCTTTGTGCCTAAATAACTTCTGGCTATTTCCTAAAATGAAATTCACTGTCACAAAATAAACATTTGTTATCACTTGATGTAAAACCAAAAGAATGAACCAGAGGTCTTATTTTATAGGTTTTAAAGATAGAAGGAATAAGAAATCTGGCAGTTAATTGGCCTGCTTAAGATCATCTTGATAACAAAGAGCAGAGTCAACCTTCAGACCAACCTCTTCTGACTGTTTCAACATCCAGTACCCTTTTCACTCTGTTATATTAACTATCTAGAAGGAGTTCCAAAAGAGGCTCCCCAAAAAATTTTAAGAACTAGTTGGAATAAGTATACTGCTCCTCAAAGTGCTTTGAAAAAGAGAGAGCTCATTTGGGTATCTAAGTTCAGTAAGATTTTGTTAGACTTAGCAAAACCAGGTGACAATCCAGCACAAATGGGTACTGAATTATAGGCTTGGTACTTTATACACAATCTGCTAACAGAATATTTCTTACCTAGCTTTAATCATTGATTGGGTATTGCCTCAATAGAACTGAGACCTGTTAAAGACATTACCTTAAAAAGTCTGAGATCTCCCACTGCATCCAGGACCACCTCCAGTAATCCAGATCTGTATCTTACAACTGGAACCAGATGTCTCTGCAGTAGAAAGTGACTCTGGTGACCTTGCACATCCTTCCCTCACTCTTATCCAATTCATGAGAGAATATCACAAGACTTTGAGTGATCAATAGTGTCAAAAGTTAAAGACAGGCTGAGGAGGATGAGAACTAAGGAAAGGCCATTAGATTTGGCAACTAGGCATAATATAGCTTTTTCCCACATGTATAAAGGATGTGTCATTTGTGACTCAAACAGAGACAAGAAAAGTTATTTCTAGTGTCTCTTCCCCATCCCTACTTACTCTTCTCCAAGGAAAACTTTCATTCCTGCCAGGAGGAAAAACAGAAGATTTTAGTTGGAAGGTAACCATCACTCTGCTCTCCTCAGAGAGAATACATACTTGTATAGAATTATATGTATCTGCTCAATTAATTTATCTAGATGATATAGTTTTCAAGTTGCAGCTAAATTCCTGATTCCTATTTTCAAATGGGACAAAGAAAACCTCAAGCTTGACCCTTTTCTCATTAAATACAAGATGGAAAAAAAAACAAATAGCAAAGAACTGATTTATTCAGAAACACTCCATTTTGAGAAAGGGGAGACATGAGCACTTTTGTAGGCAGAAGGGAATAAGCCACCATCAGACAAGGAGTGACTAAAGATAAGTGAAAGTAGGGGTAATAGGACAATCTGCTGAAGAAGTTGGGATGGAATGAGATGAGTTATATATGCCTTAGCAAATAGAAGGGCCATCTCATTGTGTGAGGCAGGTGAAAGCAGAATGACAGAATATTACTGGAAGGTATGAGATGAGGAGGAGGGGAGAAGAGAAAGCTCCCAATAAATAGCCCCAATGTTTCTCATTAAAAAAAAAATCTGTTGTAAGAAGAGGGAGATAAGAACTATAAAAGTGTAAGAAGGAATGAAAAGGTTCAGAAGAGACACTATGGTAAATGGAATAGTGACTCATTATAGGAGCTAGAAAAGAATTGTCTTGATGCAATGAAGGCCCAGGTGAGATTACATGCCATAAACCAATAAGCACATTTTTATGACTTTCTCCAGATTTGTTTGGCAGCACATGATTAGGAGCAAAGGTAGCAGATGGTGGGAATAATTCAGGACTGAGGATTAGCCAAGCATGATCAGCAAAAGGATGAAGGGGCAAGGAATTCAAGAAAACAGACCAGTGTAGGGATTAACTGGTTCATTAAGGAGTCAATATAGAGTAAGGAAGAGAATAAAGTCAATTCAGGGGTGATGGCCTGGGAAAGAATTAAGGAGTCAAGAGAGTGGCAGTCATGGTGAGAACATAATCTTGCATGTTATAGAGACGTAATTATTCAAGAGAAGATATACATATATACATGTATATATACATATATGTGTATATGTGTGTGTGTGTGTGTGCATTCAAGAGAAGAAAACAGTCCAGACTTGAACTGGTTCACTAAGGAGTCAAATTGGATAAGCATATAGGAACAGAGTGTGGTCAATGTTACATACCTAGATTGGAGCTAAATATATGCACTGCCTCAGACATATAATATATTATATATCATATATATATATGATATGTAATAAGATACAATTTGTTCCTCACCTCCTTTCACAAATAAATATTTGTATGTGTATTATGGTGTGTGTATATATAACATATGTGTATTTATGTATGACTTATGTTCGTACATGTGTGTGATTATGTGTGTGATATATGTTTTTATGTGTATTGTTCAGATGGACTAATATCTCTGGCATGAAACCTTTTCAGGCCTGTTTGTGCACTTTGGGTGGTCACCTGATTCTTGTAACTCTTACCTGAGGCTCCACAAAACTGTATCATGTACAGTGGCCACACTAATAAACTTTTTTTATGATAAAACTAAACCAGGTTGAAGGTAACTTATAGGCCTCAAACCTGTCAGGTCTTTCCTTAGTTCTTTCTCAGGGACAATCTGTATCCTAAAGATGTGAAGATTTTTCCCAGAGAAATGGGCCATCACTAGTCTTCTTGACTTTTGTCCTGTCATTGAAGTTTAGTGACTCAGAAAGTGAGAGTGAGGCTGAAGATTTTTTGCCACTCTGCCTCACTTAAATTCAGATGATGCACAATTCAAGACATCACCCATGATGTCATTGACCCTCTTCAAAAATGGACAAATAATAAATATGGTACACACACATACATATATAGATAGATAGATAGATAGATAGATAGATAGATAGATATAGATATAGATACATATAGATATATAGATTGAAGTATACTTAGTTAAGGAAAAGAAAAAGACTTAATCAAATCCTGAATTCATTGAGAAAAGAAAGAGAGTGTTCTAGATGTCAATTGATAGAAATATAAAAAAAACTTCGATTGGGTGATAGACATAGATTGAGTTCATCTCAAAGGATGAGAGGTTACTGAATGATGGAGAGACACGGAGAGCCCAGAAGTGGCAATGGGGAACAAAAAATATTCCAAATCCCTTGCTTTGACTAATATGTCATGGGAACAAGTAAAAGGACATCCAGTGTTGGAAAGGGTAACTAAGGAGAATGTGTTATCAAGAGGAAGTTAGAAGATGAAAGGAATGAGAAAAGAAAAGTTTTAAGATGAGAGCAAAATTTTCTTTTTACCTATGAAGTACATATTCTAGAGATTCCACTGGAAAGGGGAGTAACAAGAGTATCATATTTAGGGGGGTGTACAAAGGATATAGGATAAAGAAGTAGGCCAGGGAGTTATGAAAATGAGGTTTGTCTATTGAAGGTTCAGGATCACTAGTATGGAGAAAGTATGTCTGGGAGTTTGTTATTCATTTCCAAGTGAGTTCACAGGTGTTACTATCACTGGCCGTGCTGTGTCAGCATGGCACCATCTCCCAGTGCTGTAACAGGACCACAGGGTGCAACTGAGAGCTTAGAATTTCTCTCTTGCCCTTGAAGGCAGGACAGGACAGGAGACAGTCAGAGAGGGCCAAAAGGAATGGTGTCTCTGTCTCCTGCAGACAGAAAAAATCCCTTGACTTTTTTTTTTTCTAATGATGACATTAGCTAAGGGGGTAAAAAATTCACTCTGTCCATGAGGAATCATTTAGACTGTCTGATTCAAATTATGGCTCTAACACATACATTGGAACAAACTTGATCAAAAGAAAAGTTGGCCTTTTGTTGATTAATTGGGGGAAGAGAAACCTCAAATAAAGGATGAGTTGGTTGACCTGGATGGGTGGATTTATGATAAAGATAAGATAAAACAGGAGTATTAGATTTAATTCACTTTTTTAAAAAAGTTCATTAAAGGAGAATGATCATTGAATTAGAATTAAAAGAATAAGAATGGCTAATAGGAAGCTAAACCAAATATAATTAAGGAGATAATATTAAATATTAAAGTATCTAGCTTGATTTTGATGAGATTACATCAATAGAGCTAGATGATTCACATACTAGAGCTCTAAAATTTTTGGTGCATGTGATTTGATAAAGTATTATGAGAGAGCTTTGAAAATTTACAGAAAGAAAAATTATACATAATGATCTTAGTTTGAGTGAGTGAAAATACAAAATAAAATCAGATCAAATTCAATGACCCACATTGATTCCATAGGAACTATGAAGAAATATATTACCCCTGTCTCAATAGAGAGGTACAAGTCTATAAGTACAGAATCTTCCCTATATTCTCTAATTTGATTACTAGGATGCTTTGTTTTGCTAAACAGTTTTTGTTTCTTCTAGGAGAGTGTTGTATGGAGAGTAATGATATTAGAAAATGACAGTGATATAAAAAAAGAAGCCTTTTTCATGGAATTTGAGAAAGAAGTTATGAAATTATAGACAGGCAACTGTTCTGATTTTAATAAAATGGAAAAGGTAAATCTGGAAACTGTAATCTGATGAGCTTAACTAGTATAATGAAACTTGGCATTAATAAAGGGAGATGCAATTGGTATATATATATATATATATATATATATATATATATAATTATGTGACAGCATCATAGAATGACTAAGTCATCTCCAGAAAAGAAAATATAAACTAATTTTCCAGGATCCGCTTGACTTTGTCCAATGTATTCTCTACCTTCTACCAAATAGGATGGGAAAAAGATCATTAGACTCCTGAGATGCAATTGGTATCAGGGATAATGAAAACTGTGCTAAATGAAACATTTGCTTATCACTTCTTTGGTAATCCCTAGGGAGCTGTAGAAAAGATGGGCTTTTGGATAGGAAAATAAAGTGCCAGATAAAAAGGTTAAGCTCTTGTCCAGACAAGTGATCAAATAATTGATCCAGAGTGAACCTGAAAGAAATACACATGCTAATTGGAAGAGCATAGGATAGTTTACCTCTCAGACGTGTGGAAGAGGGAGGAATTTATGACCAAAGAAGAACTAGAGATCACTATTGACCACAACATAGAAAATTTTGATTATATCAAATTGAAAAGTTTTTGTACAAACAAAACAAATGCAAACAAGATTAGAAGGGAAACAATAAACTGGGAAAAAATTTTACAATCAAAGGTTCTGATAAAGGCCTCATTTCCAAAATATATAGAGAATTGACTCTAATCTATAAGAAATCAAACCATTCTCCAATTGACAAATGGTCAAAGGATATGAACAGACAATTCTCAGATGAAGAAATTGAAACTATTTATAGACATATGAAAATATGCTCCAAGTCATTATTAATCAGAGAAATGCAAATTAAGACAACTCTGAGATACCACTACACACCTGTCAGATTGGCTAGGATGACAGGGAAAGATAATGGGGAATGTTGGAGGGGATGTGGGAAAACAGGGACACTGATACATTGTTGGTGGAATTGTGAACACATCCAGCCATTCTGGAGAGCAATTTGGAACTATGCTCAAAAAGTTATCAAACTGTGCATACCCTTTGATCCAGCAGTGTTTCTACAGGGCTTATACCCCAAAGAGATACTAAAGAAAGGAAAGGGACCTGTATGTGCCAAAATGTTTGTGGCAGCCCTGTTTGTAGTGGCTAGAAGCTGGAAAATGAAAGGATACCCATCAATTGGAGAATGGTTGAGTAAATTGTGGTATATAAATGTTATGGAATATTATTGTTCTGTAAGGGATGACCAGCAGGATGAATACAGAGAGGACTGGCGAGACTTACATGAACTGATGCTGAGTGAAATGAGCAGAACCAGGAGATCATTATATACCTCAACAACGATACTGTTTGAGGATGTATTCTGATGGAAGTGGATCTCTTCGATAAAGAGAGCCTTAATTGATCAAAGATGGACAGAAGCAGCTACACCCAGAGAAAGAACACTGGGAAATAAATATAAACTGCTTGCATTTTTGTTTTTCTTCCCGGGTTATTTCTACCTTCTGAATTCAATTCTCCCTGTACAACAAGAAAACTGTTCGGTTCTGCACACATATATTGTATCTAGGATATACTGCAACCCATTCAACATGTAAAGGACTCTTGCCATCTGGGGGAAGGGGTGGAGGGAGGGAGGGGAAAAATCAGAACAGAAGTGAATGCAAGGGATAATGCTGTAAAAAATTACCCTGGCATGCGTTCTATCAATAAAAAGTTATTTAAAAAAAAAAAGAAAGAAATACACATGCTAACATAACATAATATTTCTCAAAAAAAGTTTGCAAACAGTATTTGGAAAATCAGATTCTACTATTTAAAGCAATCCCATATCTTTCCCAAAATGAAGTCATTTAATAAATTAAGTACTCATTACCTAATTTATTTTTGTGGGAATAAGCCGGAAATACATATATTAGATTGTTATGGGTAGTCATATTTCAAAATATCTAGGTTTTTTGATCCAAGTTTTTTGCTTCAATAGGCCAATTAGATTTTCTAAGCAGCCCAGGGGGAAGATAAAGATAGCAGTAAGGGAAGGGATGCCAAGAGAAATTTTTTCCTCCTCTTCTCTGGAAATCATCCCTGTGGCCTGGTCTTACTGATATGGTAAAGAAAAAAGCTAGTTCCTATGCCCAAAGGGCTATCAAATTGTGTATAACCTTTGATCCTGCACTGTTTCTACTGGGCTTGTATCCTAAAGAGATCTTAAAGGAAGGAAAGAGACCCATATGTGCAAAAATATTTGTGGTAGCCCTTTTTGTAAAGACTAGAAACTGGAGACTTGAGTGGATGCCCATCAGTTGGAAAATAGCTGAACAAGTTATGGTATATGAATGTTATGGAATATTATTGTTCAGTAAGAAATAATCAACAGGATGATTTCAGAGATGCCTAAAGAGACTTTACATGCTAAATGAACAGATCCAGGAGATCATTATACACAGCAACAGCAAGATAATATTCTGATGGACATGGCTCTTGTCAACAATGAAGTGATTCAGACCAGTTCCAATGGTCTTGTGATGAAAAGAGTCATCTGCACCCAGAGAAAGGACACTGGGAACTGAATGTTGACTACAACATAGTATTTTCACTCTTTTTGTTGTTTGCTTGCATTTTTTCTCATTTTTTTTTCCTTTTGGATCTGATTTTTCCTGTGCAGCATGATATTTTTGGAAATATGTATAGAGGAATTGCACATTTAACATACATTGGATCACTTGCCAACTGAAGGAGTGGGGGTGAAGGTAGGGAAAAAATTAGAACACAGGGTTTTGTAGGGTTGAATGTAAAAAAATTATCCATGTATATATTTTGAAAATAAAAAGCTATAATTAAAAAAAGAAAGAAGAGAGTTTAAAAATTCCCCTATTTTTAACTCTCCTTTGATTTAAGCATGGGCTAGGATGAGAATAGGAATAGAAGGAAAATATACTTGACTACAAAGAACACAATTTTTAGTCTTACCTTTAAACAGTTAGTTGAGTGAAAAATGGAAGTGATGTTATGGGCACATGCTATAACCACTGATTATTTTAAAATGTCAGTTTTTCACTTATTCTGTCTTTGGTTTTACTTGTTCAAGAATTTGGGAATGGAATTCGAGAGCCCTTAAAATATAGAGGGCATGGATCTTCACATTAGATCACTTGTTCCTAAGGAAAATTCTTAAAGTTGGTTGAAAACTCATTTTGAATATTTAGTTACTAATGCAAAGTGATTTTTATTTAGTTAAAGGGATAATTTATTGTTGTTTTCCCAGTTGATTGAAAACTTTGTATTTTCAAGAAACTATGGGCACAATATATTGATCCAGTGCATGTTTGCCAGTGTCTAGCATTACAAAATATAATACTTGGAGTTTTAGAAGGAATTTCAAGAACCAATGGGGTTAATTCCCTTCTTCCTATGGACAACATAAAATTAAGAGGATAACAACAGCCACATACAACTCACTGATATTTTGTTATTTAGTCATTTCGATAATTTCCAACTCTTTCTGACCATTTTTGGGCTTTTCTTGACAAAGACACTGAGTAGTTTGCCACTGAAAGGTTTTCAGTTCATTTTTATAGATGAGGAAACCAAGGTAAACAGAAATACGTGACTAGCCCAAGGTCACACTAATAGATAACTGAGGATAAGATGAGTATTCCTGATTTCAGGCCTGGCACTCTAACTACTGCATCACCTTGCTGTTCTTCACACCTTATAATTTGTGAATATCCTAATATACATTTGATTTTATCTTATCCCCCCAATAACCTTGTGAAGTAAGTATTGTAGACATTATTCTCACTTTACAGAAGATATTAGACTCTAAGAAATTAAGTGATTTTTCCCAGGGTCACAAAATCAGTAAATAAACATCTATTAAAAAATTTTTACATTCAGATCACTCTTCTAAGCAGTAGGGATTGCTGTTCTCAAAGATTGCATAGTCTAATGGGGAAGACAACATGCAAATAGCTATGTACAAAAAAAGTTACAATCAGGATAAATTAAGGGTGATGAACAAAGAGAAAGCATTTAAAAATCAAGGAGAATTGGAAAATGCTTCCTATGGAAAAAAAGATTTTAGCTAGGACTTGAAAGAAGCCAGGAAAGCTTGGTGAAGAAAGAAGGACATAATAAGAAAAGACAGAATTCCAGGCAAGGGGGACAGCCAGTGAAAATGACTAGAGTTGAAAAGTGGAACATCTTGTTTGAGAAATAGCAAGGAGGCCAGTATCCTGGATCACAGAGAACAGAGGTGGGGATGAGGTAGAAAAAGTAAGACAGATAAAGTAGTGGGGGAAGAGCAGGAAGCAAAGGGCTTTGGATATCAAATACAGGATATTGTATTTGATCCTAGAGATGATAGGTTAGTCACTGAAGTTTATTGATTGGAAGGAGGGAGGTGACATGGTTAGCTCTAATTCAAATAATCTGCCCAAGGTCAGAATGTCATTTGATTTATACTTAACTGACATTTGTGTGTGAATTATAGACATAACAACTTATATTAAACACTACTTTAATTCGTAGAATGTAATTTTCTCATAACTCTGTGAGGTAGAGAAGTTCAGAAAACATAAATGATTTGCCCAGTGGTAGCAGTGCAAGTCACAGGTCTATGAAACTGTAGGATACAGAGGAAAGCTGTCCTAAATTCCTAAGTAGGGATTTAAGGTCATTTGAGTGGGGAAGCTCTGATAGTTATTTCCAAGCTGGGAGTGTGAGGTTTGAGGGATCAATGAATAGACATTCACATTTGTAGGCCCACTTTTCTCATCATGATTTTTTTTTTTTTGTCTCAAGAGAAGTTTGGGCTTTGATCCCAAAACACATTAGGGTGCTGAAAAGAAAGAGATACGAAACTGGAAGTGACTTAAAAGATCTGTCCTCGCACAGATCAAATGCAATCAGACTCACAGTATTCAGAACTGGAAATGATCGTTTTGTTTAGACCCCTCATTTTACAAACGATAAAACTGAAGCCTAGAAGGACAAGTGACTTCCCAAAATACACAGCGTTAGGACTAGTATTTGAATTCAGGTCTTCTGACTCCAACTCCTAGCCTCTCCCTTCAAAACATCTGTTCATGGTCAAAGACAGCAACTGACTGTATGCTTCATTGACATGAAACTTGAAACTTGTAGTGTTAATGCAGTGTAAATAATGTGTGAGAGTGATACAAGTAGTGGTGTGCTAGAGCCAGCTCCTATGGCTGGAGAAAGTAAGTTTTTAAATCTTCGGTGTGAGCATTTATATCTCAGAAATCAGGAAATGCTATAAATTGGACTTGATTTGTTTTGTTGATTGTCAAGCACAAAAAATGATGAAAAAATGTTAATGCAGATTAAATTTAAAAGTGTTATGGTATTTTTCCTGAAGAGCTTATTAAATATTTAGCAGCAAGATACAAGTATATGTATTATTTGCAGTATAAAACTCAAATCTTGCCCTGTGCCTTAAACTTTGAAAAGGTTGCAATGAGAACAGCACTTGTTTGCTATGAATCTAAAATCAAAACCAAAACAATGCCTTTATTTCTACCAAGTCTAAATATAACTTTATACTGCTTTGTGCTTCATTAAGAAAAACATTATGTAAATGCAAGATAGAACTTCACTATCATAAAACCCATTAAAACATAGAATACATTATGATACAGGACTATTTTGGCCAAGGGTTGGCCAAGGGGACTCCATTACCAGAAACACCATTGGACTTTGCTGACACATATTTCAACCATAACCCTAGCCATGAGGTGGACATTAGAACAGAGTCATAATGATTGGCTCAAGGTATTTTATTGTTTTTGAATGACTTGAAAATATTTCTTTGAACTAGTCAGACTATGCACTGAGAGGTTGCATTCTTCTGGCCTTATCATTTGCTTATATTGTGTTTTAGGTGAAAGCAGCACTTCATGAAGTAAAATATGCAAATGAGCAAACAAGAATGGAGAATCTATTGCCCCAAAGCACTTACAAGGAAACTTGACCCTTCGGTTCTGTCTTCCTGTAATGACCATATATGGTGGGCACCATTCTTTGTCATTATTCTGAGGTCGAGAAGTTCTCTTGGGTTCATTGGCAGTCAATCATGTTCTGATCTGTCTGCTTTGAAATGAAAAGAAGGTTAATTGAGGAGACCTTGTGCTGCCTTTGTTCAGCAATGACGTCAGACCTGATAAAAACTAATTCTTCTAATGTAGTCCATGAGTACAGGAGGTGATCCAAAAGTGCAAAGGGCAGAATAAAACTAAAAATTGATCACATACACATGCATATACATATGACACACAAAAACCTAGATGTCGTATTGGGTAAGTAGAGCTGATATTTAACTATTGATTATAATTTTCTAAAAACATAGGTTAGTCCCTAGCAAACATCTCGGGGATTTTTATTTGAAACAATGATTCTCTTTGGGACACTCCCCAAAGATCAGGATCAATGTAATGGTTACTTGTACCAGATTTTTAGCTAAAGGTATAGCATTTGCACGTTTTTTAAACTTCAATAAATGTTATAGATGAAGCAGCAAAAAATTAGGGTGAGGAGTATTTTTATCTAAAGACAACAGGAAAGCATATTCTTTGAACTCTTTCCCAAGGTCTTTATAGGAAACATGGGACCAATACATGTAATTATAGTATCGTGAATTCACTTCTCTCATGTTGCAAAAGCTATGCTAAACTTGCAGCTAACATACTGAACTTGCTGTGCAACCTTTCAACAGGAAAGCAACCTAACATGGCTAGATCAGATACATGGCTTCAAACTTGACCAAAAGAAACAATCACCAGAATGCAGGACACCTAAGAGTTTGAGGATTACACGAAAAGAGGCTCTTCAGTCTGTTACAGGAGAATATCCACAGTTTTCAGTTAACATTCACGATTGTAAACTGTATTTTAGACAGAATCTAAAAGGAAAATATAATATGTTGAAATAATGATAATAACAGCAAGACATGGAATGTAGAAATAGCTTTGGTGATTCTAGTAAAATTTTATTTTCTTGGATTCTTAAGGGTTTTTAAATTCGTTTGTGCCAAAAAAAAATCAATGAACAAGACAGTGTGGTTTTTCCTCACCTCTCCCATTAAGTAGATATGTGACTTTGGATAAATTATTCATTTTTTCTGAGTCTCATCTGAGAAGGTTGGTTAATTGAGAGTGTTAGACAAAATGATACTTAAGATCCCTTTCAGCCCAAAATTTTAGGAGGTAATGAAAAGAGTGATGGATTTGGAATCATAAAAGCCAAGTTCAAATTCTGGTTCTCATGTACTATTTATATAAATTTGAGCAAGTCACTTAATCATTGTGGGCCTCAGTTTCTTCATGTGTAAAGCAAAGGGGTTAGACAAAATGATCTTCCAACTTGAAAACTATGATACCATGAATCTCTAATTGTATATGCTATAAATTTAATAACACTCCATATATTCTTTTGTTATTTAATTTATCTCATGTGCATATCTTGCCTTTCTATATAGAAAGACCTTTTGGTCAGAAATCTCTGATTTCAACAATAAATGATCACAGATCATATCTTTCCCTGCCTTAGTAGACATATTCTTAAATTGCTATGTCAAATACAAAAATCATCACCTATAGACCATTTTTCTGATAATGAGCTTCTCCAAATTTAACTAGGGTGGTTTAACAGATATGTTTATTGTCCATTTGAAGGGTCCTATTTTGATTTCATCCAGTTTGTTAGGATCTTAAACTTCACTAGTCTAGGCTTCAAAAAACCATAGTCACCTCTACATAATGACAAAATAGTGGATAAATCTGTAGAAGGTCGCTTCCTTTGCTTCTTGTATATCTCCCATAGTGTCTTCCTGACACAGTACTGATGACATAGTACAATGTTCAATAAAATAAATATTCAAAAAATATTCAATAAAAATGTTTAAATCAATTCAACTAAACAAGATTTACTAAGAACCTGCTGTGTGCCAGGCACTGTGCTAGCTACTAGTAACACAAAAACAAAAACAAAAACAAAAACAAAATCTGGAGAATTACATGTTCTCTCCACAGGCTTATGTTTTTATAGTGGGTCAAGAGTATTTGGATACTCTTTGCAAGTTAATTTGCCAATGAGGAAGAAATAATTAGCTTTAGGAGTTTCTCAGTATTTGAAAGTAAGGAAATTCATCCCAAGCAATAAAATAGGCCATGCTCAGGTTGGAGATTCATTGCAAATTACTAGGCAATTCGACAAAGGAAGAAATTAAATCATGGCATCAGAGATTCAGAGACAGAAAAGACCTTTAAGGACATCTGGCCCAACCCACATATTTTACAGTTGAGGATACAGAGATTCAAAGAAGTTAAATGACTTGCAATGTAATATAAATAGTAAGTGGCAGAGACAGGATTTGAATCCAGATCTTTTGATTCCAAATCCTGGACTCTTTCTATATGATGCTGCTTACAGCTATGATCAAGTTGACCAAAGACTTTTGTAAAAAACAAGGCAACATAAAACAAACAAAAAAAGATTATATATACAAATTTATCATATAAGCAAAGAACCTACTTTTCTGTTCCTTCACACATATACCATTTTAAAAAAAGAAGACCAGAGAATTTAGCTCTGTGCCTAAATTAAACCTTTAGCATGTAATGCCACTGGTTTGAAGAAAAAAAAAACAGAACTATTTCTAAGATAGGTGGCAGCAATCCTGAATATATCAATAAAGGACAAACTCATAGAAAAAGAGTAGTGACATAATAACTTGTTACTACACCATTCTAAGCTAGCCTTTTCAAATTTTCTTTTCACTAAGCATGTACACATGTGGGCACACACACACATGACCCTGAAATGTATTGATATCTTTTCATATATGGACATGCACAGTAGTAAAATCAAAAGCCAGGATACAAAGAAAACACTGCTTCCCTGGAATATCTCCTGAAATCATTCATTTGCATAGAAAATGGCATCGAAAAAAAAATCGTAGTAATAATAAAGGCATGTTAAGGCAATGTGATAGAATGGCAAAAAACACTGGATTTTCATTCTCTGCATTTGAATGACTATTTGTCTAACCCTGGACAAGACACTGGAACTTTTAGGGCCTCCATTTCCTTCATCTGTCAAGAGGGGAGATTGAACTAAATGATCTTGTCATCAGGAGTCAAGCTTGTTTGTGATCTTCTGATATATAGTTCTTGGGAGAAATTAGTCTCACACAAAAATGTATTATTATTATTATTATAATTAAATAAGCTCTCTAATAATGAAACCTGATGTTTACACAGTTCTTTAAGTCTTTCAAAAAGCTTTACAGTTATTTTCCCATTTGAACTTCCCAAGTAATCCATCACTGAGTATTAGTATTATTGTCCCCAATTTACAGATGATGAAAGAAAACAAAAAAATCAAGAAAAGTAAATATGTTGATTCATACGACTAGTAAATAGTAGAAGCAGGATTCTAGCCTAGGCTCTCTTGATTCCAAACTCAGCATACCTATTATTATACCATTCCATGCTAGCCTTTTCAAATTATTTTTCATCACATATGTATATACGTACACACAGACAAACAAACAAACAAGAAAATGACCATAAAAGGAACTGATTAATTCTTCACTTACTCTGATATAGGGCCATAGGTATATTGCAGCAAAAGACAGGTTCTGGTGAAAATGAGAAAGAGGATTTATGAGCCATCAATGAAGTCCCAAAGAATCCTGATGCTAGTGGTATAGAGAAATGAACTTTAAGCCTATTTGTGTTCCAGTGATAAGGCCTGCTTTCTTCATAATGCTTTGAGGTGTTAAAACTATGTATGATTGTTAGTCATTTTTCCTATTATTCGTTCAATTCAAAAGGACCAAAAGAAAAGCCTGGTATCTTCTTATATTTGGGTTACTTAAAATTAAGTTTACCATAAATAGCCACAGAGTCATCTTAAAAATAAATTTCCTTAAGAATATTTTATTTGACTTAAAAAAAAAAACTAGTTATCAACAGTAACTGAAAATAGCAAGCTGTCATAATACCATACATCATTATCATGTTTGGCTTATTTAAGAATCACTTGGCCTTGATTAACAATTTCGTTCAGAACTTCTAATCCAGATGACTCATACATATTTGAAGCATATGGTAAATATTTTACTATAAAGTAAAGAATTAAACCAAGTTACATTTTTTTAATTAAATTCTTTCCATTATGTTTTATTCAGATGCATGTAGCAATGCAATTTGTATAGTATGCTAAGGAAGAAAATTCAGTTAATTTTTTTTGTTATTGCTGTAAAAGTATGTTATCTTTTATATATATCACAGCATTACTTATTATCAGCTTCACACACAGCACTTTGTCTTTGATTTACGCAAACAACTGTAAATGTTTTATATATTTGTGAGGAAGTGAATGATATTAGACCATCAATCCATGGGGACTGCAAATCAGGAAAAAAGGCTATTACATTTCAGAAGCTGTTAAATCAGTTGTGCCCCCTGGCTGATTTTGTCAGTTATATTTGCTGTTGGTAAAACCGTTGATGCCTGGAATACTGGAGCAGCCCTGGGAGTGTTGGAGAGTAAATAGCAGCAGAGTTGTAAACCACACCACACGTCTCACATCCACTGCATAAGCCTGGCCTATACTTTCCCCTGATTTAAGCCAGTTATATGAGAAGGATTGGTGAGGGATCAGGGTGGAAGGACAGAAAGGGAAAGGGAAAGAAAAAGGAAAAGGGAAAAGAGAACAGAGCAGAGGAGAGGAGAAGGAAAACAGAAAAGGAAAGGAAAAAGAGGAGAAGAGAGGAGGAAAGGAGAGGAATGAAGAGAAAAGGCAAAAGGAAATGAAGGAGAAAAAAGATGAGGGAGAAGGGGAAGAAAAATAGAAAGAGAAAGGAAAAAGAGAAGAGGAGAGAGAAAAGGAAAGGAAAGTACAAGAAAGGAGAGAAGAGGGGAGGTGAGAGGAGTCCTGTAAAGGAAGGGGAAGAGATAGAGGTAAGGGAGGAGAGAGGAAGGGAGAAAAAGGAAGGGGAGGACAGGTAAATAGAAAAAGAAGTGATGTAAAGGAAGGGAGAGAGGAAAGGGAAATGAAGAAGAAAAGGGAAGGGAGGTGAAGGAAGGGAAAGGAAGGGGAGAAGAAAGAAGAGAAAAGGAAAAGGGAAGGGAAGAGGAGAGAAAAGGAAGGGAAAGGAAGAAAGGAAAAAAAGGGGAAAAAAGAAGGGAAGAGAAGAGGAAGGAAAGGAAAAGGAAAAGAGAAAGAGAATAGAGAGAAGAGGAGAGCAGGAGAAAGGAAAGGAGAGAAGAGGAAAAGAAAGGAGAAAGGCAAAGCAAGGAAAGGAAAAAGGAAATAGAAGGAAAAGGAAGGGAAAGAAATGGAAGAGAATGGAAGGGAAGGGGAGGGAAGGAAAGAAAAGAGAAGGGAAGGGAAGGAAAGGAGAGGAAAAGGAAAAAGAAAGGAAGAATGAGTGAAAAAGAAAAAGGTAAAAAACTGGGCCCACACCTTCTGTCACTGCCTCTAGCTTTGGCCCCTCAGCAGCCTGCCAACAGGGCACTGTTCTGCCAGTTGTAAATTTTAATTGGCCATCTGGGGAAAGCACAAACCACTGACTAGAGATTAATCAGCAAATTAACCCAGGCATAATACACATCTCCCAGTGGGCCAGAGGCAGCTCTAGGCTGGGGCGGAGCAGCTTTGGATGCTGGAGAACTTGTGCAGAAGTGCTGTTATTGCTTACCGCCGTGCAGTTGAACATCTTCCTGGTGTCCTGAAATTCCCTTCAGGATGACCTTGGTAGTGCCCCTGATTTGTAAGGCAGTTGCAAAGAGGTTTCCCTGTAAGTGCTAAACACAGATGGCACAGGTACTATGGCTGCTGAGGAAAGTGTTGATGAATCAGTGAATGTGACAACTTTCCTCTGGTGGGCTCTTCATTTGGTTTGTTAAAGTACCTACAGGAAGAAACAATAGTGTATCTGGATTTTACCGGGTCAGTAAATCACAAGAGAATCAAGTTTATTTAACCAGTAGCTGATGTGATACCTGAATGCCTTTGCATGATTTTTTTTTTCTGATAAAGAAGGAGAAATAATTTGGGAGATTCAGCGAGGCTCAATTAAAAAAAAAAATCACAGGATGAGTTTTAAAACATGCATATCCCCACAGGGGTCTTGGCTTCTGACTCTCAAACTGGTTGTGCCATCAACTGAACTAAAGACAGCCTTATATGGAAAAGTTTATAGTATAGGACAAAAAAGGACTGAGGCATACACAGCTGAAGAAAAACAAATGAAACCATACTGACCTAAGGACCTTAGCAAGCTGCTTAAGGCCACACTATGTCTCAGTCTCTTCATTTTCTAAACTAAAAGGTCAGATTCTTAAATGATCACTAGGGTCCCCTAACTGAAGCAGTCTGGTTTTTTGAGTATATGATGTTAGATCACTTTTGAAATAATCCATACATCCAAGATTTTGTATAAGCATGTTAAACAAATTATTGTTCACTGTATTAATTACTCATTTTTGCAGAATTTAAAAGTTTATTATGCCCATTTAACAGGTTTTAAAAAAGCAATTAAGTCTCAGAATGTTTCAGTGACTTGTGCAGGCTCATAGAGCTAAAGGATGAGGAAGAAGATGTTTTGATCAAAAGCAGAATCAGGGGGAAAAGTCTTGTTGGAACCAGAAATATGTCTGTAATTGTTTGAATGATAGGTGCCAGAGCTTGATTCTTGGGAATCTAGAATATAGGGCAGTTCTAGGCGGGAGAAGACTCAAAAGTTAAAAAGCAACGTTTGACCAAAATAAATTTACCTGAGAAGTGCTAAGATGATGACGAAAGGGCAACAATCTGGGAAAATCCAGTAAAGGGCATTGGAAGAGGCTTCTACATCTCAAATCCAGTATCTGATAAAAAGTGAATGCCTTTATGGATGAAGATACTGCATGACAAAAATTATGGCCAAGGAAGATTAACCAAATCGCTTGTATTACCTTCTTGCATTCATATTGTGATGCAGAATTTATAAGTCCTGAATAATTCTGGACACTTTTAGAAACAGGAGAAAGGTAGAATGTATTTTCTTCATTGCATATGTATTTGTATCCATGTTTCATATGCCTTTGGCAAAAGAGAGTTTCTCCTTTCAGAATCTGGATTGCCCAGGTATGGATTTTCTCTCTATTTTACTATATTATCACAAGGTATCCTGCTTGCCAAGCCACATGCCCTTAAACTGAAATGGCTTCTGGGAGAGCACAAGATTATCTGTGACTGTAAATCATTCAGTTCCTACTGCCTAGAAACCCCAGCAGTATTTAAATAGATGTCTTTGGCTTCAGATGGGGGGAAATCTTTCCCTTAAAAGCCAGCTCAGCTCATTACTGGACCTTCTGAAAAGCTTTTATTTAAATAATATTTTAAATTGCTAAGTATTTTAGCAATGTGTTGGTCTGAAGGGGAAAAGAGGGTAAGAATGTATATTGGTTTAATGCTAAGAGCAAAAACTGGTAAAGGAGTAACAGTAAAGCTCTAATATTCTAACATTATTTTTTTTTCCTTTTTAATTTGAGCATTTTAGTCTCTGTGGGTTTTTCTTACTATGTTGGGATTGAATATTGTGGGTCTGTGGATATAGCACACAGCAAATAGCATCTAACACAACAGTTATTGAAGAACACAGTCTATATTCTCAGTGCACGCTGAGGGAGGAATTTTCTTGTATCCAATGGGACGTTAGACGAACTAGAGGTTAGTGCAAGCTGAGAAAAATTTAGCTCTTATGTCCTGGCATCTATTCCTAGTTCTTTCTCCTTTATTTACTGAGACTTACTGTGTGGCTTCAAGTCAATCATACCACCTCGGGGTGCCTCAATTAAAATATATGAAGCTCTAGAGGAAAATATTCACCTGAATTAGATATATTTTGGAAGACACTAGACATGCAAAGGTGTATTGTTGTTTTTGTTGTTGTTGTTGTTGTTGTTGTTGTTGTTGTTGTTGTTACTTGTTTTACTATTAGTACTATTATTACTTGTATTATTATTATGCTTTTTCATATATCAAATTTTCATGTCTATATATGTTATATTTCAATATATTTCATAGTTAAACATGAAAAAACCTACTAGAATACTTTAAAAAACTGATGATTTTTGTCTAAATAGATAAAAACTTACTTGCCATATTATGT
Source organism: Antechinus flavipes (assembly GCF_016432865.1). Classification (NCBI taxonomy): domain Eukaryota; kingdom Metazoa; phylum Chordata; class Mammalia; order Dasyuromorphia; family Dasyuridae; genus Antechinus; species Antechinus flavipes. The sequence continues at coordinate 437,824,109 of NC_067400.1, forward strand.
TTCTCTTATCCTCATAAAATCTTTTATTTCCATTCCAAAGGGATTTCACACAAATCTCTCTTGGAGAGAGCTATGGAATAAGGAAACTGTGATATAAGATAGTTGAATAACTCACAAAGTCAATTACTCTGGCATAGGATTCAACAACACAATGACAAACGCATCTTAAAAGCCTACTGTTTGGAGCACCAAACTAGGCACTAAGGACACAATAAGCATTTATTAAGTTTCTTTTATGTGCCAGAAATTTTAATAAGAGCTAAAGATGCAAAGTAAGGCACAAACAGCCTTACCTTCGGGGATCTTACAATCTAATGGAGGCAGCAATATGCAAATAACTATGTACAAAAGATATATATAGGATAAATTTGACATAATCATGGAGTGTATTCACTCCATTCTATTGCATTAAGGGCAATAGGGACAGACAAAATGAAAATTGGTTCCTGGCCTCAAGAAATTTACATTAAATTGTGAGGGAGAGGGAGAGTGGATGCAACATGTATATAACTAAATAAATGCAAAATATACTACACGTAAAATAATTTAAGAATGAGCATACTATGAATTGGTAGAATAAGGAAAGGCCTTATTGTAGAATATGACATTGAGCCAGCATCTAAAAGAGGAGCAAAGAATTCTGTGAGGAGATGGTGAAGACAGAATGTGATTCAGACCACTAGAATAAGAGAACAGAAATAGGAGATATATGAGTGTCACTAGTGACAGGTTTATTAGCTGTTCAACAAATGTTTATAGAATGTTTATAGAATATAAGCTCTTTGAGGTCAGAAAGGATCAGCCATAGTAACTTTTTAAAAATTTATTTCCCTAGTGTTTCACATAGTACCTATCATATAGTAATGAATAGATTCTTAATCACTCATTTGATTTAATTAAAACATCAGGGTAGATTCTTCTACTTTTAAAACTTCAGCGCATTGTGACTTTTAATTTGACAATTTCTAATTGTTACCATCATATAGAACTTATACACTGATGTTTACCTGAATTCAGGATTAGGGTTTTTAAAGCAGAAAGGATGATAGAATCATAGATTTAGAGGTTTAAAATACTTTAAAGGTTAGGAAGTCCAATCTGTTCATTTTATAGATGAGGAAAGTAAGGCTGAAAAATGTTAAACAACTTACCTGGATCACATAGCTAGTAAGTTTGAGACAAGATTAGAGCTCAAGTTTTCTCAACTACAGTCTAGTCCTGAACTGACTAAACCACATTGAGATCACTTGGTCCAATCTTCTTATTTTATATAATGAGAAAACTGAAACCAGAAAAGCACTATGGTTCTTCTAGTCATACAGAGAGCTATAAACTAGAATTTGAGCTCAAATATTCAGACTTCAAATTCAGTATTCTTTCTGCTATGATGTAGCATATGCAGAAACAATATAATTAAATACTAAATAAATGTTTCATTGTCTACCACTAGAACTGTCTTGCCCCAAGTCATTAAGAAATTATTGAAATAGCATATTCATATGGATGCATAGATTATCATTCCCCACTCCACATATTCCTGGGAACATGATATTGTAGAAAGAACACTGAAAAAAGAGAGCTATGTTCTTTTTTCTTCCTCTGCTACCACCTCACTTTGTGACCCTTCAAGTAGATCACCTGACCTCTCTGAGCCTGTTTTCCTGAAAGACAATAGACCAGATGACTTCTAAGGTCTTTTCCACTACTGATGTGGAGCCCATGAATAGCAAGCATCATGAATATCACCATCTCATCAGTTAAAGTATTCAATTGTCACACTGGGAAATTAGCTGCCTTCTTGACTACCTGAAACTATAAGTCATTGTGTTCCCATCCTAGCTCAAACTGACCTTAATTTTCAGAGCTGGCCTCAATTAGTTTTTTTGGGGTTTTTTGTTTGTTTGTTTGTTTGTTTTTTGCTATGGGCCAAAACTGCAGAGTCTACAACAGATATAGTGGAAGGCTGAAAATTTTGAGAGAATTATGGGATATAATAGTGATGTACATTAATCACCTCTTAAAAGAGATCAGTGGTTCTTTCCAGGATGGGGGCTGGAGATGGTGATAGAGTAGCATCACCTACTTAAAAACTTCAAAAACACAAAAGATTTCAGAAATTCAGAAATCAAGTGATGAGGCCTTATAAATAGAAACTTTGGGCAAGGATGTTTTTTTTAAAAAGCTACAGGACTCGATGGGTCACTCATTCCACATGAATTTTCTAATGCTTCCAAAATTTACATTTATAAAGCATTGCTGCTATTTTTTTTGTCCTTCATACTTGAGAGGACTGAAGTAATATCACAATGCAGGGTCAATGTACAGTGTATCCAGCTTTGACTGATAAGACCAATATGAGCTCAACAGGCTCTGCCACAGATTGGATACAAATAGTCTATATGAACATTTGAGAAGGAGATGTCTTTAAATTTGCACATTTCACATTGCTTTTGAGCTGTCATAATTCTGCTTTGCCCATAGAGCACAGAACCTTTCTCAGAGAGACCTTGCAAGTGTTTTGCTTCCAAGGGACTCTTATTGCTTGTATTCCTTGTGTAGCTTCACCTCTGTGGGAGCATGTGCCTTCTGTGAGTTCTCCATAAAGTAGCATTTTGGGGCAAACATAGATTTAGCATTCAAACAACAGAGACAATCAATTATACTTGTGTTCTCTGCAGTAGAATTTGAACATTTGACAGTTCAGTCCAAGAAAGACCCTCAGTGTCTGGCCCCTTATCTTGCCCGGTGATCTTTGGAATTTTTCTAAAACAATTCAAATGAAAGCAGTTCAGTTTCTTGGCATAGAGGTTGGACTCTGATCAGGTTTCATAGGCATACAACAATGAGGTTAGCACAATGGTTCTGTAGACCTTCAGTTTGGCAAGCAGCCTAATATCTCTTCCAAAAGCTGAGCTAACTCTGGCAACATGGGCATCAACCTCATCATCAATGTGTATATCCCTGGAAAGTAGACTGCCAAGGTAAGTGAACTGAGGCACAAATTTTGTCTACTCAGTTCCTGTTTTCTGGTGTTAATTGTTATACCAAAATTAGCACAAGCAACAGAGGATCAATCTGTTGTATCTCAGTCTGAGAGACTGCATTGAGTACATAATTATATGCAAATAACAAAGAAAATCATATACAAACACTTCCTCCACTTTAGCCTTGTGAATACTATATTGATTACAAAGTGCTTTTTAAATTTTTTTTTTACTTTTTTAGTAATTATGTAAAAATTATGTCCCTTTGTACAAGGAGACTAAAATATAAGAAAGTGAAAAATAGCATTTTTCAGTCTATATTCGAACAACATCTGCTATTTCTCTGGAGGCAGATAGTGTGCTTCATCATTAGTATTTTGGAATTGTCTTGGTCATTGTATGAGAATAATTGTCATTTACAATTCTTTATCAAACAATATTGCTTTTACTTTGTACAATGTTCTCTTGGTTCTATTCACTTCACTATGCATCAGTTTATATAAATCTTTCCAGGCTTTTTTGAAATCATTGTATCATTTCTTATTGCACAGTAATATAAAAAGAAAAAACCTTAAGTCATTCCCCAATTAATGGGCATCCCCTTTATGTCCAATTCTTAGGCATCAAGATGCTTTTTTTTAAAAAAAAGTAGCACTTATGACAGAGCTACAAAAAAAATTTATCAGTCTCCTTATACAGATGAGTAAACAGATTTATTAAAGAGATTTAGTGACTTTTCAAAATCACAAAATGAATAAGGGGCAGAGCCTTGTCTTATAATAAGCACAGAATTTTATCTAGCCCACTAAGGTGCTATTTTGAATTCCTGATGAATTAATTTAAGGTTTGTCATCACTCCTGATTGACTGGACCCACTGTCTGAAAAATGAGGAACATTGGGTTTGAGATAACAGAACAATGTACTCATTAAGTGAATGGATGTAAAAAGAAACTTAGACTACTTGTTGGGAGATGCTTAGCTTAATCCAAATCAATCAATCTATTTCAATTTAATTCAATAAGATACATGCTACAAAACTTATACATAATAGGAAAAAGCAAAACCTAAGCTACAGATGGCTAACTTTGGAGCTAGAAAGACCTGGGCTCAAGTTCTGCCTCTGGCACCCACTGGTTATGTCACCATGAACAAGTTCCTTTAGATGGATGCAATTCTCTAATATTATGTTACCTAGATGTTGATGATCTGCATAAGCTAACAGACCTACCTTGATTGTTTCTTCTACCAGTGAAATCATAGACTGCCACTCCCAAATAGGAAAAAAAAAATATTGGATATATAAAGACAAAGCAAGAGAATGATAACAAACAGAAAAATCTATGCCTTCAGAGAACTAAAATTTTAGGGATACAACATGTGAACAGAAAAGTATGTACAATGTATATATGTATGTTATATATAACACTTTGAAAGAAAGAATTAACAATGAAGACAATCAGAAGTGTCCCATTAGAGGTAAACCACACATGGATGGAGCCTTAAGATTATGAGAACAAAGTGAAGAGGATGTACATTCTAAGCTGGGGAATAACCTATGCAAAAGCACAAAAACAAGAAATGGATTTCTAAGTTTAGGAGATAGCAGATATGTCAGTTTGCCTGGGTCATAGAGGGTTTAAAAGGGAATAACAAGAAATAACTTTGGGAAAAGTGGGTTAGAACTGCATGGTTAATAAATTTAAATGACAAACTAAGGAATTTATATTTTAAGTTGAAGTAATAAGAAGCGACTAAAACTTTTGAACAAGAGATTCCTATATTCAGAGCTATGCTTAAGATTAATTTGATGACTGGATAGATGAAAGATAGAAAAGGGGAGACTGTAGAGACAAAGAGATCAATTAGGAAAGTATGTAAAGGATTTAAAGGTAGTAAGGACCATGAAGGGGTTAAATAGGGTGAATGAAGGAAATATAGAGATAGAATTGATAAAATTTATCAACTGATTCGGTTATGGAGTTGGAGAAGGTAAATGAGAAATATATGATTTGAAGTTTTGAACTTGAGTGACAGATAGATGGTGGTACCCTTAATAGATATAGAAAAGTTTGTAATTAGGGTAAGTTTAAAGGGAAAAATTATGAGTTACATTTTAGACGTTTTGAATTTAAAATACCAATAGAACAATTCAGGCAGAGATAGTAATGGAATAATGGGTAATATAGAATCCCTCAGGAAAGAGATAACTAGAACTAGAGTCAATGAGATTTATCTGTTGTAGTGTGCAAGTCCAAAATCATTCAGATTTTTGCTTTGTTACCCTTCAGTGAATGAAAAATTCCATAAAAGACATCAGATGCTCTTCCTGCAAAATTATTTGATGATGATGGTGGTGGTGGTGGTGGTGGTGGTAGTAGTAGTGGAGAAAAAGATGAAGATTTTAATGATATATTATCACTGTGAAAAGAGACATTAAATGATTTATTCATGTATGGAGCATTAAATTGAATGGTAAAAATTCTCCCTACTAACCAGTATCTTACAGAAGGGTCTAAACTGCACATTATTCAGTTCTGTGCACCACAATCCCTGGCAGTAAACAGGTGTGAGAGTGGTAATAATTGCAACTTATCAACAAAGAACCAACAAGATCCCCCAATAAAAGTATCATTATGAAGTATAAAGTATTTGTCATTATCACTACTAATGATGTATTTTGCAGTATATTAATGGTGCAGTATAAACAAAAATATTTTAATGGTCATTGCAAGCAGTATGGCTAGCGTCATTATATATTTGAATAGAAATTATAATTTTATAGATGGCTTGTTGGGGGGGGGTATTATTTTGGTGAATCATTTCATTTTGCCTGTGCGCAGATTTTCTTTCACAGTATCCAGCTTCCTCAGTAGTCTTTTATGGCAACTTCTTCAAGTAATTTCTTTTTCTGTCATAAGGATTAGGCACTCTATATTCTGTTTGGCTTCAGAACATCAAAGAGATTAAAAAAAAACTAGCAATCAGATGCAAAGAATCTCAAGGTTTAAGGAAAACTTAAGGGCCACCAAATCTGAAGAAGAAATCAAACTTCAAAATACTCAACAATTGACCATGCAGTCTTGGCTTAAAACCTTCTAATGATGGGGAGAGAAGAGAAAGAAACTATTTCTAGATCAGCCTGTTCACCTCTATATTCTTTGTGTGTGTGCGTGTATCTTAGTCTCTCTCTCTCTCTGTTTTTCTGAATTTATCTCCATCTCTTTGTCTTTCCCTTTCTCTCTCCCTCCTTTCTAGTTTCTGTCTTCTGGGAGACCTCCAACTTTCTTCATATCCTTTGATGCCTCTTTGATCCAGCAGTGGCTCTATTGGCTCTGTATCCCAAAGAAATCATAAAAGAGGGAAAAGAACCCCATGTTCATATCAGCAGCTTTTTTAATGGTAACAAGGAATTGGAAATTGAGTGGATGCCTATCAATTGGAGAAAGGCTGAAGAAGTTATGGTATATTAATGTCATGAAATATTATTGTTCTGTAACAAATGATGAGTAGGCTGATGTCAGAAAAATCTAGAAAGACTTACATGAACTGATACTGAATTAAGTGAGCAGAATCAAGAGAGCATCATATACAATAACAAATTAGGTTATGTGATGATAACTATGAAGGACATGGCTCTTTTCAACAATGAAATTCAATTTAAGACAATTTCAATAGACTTGGGATGGAAAATGCCATCTGCATCCAGAGAGAGAAAGAACTACAGAAACTGAATATGCCTCAAGGTATAGTATTTTCATCTTTTTGTTATTATTGTTTGCTTATTTTTTTATGTTATTTTTTCTTTTTCATGATTTTTCTTGCACATCTTGACATCTTGGTGTGGAAATATGTACAAAAGAATTGCACATATTTAATCTAGAAATAATTATAATCAAAAACTGTTGTATTCTTGTATGGCCAGGATAAGTAGGACTCACTACAGAAATTTGAAGCTGAAAGGACCTTCCAGATCACCAAATTCAAATCTTTAATTTTACAAAAGAGGAAACTGAAAATCAAAAAATTAAGAGGACTTATCCAAAGTTACAAATTTGATTAGAGCCAAAACTCTGATCACTAGTTGCTTCAAAGCCAGTGTCCTTCCCTTACTCTATATTCTCAGTCTAAACTCCACAAAAGATAATGCAATTTCATCATCATCCTTAGAACAAACAACATCAGTTTATGGAAGACTCACATATCTGCTAAGGACTCAAGGCAATAAAGGGCATATTCTGGGGCATATTCTGGACCCTTCTGAAACCAACTATTCAATCCTGGTTCATTGCCATGGAAGATGCCTCACAAAGTAGAACAGAAAAACAATACTGAATAACAATATTAACATTCATGTTTTTTATTAAATGGGAAAATTTGGATTTAGCATATGTGTGTAGAGTAAGATACAAGTAGGAACCTTGTCCTATATACCTCCTAGCTTTCATGGTACCAAGTCCAGAAATTTGTATTTAGTAGGTCCTCAATAAATATCTGATCAATGAATAGGGAGAAAGAGATGAAGAAAGAGGAGTGGAGTTCATGAGCATGGTGAAGGGAAGACATTGGAACCCTTGCAATTTTGAAATAATTGGCAATGTTTGCATAATTTGCTAGAGAATATATAGTTCAGATGTGAAATGATGACAGCCTGTTCCTAAGGTTTGTTGGTTTCAGAGGAAAGAAGAGGCACCTATATAAAAGATGTTATGAAGATAGAATTTATAGTTTTTGTCGGCTGATTAGATTTGGGTTGGGAAAGTTGAAAGTGAAAAGTCAAGACTGACAGCAAGTCTGAATGCCTGAGAGGATGACAGTGCCCTCAACAGTAGTAGGGAAATTGGGGAAAAGGATTCAGTTTTAAACATGTACAATTTAAGATTTCTGTGGGAAATGCACTTCAAAATATCAAAGTGACAGATGAAAATGTGAGGCTGGAGATCAGGGGAAAGGTTAGGGCTAGATAAATTGAAAGAATCATCTGCATCAGTAGCAGGTGTGACTTGATTAAAGATCTAGCAGAGAACACAGAACAGGCATAGAAAAGTAGATTAGTAGGAGAACCAGAAAGATGTGAATATCCAAGAGAAGAGATGACCAACAGTGTCAAATTTTGCAAAGAGATTAAGATTAAATTAGGAAATTAAAATAACAAAAATTAGTAACTTTGAATTGATCTGTTTAAATTGAATGATGAGTTCAAAATCCAGAATGCAGGATTAAGAAGAAAATGAGAAGAAACTAATGGAAAAATTGAGCAGTAGAGGTTTGTAGTAATATTACTTATATCCATATTGCTACTTTATTTAGTCAATCGATCAAAGAATAATCTTTAAGTGTCTTTATGTGTTAAGCATTATAATAGATATTAGATATTCAAAAGCCAAAAAAGTCTCCACTCAAGAAATATCAATATGTCTGCTATGAAGAACAATTTGTCCCTAATGATGAAAAGTTTTAGGATTCCAAAAAGAAACTGGTAGATAGATCAATTAGATAAACTTATGGGAGGGTATAGGCAAAAAGAAATCCAGACTCCAAAATGTATGTAAAAAAACATAATAATAGTATTTATGTAGTATTTTAAGCTTTGCAAAGTAAGTGCTTTGCAAAAATCTAAATTTATCCTTACAACAACTTTGGGAGGTAGATATAATTATATCCATTTTATAACTAAGGTAGGCAAAGATCAAGTGACTAGCCATACAAATGAGTTTGGACTTTTTTTCTTTACCATTTACCAACAATATCATTATCTTGCAAAATCCAATTACCCTTTTTACTTACACCTCATCAATTCCATGTGCCCCATCAATTGGAAAGTAGAGTCATAAATACCTACATTTAAGAAGGGGTACCAGACTGACATTTGCTCATGCAGCAGCATTCATTTTGGACTTCTTTGGCTTTTCCATTGTGTCCTCATCCCAGGTGCCTACTTTCTACCACTTTTCAATCTCCTTTTGTTTGTTGCCTTGTAGAATGGAAGCTCCTTGAAGCCACAGACTTGTCTTTCTTTTTCCTATCTGTATCCCTAGCACTTAGCACAATGCCCAGAACATAGCAGATGTTTAAAGCATGTGACTTAGTATTAATTGAAGAATTTGTGACTGGATTTGAACTCAGGTCTTGCTAGTTCCCGGTACAAGACTCAATTCACTTTTCCTCCCTGTGAATAGAATTTGATTGGTTTTTTATTATTAGAAAAACTCTAGTTATGAAAAAAATTTTAAACTATTAACTTTTAATTGGGGTTTAATGAGTTATTAATTAATTTGTTAGTAAGCAGTAGCAGAAAAGAAAATATTACCAACTTTGTAATGTCCATGAATTATTGATGTAAGTATTTTTCTTAGGTTGTTTGTGATTTTACATCACAGAGAGATTATCATCTCTCTGCTTGAGAGAATAAAGAAACTATATGCTTTGTAGTGTGCATGCATGAAAGATTTTTAGCTAAGATTAATAATTCTGGATTCATCACCTGAAAGAATATAGGAGGATATAAAATCTAATTTGTATTTATTTGGAGATTTTGTTAGTTTGGGGTATAATTGATTTAGTATAAATCCTTATTGACTGATATATTGGCTGCCCTGTGCTATTACTCTGGTGATAGCATTACTTTTAAGAATAAGCTACTTAATGGGGGAGAAAAAGGAAAATGCAAACACTTCAAATTATAACCAAAGGAAAAAAGACTAATATGTAATAGATTTCTTCTCATGAAAGAAAGAGGAGAAAGGATCCCATCAAAAGTCAGGCTTATAATCATCCTACTTATGTCCTATATCATGTACATTAGAGACACTTAGACACTAGCTATCGACAGTTTATATATAGTTATATACACACATACACACACACATATATATATATATAAATTCAGCTACCTAATTTTTAAATTAATTAATAATTTGATTAAATTAAATTTTAAAATTAAATAAAATTTTAAAAATATAATAGATAAATTTTTTGATCTGAGAAATTTCCTCAGGCAGAATATGGCAACACTAGGATGATTTCAGTGAAACTTTCTTTCCATTTACGGGATATATAAGGGGAAAATTGGCACCATGAAGAAGTGCTAGGTAAAAAATGAAGTTTATTTGATATATTTCTAAGCCAGCAACTTTAGTTACTGGGATATGAATATGAGTCCTCCTATTACAATGATTGGTATTAGAAGCTAAATTACATATGCCTTGGATAATATTGTATTTTTGCCATTAGACATACCAATGAATTTTCCTACCTTTTTTTGTGTTGAACCTTGGATCATTATAAGTATTCTTTAAAAAGTGAAGATAGAAAGAATTCATTATCAAACAAAGGAGTGAAAGGATCCCAGGAGATGAAATGGTCAGTTTTGATTATGTGGAATTAAAGGATCTACATAAACAAAAGCAATGTATTTTAAAATTAGAAGGGAAACAACTAATTGAAAAATATTAGTTGCAACTAGCTTCTTTGAAAATGGTCTAATATTCAAGTTATTTCAGGGAACTGATTTAAATATATAAGGATAAGAATCATTTCCTAATAGATAAATGTTCAAAGGCTATGAACAAGTTGTTCTCAAAAGAACATGTTAGCAAGAAATAAGAAAATCACATAAAAATTGTTCTAATTCATTAAAAGAAGAAAAATGAAAATTAAAACACTCTGAGGCTTCAGCTCTTACCCATCAAATTGGCAAAGATAATAGAAAAGAAAATTGACAGTTGTTGGTGGGGATATTGTTGGAGAAGCACATTGAGTTGTGAATTGATCCCATCACTACAGAAAGCAATTTGAAACAATATCCCTAAAGGCATTTAAGTGTGCATACCCTTTGATACAATAATACCACTACTGTGCATAAAATCTCAAACAGATACAGAAAAAGAAAAAAAAAAGAAAGAAAGAAAGAAAGAAAGGACCTATACTAATAAAAATATTTAAAGAAAGATTTTTGGTTATAGCAAAAAAAAAAAAAAAATTGGAATCCAAGGAGTGTCACTCACTTCAGGAATGACTGAATAAATTATTATATAGTAATGGAATGGCATACTGAATTGTCATAAAAATATAAAGATATGTTTTCAAAGAAGCCTGAGATTAATTAGAGTTTATTTTTAAAAACTAATTACTTAAAACTTAAGTTATTAATTTAAAAATCAGACTCTTGGGACCTCAAGAAAAAAAATGAAATTTAGATAAGAATTAGATCTTTCATATTACTATGATACTAGTTTAGTGTAATTTTGTTGTTGTTGTTTACTTTTCTAACAGCATGTTTAGGTGTTTATACATGAAAATATAATTTACTTTTTAATGAATAGTTTGCATTTACCTTGAGTAAATCATGAGATCTTAAAAAAAAATCAGTGTAAGGAATTCTCCATATGAAAACTCGATACACCAAAATAAATAAATAACTCATCCATACTTGATATTTGTACAGACTTCCCTATAGCACCAAGAGATTAAGGATGTATGTATTCTTACAGTTGATATGCATCAGCATTAGGATTTGAATGCAGGTTTTCCTGATTTTAAAGCCAGTTCTTGAATCTCTATGCCAAATTGCCTCTCTCAAATCAGTGATGTTATATGTCCAAAAAATGTATTTCATGAAAAAAAGCATTTATGTCAGCAGTGAAAAAGAAATAAAAATTTACATGAGTAAATGAACATCACATTTTCCTGGAACAATAGGTAAAAAGGGATATTATATATTTTACTCCAAATCAGTAATTTTATAAATTTGAGAGAAACAAGCTTTCTTTCTTTTGTATTTTATAAATTAGGAAAGTGAGGCCCAAAGAGGTAAAGTTATTTGCTAAAAATCAGAGTATTAGCACTATTATTAGTAATTTAATTTATTGTTATTAAGCAAATTAATATTAGTAAATAATTTAGGAAAATTAGTATTATCTTCTGATTCTTGGTCAGATTTTTGGCCAGTGATCTTTCTACTATACCACACAGACACAAATTTTTATTGAGAAAAATTTTCATACGTTAGTAAAAAAATATATAAAATTATCTTAAAAAGTGAGTTTCAAGATGTAAATGACTCATAAACAAAAAAAAAAGTGCCAATAGAGTAAAAGGGTTAAATTCCTGACTTTGCTTCAGCTTTTCTTTTTAAAAAAAAGAAAGAAAGAAAAACACTTTAAAGTGAGAATTTTTTTTCAAGAATCACTAAAACCAAACATCTGCTTCTTTTGCTGATCTGCAACCAAGTTAAAAAAAAAATACACAACTTTCCAGAGTAATGCCATTTAAAATCACACACACTCTCTTAAAACTTTGTGTGCACTAGCTATAAGGAATATAACCCATCAAAAATGTTCTTAGAAATAACCATTCAAACAAAAAAAAAAAAAAAAAAAGAAGTTAAGAAGCAAATGAGACTATTTCTATTTCTGTGAGATGTCAATGTATCCCTTCTATTGAATTAGTTGCAGAATAATATCAGATAAAAATATGAGGTGAAATGAGAATGCTATACAAATTAGATAAACTCATAATTTAATTGAACCCTGTTACTGTCATTATTTATATTGTTATTGTTTGCTGACCCATTGTCCCAGTAATATAGATGTATGCACATGTTAACCATTGCCAAGAAGTAATCAAGAGATATTAATGGAGAAGCCTGATGGTAAAGGTCAATAAAGAGATGTTCATAACCTCCAATAAGGAGTAATTTCCTGAACCACAACCACTTTTTACATATTTTAAAGTATACTTTCCAATGTCAATTTGCATATAAGGAAGAATAGAACAATCACAATATGTTTAAAGAAAAGAAAAGCTAGATATTGACATGTAATTAAAATATTATTCAGAAAAAATAGATCCCTGAGAGAGATGCTTACATATTATATAATCAATTTAAAATTTTACAACATATTCCTAAACTAAAAAGAAAAAGAAACCATTAATAAACAACATATATTTTAAAAATTAAAAAACATACTCAAAGTAAGCAGAAAAGAGGAAAACTAAAAGATTAAAGAAGAAACCCAACAATATCATTACTAGGCCAACACTCTAAAGAGATTTTTTAAAAGGCAGAAAAGGATCAATAAATGCAAAAATATTATGTAAACTGTTTTTGTAGTGCCAAAGGATCTAAGGGATGCCTATCAGTTGGAAAATGAATGAGCAGGTTATGGCATATGAATGCAGTGAATTACTATTGTAATATAAGAAATGACAAAAGAGAGAGTTTCAAAGAAACTTGGGAAGATTTCTATGAACTGATATCAAAGTGAAACAGCAAAACTAGGAAAATAAGTTATGTTATAACAATATTTTTTTAAAATAAACAATTTTGAAAGACTTAAGAATTCTTATTAACACAATAACTGGCCATTATTCCAGAGGATTGTTCATGAAAAAAAAAAAAAAAAAAAAAAAAAACAGCCAGTCTCCTGACAAACAAGCATGAATAATGTGGGTATTTATTGTATCACCTTACTCATCCCTCCTGTCTCTCTCTCCCTTTTTATCTTTCTCCCCCTTCTCTGTATGTATGTGCATCTCTCTTGTACCTTCTTTTCCCTTTTGTTATATATGTAAGTATATATAAATTTTAATATTTTATAATATATGTAATACACCTTTTATGTATACATGTATATATACAATGTTCGAACTATATCCTCAAAGGGTTTGTTTTAATTTTTCAGAGGATGAATATAAAAAGAAAAGAAAAATTTTCCTTCATTAAAAATAAAATTTAATTTAAAATAATTTCAAAAGAAAGAGATAAATTACAAATTTGAAAAATCATAGACTGATAAAACATGTATAATGAGATGGAAAAGATTAATCAACTATATATTTAAAAAATCAGAAAGCCAACAAATAGGTAAATGAGGAGTAAGTTGGAAAACAAATGATTATAGAAAAGACTAACAATAATAAAAGCTAATTAACCAAAAACCAGAGTACAGAAAATAAAATAAATAAAATAGCAAATAAACACACAAATCAAAAGAAACAAAAAAAATTCTTAGGATCCACTATATATAGTTATAATTTGATAAAACTGAGAAAACACACAAAAAATAGAGAATTATCCTCAAAAATACAAAATGTTCATACTAATGGAAATCCAAAGAGAGAAATTAAATAATTGAATCTCTATAAAAAAGAGATAGAACCAGTTTTAAAGCAGTTACCGAAATATTCCTGTGATGGAGTCATGGAAGAAATATATCAAAGTTAAAAATAAGTAATATTACATATTATACAAATTATTCTCCAAAATTTCAGAATGAAAGCATTCCACCAAATTGAGATAAATATATTCCTCCTACCCAAACTAGTAAACAGAGAACTACAGGACAATATTATTAATAAATATTAATTTTAAAACTTTAAATAAAATCTTGAGGAAAATACTGCAGCAATTTATTGAATTTAAATCAGAGAAGCATGGATGATTCAACATTAGGAAAACAATACAATTCTATTAAAAGCTGTCATATCCTATACCAAATGATTCCAAAAGATGTAGAAAAATGCTTTGACAAAATATTTCACGTATATTAAAAACCTTACAAACTAACTATAGGGGTAGAGGAATCATTTTAAATATGAAAAAAAAATCTATCAGAAACCCAAAGTAAGAATTACAAGTAATGAAGAAACATGTAAAATTTTCTCAATAGTTACCAGAGTCAAGGAAGGATGCACTTTTTCTCCACTATTATTTATATACTTCAGGAAACGCTAATAGCAGCAAAAATTAAAGCATAAAGACGGGCAAAGAAAACACAATATTATCCCTATTTGTTGATCACAAGATGGTTTGCTTATGAATTCCAAAGAAATCAGCAGGAAAACCAATGGAAACAATTAGTTCAATTAATAGTTTTGATAAAAATCACAAGATATAAAACATAAACATCAAAAGCATTTACATGTAACTACAAAATCCAGGAATTAATAATAATAATAATAAAGGAAATCTCATACAAAGTAAATACAAAATGCATCAAAACGTTTGGGAATAAATATATCAAAATATATTCAATACTTTTAAGAAATAAAGAATTTAAATATTTGAAGAACATTCAAGTTATCACAGATATGCTGTACTAATATAAATAAAATTATGATACTGCCAAAGTTAATTTATAGATTTTTGTTCTTCCCCAACTAAAGGGGTATCTTAGAAGGTAGACAAAATGACAAACTTCATTTGTAGACAAAATGTCAAGAGAAATAATGAGGGAAAAAAGAACTGGGAAAGAAGGTGTCATGGCATTGCCAGTTGTCAAATTATATTCTAAAGAAACAACCATAAAAATTGTTTTTATAATGGTTTAAAAAACATTAAGTAGTCCAAAGGCACAAATTAGAGAAGAGATCAAAAACAACAGTACAACTAAATAAGACAGTATTCAATAAATATAAATTGTCTAGTTTAGTATTCCCTATTTGATAAGAACCACTTAGAAAATGGAAAACACTTTGAAAAAAATTAGGATTAGATCAGTCTTTTACATGATATTCCACAATAAATTTAAAATAAATATGTGAGTTATATTATTAAAATTATACTATAAAAGCCAATCATATATGTTTCAGCTATATATTCTTAAATAAGGATTGCATGCAATTATAAAAGATAAAAAGATAATTTTGATTATGTAAAATTTAAATGTCTATACAAAATCAATGCATCTATAACAAGAAGTGTAGTAGGTGACTGGGAAAAGTCTTGCAGGCAAGTTTTTCAGACAAGGATTTCATATCCAATTTATATAAACAATTAATACAAATACATTACCAAAAGCCATTCCCCAATAAGTAAATGGTGACTAGATATCAATTAGATATTTTTTAAAAAATAGTTAAAAGAATTGCAACTATTAATGGCAATATGACAGAAACCCCCAAATCACTAATAAATGTGATGCAAAACAATTCTGAGATGTTACCCACTTAGAAAATTAATAAAGATGACATCCTCATAATAACCCTTTGAGATAAATATTGGAGTTGTCACTATCTCTATTTTGCAAAGAATAAAAAGAAAGTTCATCATTTGCTATGATACCTAATAAGTCCTCAAAGTAGGATTCAAACCCAGGTCTTTATTGAGGTTAAGCACAATTGGCAAAGATTACAGAAGATGAGAATAGGATAGAAGTTTGTCAGGAAAGAAGTACACTGATTTATTACTGGTGAAACTTTGAATTAGTGCAACTCCTTTAGAAAACATTTGGAATTATTCAAATAAATCTATTTCATCCAGAGTCCACTATTAGACATACATTTAAGGAAATCATTGATAGAAAATGTTTCATATACACAAAAATATTTATACTGCTTATATATATATGCATATATAGATGTGTGTATAGCTATATAGATATAGATATATGTATGTCTACATATGCACATATATACTGGAAATAGAGTCATCCTGTCAATTTTGGGATAGATAAATAAATGTATAGATGTTCTATAAAAAATGGCAAACATAATAGGAATTCTTTTCAATGAATGAAAAGATTTTTGTGATCTGATGCAAAAAAAAGGAAGGAAAGACAGGAAAACAATAAAATATAAATAATAATGACAACAAAATAAGTAAACCTGAATTCTGTAAAATTTTAATGGCCAGGTTTGGCTGAAAAGAGGAAACATGAAAAGAAACCTTATCCCTCACCTTGCAGTTTACTGAAGTGGAATGTTGCATGTGTCATCAGATGATGTGCTGATTTATTTTCCTGATTATTTTCTCTTCCTCTTTAAAAAAAATTCATTGTCATAAGAATGACTTTCTGAAAGGAGAATGTGATGAATATAGGGGAAATCTAGGTAGTATAAAATGACAGATAATCAATAAAAGTCTATTCAAATACTACAAAATTAAGACAAAATTCCTTGGGTACTAGTTAAAATTAGTTCTCAATCTATGCATTTTCTAAGATTAATAACTGACATTTATATAATCACTTTTCAAATATCTCATCTGATCCTTATAACAACAATGTGAGATAAGAATTGCAGTTATCATCTCTATTTCACAAAGAAGAAAAAGAAGGCTCAGAGTATTTATAATTTTGCTCTGATGCCTAGTAATTTTTCAAGGTAAAATTCAAATCCAGATCTCTGCTGAGTCCAAGCACAATATTATTTTCTTCTATCACATTGCCTCTTGATTATTTAACTGAAGCAAAACTATATCAGGATTCTCCGAACCAAACTGATATTTCATTCTGCCCCTTGATTAATTCATCAGGGAAAAATATCCATCAAACCAATTGTTTGGTGTTATGTAAATAACATGTAAATGACCAGTTGATTATATGAATTTTTCACTTTTCAACCAGCTGTTTCAGCCAAGAGCAGACACAATCTCAAAAAGGCAGTTAATATACTAATTTTCCACAACCATAACTAGGGCAGGCACCCTGGGTTTTGCCCTGAGAGTTTAAATTTAAAGATAGCATTTTCAGTTATTCCACAGTATGGAAACAACTTAGCTAAGCACCTAGTCAGCAAGAATAACTAGTTTCAAAAGAAAGTTGCATCTCTATGCTCAGTTCTTTTCATAGATATATCCTAGTTATTTTATAGCCTCATGCTATCCTGATCGCTGTCAGGGGTTGGCTTGCAGAGGACTCAGTCTTGAGTATCATTCTCCAATGGGGTATTTTCCTGAAGTCTCTTTCTCCCTCTGTTCCTCATTTCTGCTCCCAAATAACTGAATTCATTTAAAATAGGTGATTTGATAGTACATTTCAGGCTATACTCCCCAAATGTATTTTATGCTGCTTGTCACAGATACAAAAACTGCTTCTTTAGATTCTGTTCAATTCTATGATTATGATTTTCGTTGCCTATTGCTGAGCATTTGTGAAGCCCACAGTGGGGGCAGGGACAAAGGGGAAAGAGTCTTACACTAACATAAAATCATTTTAAATCAAAGATCCAGAGGACTTTGAAGCTTTTATTTATCCCATGAAAACAAAATAGATTGTTTCCTATATATTATTCCATTTCCACAAATGTGGGAGGTTAGAATAGAATTCATCACAGAGAGATGAATAGATTAGTCATTGCTCACATTTTGCTTGTTTTCCAAATAAAAAATCTACCAACATTTCTCTTCCTTTACTTATTCATTGTTTTGGTCAAAAATTAATCAACTAGATGATAGTATCCACATATAATTTATTTGGATTATTATACTTGATAGTCCTATTTTTAGTAATGATTGATTTTCAACTAATCGCATAGAAAGGTAGAAATAGTGTAAAAAAATAAAGAAATAGTATGAAAAAATTTAAGTATATTTTTACCATGAGTAGGAATGAGATCCATTATTGAGGGAAAGTAAGATATAAATAACACAGAATCTTAAGAATAATAAATACTTCTTAACTTGATTTACTTTGATTTGGGTTACCTATACCTTTAATCCCTCACATAACAAATGCTTACTAATTTGAGTGTGCACAAACATATACACACATGGAGAGAGTGTGGTCACTGAAGCAGTGAAATTAGTAAGGTAACTTATCAATGACTCAGTAAGAATGAGTTGATATAAGAAAGTGAAGTCAGAACTGAATAGGAGATAATAGATTATGTTATGTTTGGGACATTTCACTGTACTTGTAACACCTACAGTGTTTTTTGCACAGAAACTTGTTTAAGAGAAATTCTTCCTTCCCATCCAACAATGTATATCTTAGACTAGCACAATCTCCAAAAAAAGTAAAAATTAAAGCTAACTCAAATCCAAGTAAGGCAAGTTAAAAAGACATAACAAACATTGCAAATACAAAAAAAAAAAAAAAACCAAAAACATTCTCCATCATCAGGGAGGATGCAATTTAATATGGGAGACACAATGTAAATAACTAAGAACATACATGATCTATGCAGAATAAATGGAAAATAATGTGAAAGAGGAAGGCATCAGTAGCAGGGTGGGGGACTAAAGAATAGGAATTGGGAAAATTTGCTCCAGAAGGTGGGATATGAGACTTTAGATGAGTCTTAAAGGCATCCAGGAAAACCAAGAGGTAGGAAAGGATATTCTAGAACACAGGAATGTGGACAAAGGCATGGAGAAAAGAGATAGAAATAAAAAATAGAATGTTCCAGGAATTTCACATAAGGCAGTGTAGTTGAATCATAGAATGAACAGGGGGAGTAAAATATAAGAATATCTATTCTTATATTATAGGAAATAGGAAAACTAGGAAGAGGGCAGGTTATGAAGATCCTCAAAGGCCAAAAATTTATATTTGATTCTGTAGGTAATAGAGAATTACTGGAACACATTGAGCAGGGTGTGTGTGTGTGTGTGTGTGTGAAAAATCCAATCTAGTCAGAACTCATTAATCTTTTCCTGTTTTCAAGGCACTGTGCTGATCAATAAAACACAAGGACTACATATAATATAGATATGTATGTACATATGTATATATCCTTCAAGAAGCTCTCTGAGTCCTGCTGAGCTACATAGACATACATGCATACATATATACATATATGTGTGTATATTTACATACATGTTGTATGCGTTTCTCTGAGGAGATAAAAATCAATGGAAAGGTGAGAGACTGGAAAGTCTTCCTGGAAGAGATAGTACATGAGGTAGGTTTTGAAGGAAAGTATTAATTCCAACACATAGAGATAAGGAGAGAGTAAATTCCAGGCATGGAGATGGGTCATTGAAAAAACGCAGAGGAAGGACAAAGAAAATTAAGGTCAGAAAATAGCATGTAGAGCAGTTTGGTGAGAATGAAGAGTAAGTGAAAGAAAGAAATAGAATACATAAAGTAATTCTGGAAAACAGAACTATTTTCAGACTGTGAAAGGCTTTTAAGCTTAGGTGTTTGTATTTTTCTGGTTGAAACATCTTGAACAAGGATATGAGATAATCCAAAGAGCAATGGAGACATGGATAGAAGGCAAAAGATAGGATCAAATATGATAATGTATACAAAGTGCTTTGCAGAAATTAAAGTGAAATGCCATGTCAGAAAATATTATTATTATTGCAATTATTATTTAGTAGATTGCAAAATAATGTTGACTGAGGCACAATAATTGGAGCAAAATATGTCATTAAAGAAATTTGTGTTCAGAAATGCAGGTAGGCCTTATATGTGACAAAAGCAAGTGATGGCAAATGGGAAATCCCCTGCTGATACCCACAAAGAGTAAAAAAGACATGGAGAAAAACCACTAGTATAGTAAGTGAATCCTTTTAAAAGCATCGGTGAGAGAACAGGAACAAAACCACAATGGATAAGAAGGAATGGATGACTTGCAATCAGTCCAGATGGAGAAGATCCAGTGAATTAAGAGTGATTTGGTTGGTCTTATTTGGGATGACAAAAAAATAATAGGGGGAAGGGAACAAATAATTAAGCACCTTCTATACATGTAAGGTACCTTAGAAATATTACTTCATTTGATCCTCACATTAATTCTGCAAAGTAAATGCTTATTATTACCCTCATTTTACAGATAAACTAAGGCAGAAAGCGGTTAAGCAAATAGCCTGAGGTCACACAGCTAGTAAAAGTGTGAATCTGGGTTTGAATTCAGATTTTCCTGACTCGAAGCCCAGCATTCTAGCCACTATAGCAATTATGTATATCCTACAAGTAGACGTAAATGATAAAAATAAAGAACATTTAATAATTGATGTACTATCAGAGACATTAGAAATTGTTGCATTTGAGGATCTTTAAAAAGTATGTTATATAATAGGAAAGCTGATTCCCCCTTAGCTCTAGGATAACAAAAATACAGCTATAATCATTTCAGATCGGTAAACCCATTTTGGCCTTACATTCACTCTCATTGACCATTTTCTCCCCTTGAAAAAAGTTAGCATTGAGTTTATAATGCTGTAGCTAAGGTTCAGTTGCTGTTTCTATTATAAACTTCGTTTTTCCAGATTATACCTCGTCACTTTTAATTTGCATCAAGATAAAATTTTAGCATACAACTTGTCAGGCTGAATGTAAATTATTTTTTTCAACAGAAAATTGTCTGGAATGCTTATAGTTAAGGCTGCTGTATTCAACCAGTTTTGGAGGAACAGCAGCTCAAAAATTAGCTGTTTTCTAAGCTTGTAATTTGTTTTGTGGTAGGTAAAGTCTTCATTTTCCAACATCAAATAATTTCAAGGCAGATACCCAAATTTCTTAGAGAGAAGGTTAGGGAGGGAAAGTGACATATAAACAGTAGTTGCTTCAAAAACCTATAGTATTATTTAAAAACATGAACATATACTGCTCTCTATACAAGGTAGGATCATATTATCTATTCTTTCTCAAGTTTGTCCTGTCTTTAAAAAAAGTCACACTGATATTCCTTAATATATTACCTTGAAATTTTTATCAGGCATGTCATATATGGCCATACATCTTTCCCATTCTTATTGCCTTGACTTTTTCAAGCAATAGTATACCGCAATAGCATCTCTAAAGAGTTAGATACTGAAAGGATTATGGAACATATAAGGTCATATGTCAATCCCCCTCTCATCAAACAAATCCTAAAATAAAAATAATATTTTGTTTTGCTTCAGGATCAATCACATCTAATCTAGCTTTTTTATGAACTCTCCTTTATCATTTTGTGGAATTTGATATCTGGACTTTAAGATGTTCAGTGATCTCCAAAGTAAGGAGTAGAAACTCCAAAAAACCATAACCTGACTCAAAGGAGCTATGGCTCAGGAGTATGCTACAGCCAGATTCCTTAAAAAGTAGTAAAATTTTTAATGTGAGCACTTAAACTCCAGAAATTGGCAAAGGTTATCAATCAGGCTTAATTTGTTGTTTTGTTGATTGTCCAGCAATAGCAACCACAAAACATCTTAATAAAGTAGATTAAAATATGTTGTATGTACACTTTTTTTCTTTCTAGAAAACTGGTTACTAGATTTTTATTAGCTTTCCCCTTCTGTAGCCTGGGCTCAGGCTACATTTAGAAACTAGAAAGATGGATCACATTCCGTTGTCTCTTCACTTGCCAGTCATAGATCTTGTCTTTAATACAACCAATAACTATCTTATCTCCCAATCCTTTAGCATTTTCTTCTCCCTCCTTCTGATATGAAAGCGCCCCCTCCCCATTTCTGCTTCGGGAGGCAGTCTCCTAGCACCCACCACCAGAGCAATTCCTATAAGGATTTCAGATTTCATACACAAACTCTTCTGCACACTTAGCATACCTATCCTGTTCCCTCAGATCACCTCATGGCTGGAGAAGCTACAAGTAGTGCAGCATTCCCATTCCAGGGCAATGGCAGATTAGTGAGAGACTTACTTCTTCGCATTTCATTTTGCATGGGACAGAATGTATCTCACAAGCTGAATTGGCACAAATGAATTGAATCTGCATGCCAGATAAGATTCCTCATCTGTTAATTGAAAAGGGTAAACTCAAAGCTTCTAAATTCCTTACTAGCTCTAAATCTATTGATGATAAGATATTATCTCCCCTCAAAAAAATCCCATTCCTCTTCCAGATTTTCTTATTAATTTCAAGGTACCAATATCCTTCTAGTTATCTAAGTTCATATGTAATTTCAGTATCCTTTTGCACAATTCTATTCAATTGCCAAGCCATACCATTATTGCCTCAATCATATATTTTCCCTTCTATCCTCTTTTCTCTATTCAGACACTCCTACCCTCATTGAGGATCCCATCACCTCTCACATGGATTATTATAATAGCCTTTTAATTGGATGCCTGGACTCAAATCTTTCCTCATTCTAATCAATCCTTCAAAAGTTGCCCTGGTGATTTTCTTAATGTGTTAGTCTGACCATTTCTATTCAGCAAACTTCAATCTTGGGATCAACTAGGCTTCTATGTCCATTTATAGAAAAGTGAGATTGAACTTTCCAGGTAATTCTATTTTTAATCAACACCTTTACTTGGATTAAACTCCAGAATATCATGCCTCAGTTCTGGTTCCCACTCCCTTTCTTTACAACTTCCTTTTCTATACTATATTCTTCAATTAAATTGTAAGTTCCTTGAGGGAAGATTGTTTATATTTCTTTTTCTTAATTGTATAATATTGTATATAATTGTATACTAATTAGGCACTTAATAAATGTTTATGTAATCAATATTTTCTTTTGCTTTCCTTTGTTTTATAGGAGACAGGGAGATGGTCCATTTGATAGAACATACTGGGCCTGGAGTCAGGGACTGCACTAAGCGTTTTACAAATATTTTCTCATTTGGGTGTTACACTATCCATAGGAAATTGGGGTTATTGTTATTCCCATTTTACAGATAAGGAAACTGAGGCAGAGGCTAACTGACTTGTCCAAACTCCCACATTTAAGTGGGATTTGACCACAAGTCTTCCTGACTTCAGACCCACTGCTTTATCCACCAAACCACATAGCTGTCTGCCTTCATTTACCATCCTCAGTCCAATATAAAGACTATTTATTGACAACCATCAAACAAAATGTAAGGCAAAATCACTGAATGTCTGGATTCCAGAACTGAGTTGCTTTAGTCCTTCACTGTCTAATAATTTTTTTTTTGTTTGTTTGTTTGTTTTAATGTTGCTTCCGTAATGGTCAGCAAGTATACATAGGTCAACTCTGATGATTAGCAATACCCTTGCACTATAGCATCCATACAGTCAAGTATTACCTTTCTCTTTACTGGTACTGAACACAGTAACAAAGTGTTTGTATTTTGCTTTAACACTAACAGACAAAAGGCAACTTTGGCTTTAAGTCTTTAGTCTGACTGAAAATATCTAATATTCTGTGGCACAGCCATACCTGACAGACAAAAGAATACTCCAAAATTGGGAAAGACATACTCTTACTCTCCTGATAGTAAAGTTACCCATCCTTTGTGATCACACTTTCTCAGGATTCTCTGTCTGAAAACACAGATTTTCCCTGGGGAACACAAACACAGATAAATAGAAGAAGCCCCCAGGGAAAACCTAATCCTCTCTATTACTGCTCTCTACAAGGAGGTCATGTCTGGTTCTCTCCTTCTTTTTCCAAGACATTTCTCTTGGCAGCCATAGTATAATGGATCACACCTTACAGGGAATAATAAAAACCAAACCCAAAATTATGTACAGTTGTTCCAGGATCTTTGTTCACTTTTCATATAAGTAGCTTCAGAATAGTAGACAAAAAAGATATCCCTATGAGAATTATCCTCCTCTCACTGCCTCCCTGCTTACCCAGATCAACTTGCTTTCTTCCTTGGGTAATCCCAAATACTAAAATTAAGTTCTTGTCTGAGAGCACCTTGTCACTGAAGACCTCAAAGCTATTGACAATAAATTAACTCACAGGAGAAATTTAACTAAATGATGTGAAAGGGCACTTTGGATGAAAGGGGGAAAAAAGTAATGGAAAAATAATTATCTGCCCAGATATGTATACATCAATACCATTAGTCTTAAAATATAGGGGGCAAATGGGACATAAGCATTGTTTTAGTACCTACTATATGCCATACCCCATGCTAAGGGCTTTAAAAAATATTATCTTAGTTGATCCTCACATAAATTCTGGGAGGTTGGTGCTATTATTATTATCCCCATTTTACTGTTGAAACAGTCAAAGTTGATATGCCAGAATGACCATTATTAAGGAACAAAGTTCTCTCCAACTCCAGGGCCAGAGCTCCCTTCTCTCCATTCACTATGCTGCCTCAAAGGAATAGGGCAACCAAGACCACATTAACAGGTCATATGAATAACATTACTCTAGTCACTATATCCAGAGAATCACAAATCTAGATCTAGAAACTGCCTCAGAAATGGCTAGTCCAATCTCTTCATTTTACTGCTCAGTGACTTATTTCCCTCAGATCACATGTTAAAAAACAATTAGAAAATATTAAATGTGTGATTTATACCTGCATCTTCTGAAATGAGTTGGTTCTCCTTTCAATGTATAATTCTGTTTTTATTTTATGCCACTTTATTCTTCATTAATCATGTGTCCTGACAAAGTCTTCCATTATAGAGGGCTTGGAACTTTACAGGTAACTCAAAGTTGTACCAGCAGTCCTGTTTGGTTGTAGAAGATCAAGCCCCTACGGGCTAATTATCCCCTTGGTCTACCTCCCTTTCATCCTCCTTTTGCATGTTGTCTTCCTCTTGTAAACTCCTTGAGAGCAGAAACTGTCTCTTTTTTTTTTTTGGATCCCCAGTGCTTAATACAGAACCTGGCACATAATAGGTGGTTTGTTGACTATTAACTATATTTACCTCAATAGCTAGATTAGATAGACTGACAGACAGACAGACAGACAGAGAGATAGATAGTTAAATAGTTGGATAGTTAGAGAGATAGATGATAAATAGATTCTCTTTCAAAACTTTTCCTACTCCTCCCCCCTCTTAGGATTGACTGGTAAGATCAACTCTGGTAAGATTGAATCATAATGACTTCATGTTCTGGCTACTATGCCTTGAAGAATTACTATCAAAACCTTGGGAAACCCCCACAAAGTGTGCATACAGTTTCAAGAGATCAAGGCTAGCATGGAACAAAGTCCAAGTTTTTATGCACAATTTGGTTGTACACAGATGGTCGCTTCTTTCTAAATAAGTTCCTGATCCTCTTGGTTCCTTTTAGTATACTTTTAAAAAATAGTCATTGTTTTAAGTGATTCATAAACACGATGGACCCTGAGCAGATATTATGTACACAACAAATTTTGAAACTGACAAAAAACAATCACACATGCCAAATATTTTTCTTCTACAGTATGCATCACCAGAAAAGCCTGAACGTGTATCTAAAATAATTAGATTTTGTTCAGTAATCAAACTCAATCAAATGAATTCTGTGTGAACTACTTTTATACCCACAATGAGAAATGTATGTCATATTCTCTGCAAATTTGCATATTTTTCCATAAACCTAAAACCAATCAATTTTGAAGAGTTATGATAATATAAAGAATCTGAGGCAATTACATGTCTTTTAAACAGGGATTCTAAATGCATTTCACTACTGGTATTCATGTGGTAAAATAGTCAAAACTTCTTTAACCCTTTTGGTGACATCTCAATTAAGCTCTAATGATTGAGGCCCAGCACATTTGTTAGGGATTAATGACTGGCTGGGAAAGCTGATGGCCTGAGGAAAAGCCAAAGGCCCCTTAATTCCCTCTGGTCATTAATTCCCTAGGAAATGCCCTAGGCCAAGTTTGTGATCACCATTGAAGGCTGCAAATACATTGTCAAATTTTTCTCATTGGTTGGGAAAAATGATTATTTTTTTAAAAAGAAGTCTCTTCCCCTATGTTCAGTGTTATCAAACTGAGAATTTTGTATTCTTGTCACATAAGAACTGTTTTGTGCTTTGACATAGCCAAGTAGTTTAATTGGTTTAAAAATAGTTTTCCCCTAAACAATTAAAATAGTAATGTCATATTAGACTCTACCAAGTTTGTTTAGGGCAGATAGGTGGTGCAGCAGCTAGAGGATTGGGCTCCACATCAGAAAGACATTTTCATGAATTCAAATCCAGCCTCACAAACTTGAAAGCAAATTACTTAACCGTGTTTGACTCAGTTGCTCATCTGAAAAATGAGCTAGAGAAGAAAATAGAAAAGCACTCTTTGCCAAGAAAACCCTAAATAGAGCTCAGCAACAACAAAAGATTTGTTTGACCATCTTTACCTTTATTCAATTTGCTACTTCCCATTCACTAAACCAATTCTTTTTCTATATTCGTTCAGCTTCTAAAATTCCATCTCCTTGTTGACATCTTCATGGATTAAAGAGATGAAAGCTACCCATTTCTCTACTCTCATTTATCCTGGAAGTAGATTTCCCAAAGACAAATATCTTCTTTAACATTCAGTAATATAATAGATTTTACCCTCCATTTCAAACTGCTGCAAACTTTGAACACGAAATTGATGTAAAAATTCTACTCCTGTTATATATCACCTTGTCACCTTTTTATTGTACCATGTAGATCCTTTTTTTCTCACTAACATCCCCTGCAATACCTCATAATGATTTTCATAGGATCATATATGGGGAACTGAAAGAATTTAGAAGTCCTACCCTTTCATGTCACTGATTATTTTGTGTTCTTTTGTTTTAAGATGAGATGTTTATCTCACAAGCTAGTAAACATTACGGTAATACAAGGAAAACTTTGATATTTTAACATTCCGATTGTTAACAAGTGACAAATATAAATAACATTTTCTATACATAATTTAATCTTTGCTACTAATTTCTAGCATGAGTTCTGATATGTAATGAGAGACCCATTGGGGTTGTGACATTTCCACAGGAAGCCTTACTTGGACTTCCCAATCACCAATATCCCCTTCCTTCTGAAATTACATTTTATTTGTGTATGAGTTTAATACCTCCAATAAAATATTAACTGCCTGAGTAGAGAGAGACAGTTTCACTTTTATGAATGAATGAATGAATGAAAAATTCATTCATTTATTAAGCTTGGACTGACTTCAAGGAGCTTACATGCAAATAGGAAAAGATAAACATATAGAGTTTTCTATGATCTTTACATCGACAGGGTTTCTCTACATAATGAATTCTCTGCTGCTGCAAAAGACTTTATTATCTATATTCTGTTTATGAAGTGCAGAGTACCAAATCTCTTATTGTCAATAAAGAATGTTAATAGTCAAAAGCTTTCCCAAATTTCAGTGTTTTTATATAGTGCCTCTCTGTAAGTTATACAATTATGTTCTACATTTTATGATCCCCCTTGGATTTTCTTGGCAAAGATACTGAAGTAGGTTGTCATTTCCTTTTCTGATTCATTTCATGAAACTGAGGCAAATATGGTTACATGACTTGCCCAAGATCACACAGTTAGTCTATGACCAGATTTGAACTTAGAAGATTGAGCCTTTCTGACTTCAGGTCCAGCACTCTATGCATTATGGTGCCATCAAACTGTCACCGAGTCTCTAATTATAAAGGATGACCCAGAGTTGAAGATTTTATCATATTTGACAAAGTTTGTCAGTGGAACGTGATCTCTGGCAGACATACTCTAAAGAAGTAGAAAAGGCATCTATCACAGGATTAACATTTATCAGAGAATTATCTTAATTAAATTCCTAAAGGCTCATCAAGAAGAGATTGGTCATGTAATAAATAAGGTGGGGGAAAAGTGCAAAGTAACTCATAGAGATAATCTACAAAAATGTGGACAAAGTGTGATATATTTCAGTGGAAAAAGTATCCACATTTATGGAATTATAATATGTTTGAAATAATGAAGGTGATAATTATTATGAAATTCAAGGGTGGAATGTTAGAATGAGAAGAATGCTGGCCTTTATCTTAACAAATTAGTTAAAATATTATGGTTGTCCTAAGGCTCCAACTGTCATCCCATGTAGAGAAACACAACATTCTCAGATTGGAAATATTGCATATAGGAATCATATTCTTAAAAATATATCCTGATCACTAAAAAATATCCAGCAAAAAAATGTTATGACACAGTAGACTCTAAACTACCCTAGACACATATACGGCTGTGTATAACTATGGGTAAATGATTTAATTCCTTTTTGTACATCAGGAAACATTCTAAGACAACATTTTAGGGACAAATTGCTCATTTCCATCAGTAGAAGGAGACTATAGGCTAAAAATTTCAGAGATGACTAAAATCAGAGGACAGACCAAAAGAAGAAAATACAATAAAAACAATTGTTATTTAGACAGTATTTTAAAGTTTATACAAGACTTTATTGAGATCATTTTTTTTGAACCTCAAATAATTTTGTGAAGGAGATACTGTATAATTATTCCCATTTTACTGATAAAGGTTATCTCAAGAGCAGAGGAGTTAGTGATTTGCCTATGAACACAAAACTACCTTATGCAGGAGGCAGCACTTAGACCTTCAGTGGAGATAATAAATACTTGTTCACTTTTCCCATCCTTTCCTTTTCCCTTTCCCTAGTTCCAAGTCCAACATTATGTCAGAATACTTTACTACCAAATAGTATTTTTATTTCCCTTATGTGTTTTTCTATAACAACATTCTTTGCCTTAAAATTATAGATTCCTAGGAATCATAGTTATAATGGGAATATCTTGGTTTCACACTAAGCAAGTGCAAATGGTTTCTTTAAGAATCGTGCATATATTTGAAATGGGAGGTTTCTTAGTACAAGAAAAGAAAACTAACATTCATGGTTTACTATGTGCCAGGTACTGTGCTAACTGTGAGCTTTTGATCATCAATTCTCTATCAAATAGATGCTGTTATTATACCCAATTTAAACCTTACTGATGCAAGGTCATGGAGCTAATAAGTGTTTGAGGCTAGATTTGAACTCAGATTTTTTTGACTCCAGACTCAGTGACCTATTTACTGTGCAAACTCAACTGTGTCCCTAGACAACAGAGGTTGGATAAACATAGGATAACTGAATTTTAGAGTTGAATTGTAGAGATGATCTAGTTCATGAGATCTGAAGTCCAGGAATTATTTTTAGAAAATATTTTGATAATCATTTCAATACAATTGATTTCCTTTGTAATCCTTTGTATTTTGTTTTATGACTTCACAAATATTATTTTGAAAAGGAATACTAGGTATTACAGAACTGTCAAAGGGATCTATGACATAGAGAAGGTTAAGAACAGCTGATAATATCCAATTACTTCTTTTTTTTTTAAATCTGAGGAAACGAAATCCTTGAAAGATTAAGTGATTTGCCCAAAGTCATACAGGTAGAAACTGACAGAGCTGGGATTTGGAAAGATTTCATGGTATCTTAGATTAAGCCTTAGAGGCAAAATAGGACAGGAGGTAATGTCAGAAAGTCACACTCAGCAAGAGCTTACCTTAGACACTAGATATGTAACTTTTATAACCTCTCTGTATAGCTCAGTTTCTTTATATGTGAAATGAGGTTGTTGGATTTAATAATTAATAATTAGCTAATTAGCTCTAAATCTCTAATATTAAGATCCTTTTTAGTGGGAAATATTGAAGTAAGAGACTCCTTTATTGTAATGGGAAGGAGAGATCCAATATATACTGCCATTGCTTTTGCCATGAAAACCCTGAATAAACAAGGAGTCTATCCTGACACAATAGTGTGGGCTTTCATTGATGTCTAGTGACAAAGGGTCCACATTCTGTCTCTAGAGCCTCACCATGGATGTGTTCCTAAAGCGTATGGTATGCGAAGTGTCTGTCTGGCAGAAACATTTGTGCTTAAAATACAGCCTGACAGTTCCCTGCCATCTTGCAAAACAGCGTGGCTTATTTAGAACAAATCTGTTATGGCTGACCACAGAGAGATACGTTCATGTTTCTGAGCCTCCCCCTATGAATAGGCAGAGGGACCATCTGGACACGTGGCATTTACACATCTCTGAGCAAAGTTAGCAATCCACCTCCCAGTAAAATCCATCTCTCAGGGACACTGTGTGGATTTGTGAGCTGCCTGATTAATGGACAGAGAAAACAAATGCACTTTAGTAAAATAGTATTTTTTTTCCAAATCTGTCATAGACACAGCTTGATTGGATTCTTCATTTCATGTTCACTTTAGAATACCACAATGAAGAGGACATAGCATAAAGCAAGTCACTTCTGTACCTTGTGGAGAGAGAATCATTATACTTGGAGGGTGAGGGGAAGAAAGAAGAATGACCCATCAGTAGGAGATGAAATGGGACTTCTATTTGCTTTCTTGAAGGTCTAAAACAACATATGATGATCAATCAGATGCTATCTTAAAAGGAGATTACTTGCCAAAATATGATAACATTATTTATTAGGCAGAGATGTCTACATGTCCACACTAATTTTATTTCATCTCAACCAAAGGGATCAAACTATTTTATCTTTGCAAACCCACCCTCATAATAAGCTGAGCATAAAATGCAGAGTTCATAAGATGCTAGTTTTGTTTTTGTAAACCCAATTTCATGCTAAGTTTAGTGCAAAATGTAAGCATAAGATGTTAGAGTTGGAAGCTACTGAATAGATCATGGAAACTAATCTTTTAATTTTATAGATAGGGAAACTGAGGCCCACAAAGGTGACAGAATGTAAACTTCCACAAGAGAATATAAGCTTCCCGAGGACAGAAACTGATTTTGATCATTCTATCTCCTGCAGCTAGCAAAGTCCCTGTCACATGATAGAAACTAAATAAATGTTCATTGATTGACTGATTGATTATCCAAGGTCACATAATCAGCAAATGACAGAGACTGGAATCAAAGTGACCTTAGCAAGTAGTTTTATCTTTTTGGGCTTCCATTTCTCCATCTTTAAAATCAAGTATTTAATCTAATTATGTTAGCAAACATTTAGGATAAAGTTTAGCATCTAATTTGAAAAGTAATATGTATAAATCTAGTATAGTTTTCAAAAATAAACATTTTTGGATGATTGATGTCTCTCTCTTCCAAAATAAGAAAAAATTGATAAATTACATTTGCTTTGCAATAGGAATTTAATTCATATTTTCCATGAATATCCTTCATTAAAATGCTATTACAATGCCTCACAGAGAATAGAGGTGACATAAGTTCTTAAAGGCCATTTGGGTAGAATACAGGCTTAGGCAAATTTCACAAAGGCCCAAAAGCTTGAACTATAAACCTGGCAATGTTTGTCACCTAAAGATTTTAAAATTCTAGAGCTGAAACAAGCCTCAACCCATCCTTCTCCATCTAGTCCAATCTAGTTTCTTTAAAGATGAGGAAAATGAAGCCCTGAGGAATAAAATAATTTGCATGAGGTCACACAGATAGGAGGTGCCAGAGCTAAGATTTAAATGTCATTGTTCTTGGTTTGAGTTCTCCACTGACAATATTACAATTGCCAATCTAACTAGACAAAGTGAGGCTTCTTCCTGTAAGGCTGCCTACCATGACTTCTTTGACTAAACTTCCTAAAAAAGTATCTGTCAATAAGAACAGAGGAGTTTCTGCCTTCATAAAGAGAATGAAAACATGGATCTTTTAAGCATTAATATAGTGCTTACTGATATGATATTTGTTGTTCTTGATATTAAAAAAAAGAAAAGCAAATAACTGATCCATAGTTCTTATTTAAAGTAACCTATTCTTTTTCTCATCTAATCATGTAATAGTAAGTTCATAGCTGCCACATAATAAGTACATTACCTACATGTAGCTATATGTAATAAGTCTGCCTAAATTAGGAATGTACTGGAAATGATATGCTTTCACTGACATCATTTGCAAAAATCTTAAGCTTTAGCCCAACCTACTTAACTAAATTAGCACTTTAAAAAAATCAGTAAAAGGTATTGTATCTGAGTATCACCATTTCTCAAAAGAATTTAACTAATGTAAAATTTCTACTACACAGAGATTAAAAGAGAGCAAAATTGTCCCACACAGTAAATACTAGATCAAACAAAGACATGGTAGTGAAGGATCACACCAGTTTAGAATGTGCTCATTTGAGCTCATTCCAATAGGTAATACTCAAGAATATTGTGATATGGAAGTCTTCTTTGAGTTTATGCCAACAGAACCCAAGTTCTTTAGGTTTTTACCAAACTGAAATGCAGATGTGTTTCTAATTGTTGTTATTGTTTATCCTTCATTCTTGAAGAGGAATACTCCTAATAACAAGCTTCAAAGGACTGAGCAGTTCATGAAGAGGAAAATACTACTAGGATGCTAGGTCCTGAATTCTTTTGCTACAATAATCTATGAAACAAAGGAAAGTGCAAAATTTCCATATGCAGCCCCTTCTTTGGCAGCAATAGTGCTGGGTAGGTATAAAACAAGACCTAGAATCTTAAAATCACATTTTTAGACTACCTAGAAGCATACATTTGATTCTTGGTACTCAAAATATGAGTCATTTTTACCTGTGATATTCCATTATTTTGTTTTTGTCCAAATGTTTTGTCCAAATTTATTTCACTCTATAGAGAACTCACTCCATTAATGAGGATCATCATGGAGACTTAAATAACTTTCTGAGTCAATGAAAGATTAAATGAGTTGTTCATGGTCACACAGTATATACTGGCACAAGCTGTACTTGACCCCAAGTCTTCCTGACTCCCAGCTAGTTATTCTTTCTCTATAGCAATGGTTCTCAATATATAACCTGAGGATCCCTAGGAATCCTCCCAAACCCTATCAGGTTATCTTTAACCAAAACTAAGATGTTTAACGTTCTAAATTGGTAAATATCTATAAATATAACACATAAATAAAAGCTCTTTTAGGACCTCAAAAATGTTTGAGTATAAAAAAGGTCCTGAGACAAAAAAGTTAAGAACTAGTGTACTCTACCATACAGCCTCTCATTTATATTCTTACTACAAATTAAGCCAAAAGTTATAAGGAAGTTGTGGTGAAATGCAATAATTGTACAAAGATTCTGCTTGGAGAGAGAGATATATATATAAAGGAAATAGCAGAACTAGCTTCACTATGCATCAAAAGACAACAAGGAGATAATTCAATCATTACTAACTAGAGTTCCTAATAATAACAAGCAAAAATATGACTGTGAAGATAATTGTGCTTGTATACCAACAGTCACCATAAAATCGAAGAAGAGCTCTGCAAAGACCTAGATAATATCCTTAAAACTAAGTCAACACATTAGTGACTTAGTAATTGGTGAATTCAATGCAAAGGTGAACTCAAGCAATTATGGTGAAAAGTATGTGTGAAAATATGGTTTAGGATTAAGACACGAAAGGCCACAAAGACTTGTAAATGAATTCATTTTAAAATGCTCAGTAAATAAAATTAGCAACAAGGATACATAGTAGGGCATGTTTTCTCTTATTTCTTCTAACAATAAATCATCACTTGTACATGCATACATCAACACTTTTTTCCTTATACTCACTACTTTAAAGCAAATTCCTGTTCTGCAAAAACTAAATAATTAGGCCATGCTTTAGTCTTGCCTTTTATGTGTCTTAATAGCCACTTCATGTTCTGTAACAAATATACCTCGTAGCTACATCTTGTTACCATACCAAACCATAGTCAACCAATGTCTGGAGAATATCTTGAAAGCTTCTTGTATTCTAGTATAATTAATACTATTAAATTGAATAACTGTATAAATCTGTCTGCCTTCATTCAAAATTCTCAATATTAGCACTAAATATCAGGGTGATGTCTGAATATCATTACTTCTCTCTTCAAAGTATTATTTTCCCAATCAGAGTCATAAGGGGAGGAACATAGGGGAAATAAAATATTATGATAAAATTGAATGAATATGAATATTAACAGATAAAAATTGACTATTATAAATCAGTTGTCTATATGAAATCAGATATTAGGCTAGTTAAAGAAAATGGTAACATTAAAACCAAATTAAAAGAAAGGACAAAGGTAAGAATTAGATACTACATGTAGTTAAGATTTAAATCAACCCATTTAATCAACTCCACTAAGAACAATGAGGATTCAATATTACATTTCAAAGAGAAATTTAACCAAGATAAAAGAATTGGTGTAAAATGGAGGTTAAAAGAGCCCAGAAATTGTTTCAGACAGCAAAAATCAGATCTCCTGACCAAATAAAGACGTAGTATCAAGAGCAACATCAATTTAGAGTATTAAGATGATTTGAGTGAACTGAATATTATATAGGAAGAGAATCGAAGAATGTGAATAATATTACTCCACTGAATAGGAGGCTGCAATAGAAAGAATCCTGTTGAGAGAGAAGTGACACTTGATAAAAACTCAAATAAAACATGTCATCCAAAAGCATCTATAGTTGAAGCTGGCAGGTCATCAGAATACACAGTTCCACTATCAGATAGACCCAGTAAAGTTGCAAGAACCTAATTGTTTAACAAGTTACATTTAACAAACCTGCTTTGGCATACAAGGCATTTCTTTGTATTTCTGAGATCTTGTTTGCATTTCAAGCTCCCAATCAGTTGAACTTGAGAAATGAGAATGATTATGTGGTTATCTTTACAGTTTTTATAGTTGGTAGTTGGTAAATGTTGCATTGTTTTCTCAGGACATCCAGGTTTGCTAGTTTATAGTGATGATATTCTCTTTTATCACACTCTCTCTGAAATGTGGAAAGGCTTATGGTAAGTCTTCTCATATTTTCTCATCTCATTTTCTCACCTTTCCATAAGATGTCAGCTTTTTTTAATGTTTATGCAATCATTTGTATCATTTTCATTTGTGAATTCATTACAAAGCTTTTTGCATTCAAATTTCAATTACAACATTTTGTATCAATGATTGTTAAATAGATATAAATTTGATGGTTTTAGATTGGTAATATTTACATTTTCAATTTATGAGAATATCCCAAACCTTATTTTTTCCAAGATTTTGGAAAGTTTATGTGAAATGAAATTGATTTATCAGCATTCTATAACAATCTAATTTTATAATTGATGACTATGTAGCTACAATATTTGGACTAATCACATTATTCCTCTGTAGGTAATATACTACATAGGTTGGAGGAAATGACACTTAGGAAAATGAAATTTGGAAGAGCAGCAAAAAGTGACCAAATACATGTATAAGAAATTGATACAGAGATAATACTATTTCCAAAATACCAAGTGCTCAATTTTCAACACACTTAAAAGAAAATAAAATTCTTAAACAATGGGAAAAAGTCAATCAAGAGAAACAATGTAGAAGGAAATAAGGACTGGCATGCCATATCTCAAATTACATTATAAATCAATAACTATAGTAATATAACATATAATTACATATTATAGTAATTAAAATTATTATGCTTTAGATGAAAAAAATATAAAAGTAAATAGATTAGACAAGGAGATTTAGAAGAAAACACATGGCATATGTAAATAGTACTATAAAACAAATTATGTTCATATAGCTCATTACTCATAAAAACTACTACAAAAATCAGATAACAGTTTGGTGGAAAATAGACTTAAATTAACATGTTAGGCCACAACTAATTCCAAATGAACAAATTATTTTTACATCAAAATCTTCAAAGTATTAAAAATAATCAGAGGATAAGATATTAATATATTTTTCTCAAAGGCATATGGGGAAAATTTTTAACCATCCATGATATAGAGAATATTATAACATATATGATAAATTATTTGAATTATCTAAAAATATTTTGCACCAATAAAAATTATTTAAAACAGATTTAGAGGGAAAAGCATTGACTGTATAAAAACTTATGCATTAATTATTGTTTATAAGTTTAACATCTGAAACATGTAGGAAATGAGCCACTTGACAATATCTAATGATGTATTTAGATAATATCTAATATTGAGAATTATACTCAATAGATAAGTAATCAAAATTACAAAGTTTTGAGGATTTTTTTTTTAATAAATGCAATAGGGACATCTAGGTGTCACGGTGGATAGAGCACTAGCCCTAAAGTCAGGAGTACCTGAGTTCAAATATGACCTCAGCCATTTAACACTTCCTAGCTGTGTGACCCTGGGCAAGTCACTTAAACCAATTGCCTCAGCAAAAAAATAAATAAATGCAATAAATAATCAGGCTTAAAAAGTGTTTAAAATTTCTGATAATTATGAAAATGAAAGTTTTTTAAAAATGTTAAAACTTAGAAAAATTATGTGTGTCTATGTTAAAACAGGAATGCTTATTCACTGCTGATAGAGCTATGGATTGATATCACTTTGAGAAGAAAAGATGGAATTACTCAATAAAATTTACAAAATTGTTCATAACATTTAATCTAGTGATGGCATTAATTGGTTTATATCTTAAACAGATTCTAAACAAGGAAAAGATACATAATTTCATACTTGTATTATTTATAAGAGCAAAATATTGAAACAACTAATGTTCCTAATAAATAGAGAATGACTGTTAAGGTGAGTTTTCTTAAGCACAGATCTGATCCTTTCACTTCCCAATCCAATATATTCCAATAGTTCCCTATTGCCTCTAGGATAAAATATAAATTCTTCGGTTTAGCTTTTAAAGTCATTCACAACCTGAGTCTAATCCCTGTCTCCAAGCTTAATGTACTCATAAGTGCTTTCTGCCTCAGTTTTCTCAATTACAAAATGGAGGTAATAATAGCACTTATCCCACAGGGTTGTTGTAAGGATCAAATGATATATTTACAAAGCATTTTATCTGACACACAATAGACACAATAAATGCTTATCCCCTTAATTCTTTCTTCCCAATATACACAGAGACAATATCTATGTAAATAAAGATAACATTAATTGGCCACAAAAGTCAAGTTAAATATAGTGGACCACTGAGGTAACATGAGGAGGAAGGTGAAGAGAACTACGAAGGAATGGTGTTATGAAATCTTAAAAAGAAGAAGGTATAAGAAGGGGTGCCTAGTTTTATTTAAATGTACTAAAAGTCTAGAATTTTTAAAATAAAGATTAGAACACAAAGCTTACATCATGATGAATGGTATCACTTAGCACATATCACTTTTTACAGACAGTTATGGTGGTATAATGAAACAAGCAGTTGATCTGGGATTCAAAGCTCAGCTTTGACTTTTATTTTCTATATGATCTTAGCTAAGTCACTGGACCTTCCTATTTTTCTTACCTATAAAATAACAATAATAATAATTTCATTATCCTCCCACAGGGTTATTGTGAAAGCTAAAACATAAAATTAAAATTAAATGAAAGTACTTTATAACATAATGCAGAAACATGAATTGCTATTAGATTTAGCTTATTTAGCTATTTTAATTATTGCTATTTGATTTAGCATTTTCTTTTAGGGTTCACACAAATGATGAGGTCTTTGCTTTCAAATACCTAAATTCAAAACTTGAGGCATTCTTGCCAACTGACATACTCTCAACAAAAAGAGATCTGCTGCAATGAAATACAATACCGCATTCTTTATAACTGCTATCCCCACACCCTTACCCATCCCCAAAATGAACTTGATGTGAAACTAATTCCAGAGAGGAAATTTCACTCTTAATTTTTCACCATTTTGGATCTCATAATTTTCCTAACTCCTTTACCAAGTAATGATTTATATAATAGACCTTAACTCAGTCATATTGATCTGCCTCTTGTGGTTATTATGATGGAGTCAAATTTTACTGCATTTTCAAGATTAAGATTCTATGTAGTCCTATCCAGTTCCCAACTAATACTTTTAACAGCTTTTGATTCAGTGTGATTTTCCCTTCTTACAGCAATGGTCTTACACTTTGAGAAGAGGAATGAAATACCTAGGGAGTCATATTTTAAACAAACGAAGGCCCTTATTAGAAATAAAAACAATTGTGTCAGCTCAAGTTGATACATGACTTGCACTTCTGAATGTAATCATAATTCATCTCAAAAATAATGCTTTTACATGACCCAACACTGACATTAACAAGGAATTTGGGAACCTAGAAATTGCAGAGGAGCAAAAGAAATGCACACAAAAAATCTTTTTGAACTTTATTTAACTTTTAAACTATTTTTTTCTTTAAAAATTATTCCAGAAACTTCATTTTCCTAAAAAGTTTTCAGTCAGTTTCTCTTCCTCACATGATCTCTATCCTTTCCTTCAAATTTAAGGGGATAAAGGCTTAATCATTCATTCATTTATATATTCAACAAATACCTATAGAGAGATGACTGTGTGCAAAGGACATTATACTGGAAACCAAAGGATGCTTAGAATAGTTCCTCCCTAATGAAGTTTACAGTCTGGTAAGACAGATAAATCATCATACTCTGAGGTGAAATATGAAAATCCAGGAAAGATGTGAAATGCTCCAAAAATTCAGAGTATACATTATTTCTGACTGAGGGGATTGTAGAAGGTTTTATGAAGAACGTAGAATTGGATTTTGATCATCACATGTGAGCTCCTTCATCTATCTTACTCATTACCTTAAAATATTTTGCCCCTAAAAGATATGATCTTTTCCTTCTCATCAATGTCACAGGAAGAGATGATTCTTCTCTTTTCCCAAATTATCATTTTCACCTATACTCTTCATTCTTTCCCTTGTGGTTTCCTCTCAAATGCTGTGATCCCTCAGTTATCCCTATTTTCTTTAGCATGTTCAATCTCTACCTTCATTCCTTTTACCTGTGATATCCACATCTCTGTATTTTCATCTCTTTTGTCTTATTTGGCTCCTTTCTTTCACCAAGAAACTTTTTTTAAAAGTCTTTATTTCTGAATTTATTTCCTATTCTAATCTTTATAGAGGTTTCAGCAACAACACTTTCCTGAAACGAACTTACTAATTAACAAAATCAAGACCTTTTCCAATTTTTTGTCTCTCCTGAATTTTTTGTACTATGGTTGTTTTGTGTCACTTTCTGGAAAATATTACCCCTCTTGCAATTATTACTAAAATACTAATAAATATTTCCTTGCCTTTTAGGGTTTCAATTTCTTTGCTAAGTCACCAAACCCTACTAAGTGTGACTTTGAAATATCTCTTGAATCCATTTCTTCCTTTCCATCTCACTGACACATACATATATACAAACACACACAGGTCAGACTTTTAGCACATCACACTTATACTCCTAATGTAGTCCCCTAAGTGGGTTTTTTTTTCTTTCCCTCTTACAATTCATTCTATTGTTCTTCAGCCATTTTCAGTCATGTCTAACTCTTTGTGACCCCATTTAATGTTTTTTTGTTGTTGCTTTTCTTAGCAAAGATACCGAAATGTTTGACATTTTCTTTTCCAACTCATTTAACAGAATTAAATGACTTGCCCAGGGTTACATAGTTAATAAGGGTATGAAGTCAGATTTGAACTCAAAAAGATGAGTCTTCTTGACTCCAGGCTTGATGCTCTATCCACTGTATCACCTAGGTGCCAAAAAGTGACATCATTCCTGCTTTCCAGGAACTTAATTTTTCATTAGCAAAATCGTTAAAGAGACTTGGGATGGTTAACAGGGTACAACTCATTGGTTAAAGTGGAGAAGATTCCATTTGCTTCAAGAACCCATTATTCTATTCCTGGTTCTGCTATATTCTCATTAGTATCTGTGACAATCTTTGTCTCAGATTTTGTTCACTTAAAAGGAACTTCCTAACCCAACTGGGCCACGTGAGACTCAGAGTCAGTGTTTCTATAGGAGAATGAACACCTGAAAAGAAGTTACTCCATAAATATGATTTATTCAAATGTTTGCCAGCCTCCTAGATTTT
This sequence comes from Antechinus flavipes, assembly GCF_016432865.1. Lineage (NCBI taxonomy): Eukaryota > Metazoa > Chordata > Mammalia > Dasyuromorphia > Dasyuridae > Antechinus > Antechinus flavipes. Next base: position 437,864,264 of record NC_067400.1, read on the forward strand.
GTTTGTGAAGAACAACTATTTTAAGGGTTTTTAACAGCAATTTATATTAAAATGCTGTTTCAATATAAAATCACAGTATTGTTGAGGGTTGCTGTGCAGCTGACTATTTGCTCTTGAGAAGCTGTTACTTTTTAGTTGTATGTGGAAAGTCAGGCTGTAAGGATTTGGGAGATATGTCAGGATGCAAGGCATTCCACAAAAGAATTGTGTTTTTGCTAAGAAAATAATATCATTGATGCCAAGGGCAATAAAAGAGGTGATTGATCAAAATTGTAGGAGTTTACACATAGAGGGGGAGAATAAGAGAAAATTGGAGAGACAGATTGGAGCCAGGTTGCAGAAGGCTTTAAGAACCACATTAAATATTTATTTGAATCCAATGAAGTCCAACATGAAAATTCACTTATAATAGTTTCATTTAGGTAGTCCTTTGGCTATAGAACTGGAGTGAGAGTTGGGAACACTAGGGTTCAAATTCTTCCTCAACCATTTATGGGCTATATGACTCTGAGCCAGTCACTTAATCGTGCTAAGCCTCAGCTTCCCCATCTATAAATTGGGAATAATAATAGCACAAAACTCACAGCCTTGCATGAGGCTCAAATGAGATAATACATATATAATGCCAAAAAAAAAAAAAAAGGAGGGAGTGGTTTAGATGAAGAACAACAGTGTCATAAAGGATAGCAGTTTATAAAACTTTACAACTAATTCATAAGGCTAGAAGAGCAGATGCCATTAGGGACAAGTATCCATAGGTGGTATCCATCACCCTGAGGCAATGGGCTGCACACAGTGAGGTAACTTCATGCATAGTAATTTCCTCTAATCAAAGGACCAAAGCCCCTCAAGGCTCAAATCTATATAGTTTTAGACAAAACAGCCAACTGAGACACTATCAGGATACTGTCAGACAAGTGAAATGAGGGTATTTTCTGAATTTCCTACAAAGGGATGAGACCAGGAAAGTGAAACTGTAACTATGCCACGCAAGCAAGCAAGAGGCTTGGCTTAGAGAGTCAGGGACAGTAGTGCCCAGGGTGCCACCAGTTTTACTAATACATGCATACTAGATGGCTGGTGTTAAATCAATCAATCTAACTGGCTTTCATTGGCTCACAATATGAAAAGCATTTAAAAACCTTAAAGCACTCTATCAACATTAGCAATTAGCTATAGTTATTCCCATGTGAATTGACCTAAACAAGTTGTCCATCCAAAGTTCCAATAGCATATCTCTAAATGCCTACTTGGATATTTTCATTTGATTGCCCTATTGTTTTTGCTCTCCTACTCTCCAACAATTATGAAATATCAACTTATCTAGGTGAATTATCGCTCCACATAACTCCAGTTAGTGGCAATGGGTAACAAGCTTGCAGCATATAAGCCAAGTTTATTCCATTCTAGATATATTGTATCATATTCAAAAGAGGCACATCCCTCTCTTTCTCCATTTCCCTAATGCTTACAGGTAAGATCTCCTACCTCAAATGTATTTCAGTGGTGCAGGATGTCCTTATCATGTTGAGTAATCATATGTAAAATTGGTATACACTGACATAGTCCTGATCAGTTCAGTCCAAGCTTTGGAGAGCTGATTAAAGTGTGGAGCACCAGAGTAGGGCAATTGGGTTGGTGAAGAACCTTGAAAATTATGCCAAATAAAGACAGGTTGAAAGAATTGGGGATGCTTAATTTATAAAAGAAAAGACTTAAGACTTAATTGCTATCAAGTATTTGAAGAGCAATTATGTCAAAAAGGGATTAGAAGCAAAGGATGGAAGTTGCAAAAAGGCAGAAGTAAGACATCACCAAAAAAAAAAAAAAAAAAAAAAAAACTTGCTAACAATTTTCACTATAAAAAGGTGAAATGGATGCCTTGGGAGGGAGGGAAGCTCCCCTTCCCTCCAAGAAAATTCTTAAGCCTTTGCTTAAGACTGTATATATTTTTGATAGTTAGAAATAAACCAACATTATTTGTTTTTAACTTTAAATTACTATATGTACTTAACTACTCTTAATTTTCTGATTCTTTTTATTTTAGCACAAAATGTTAGAACCTTCTCAAAAAATTCATATTTTCAATACTAGAAGATTAATTTCTTTTCAGCAGTCTGTTGGGAAGACCACTGACTAAATAAATGTGCCCACAAAATTCTACTACTATTTTAAAGATTAAACCAGATGTTTTATTATTGTATAGTTGTTTTTCAGTTGCATCCAATTCTTCATGTTCCCATTTAGAGTTTTCCTGGCAAAAAAAATTGGAGTGTTTTGCTATTTTTCCAGCACATTTGATAGAAGAGGAATTGGTGACTTGCTCAGGATCACACAGGCTGAGGCTGAATTTAAACTTAAACCTTCCTGACTTTAGGCCAGGCAAAGTGAGTTGTAAACAAAAAGTTCTGGAAAACTATAATCTATAAAGACCTGTATTCAAGTCTTAGCTCTGATACTAGCTCTGTACCTTGGGCTAATCACTTATTTTTCTGAGCCTCAGTTTCCCAATCTGTAATATAGGGATAATAATCCCTATAGCATCTGTGTACTATACAAAGTTATTATAAAGTTCTAATTAAATAATAAGCTATATGCAAAAGGTTTGCTAAACTTAAAAAAAGTTTTAAATGTCACATTTGATTATATTGCAATCAGCCTGCCATGTTTATTTTTAAATCTAAATTACTATATGCAACTAAACAATAGCATGGTAATGTGGGTATGTTGTTAGACTGGGAGTTAGAATAAAACATCATAGACATCAATCCAGTAAGAACCTCAGAAGCCATCTAACCAAACTCTTTCATTTTACAAGTGATGAAATTTTGTCCCCAGGAAATTAAAGTACTTGCCTAAGGTCACATAAGTAATATCTGAAAGATGTGCATTCAAATTCTATCTCTGACTTTTACTAGTTTTCTTAACTCCTGGCAAGTCATTTAACCTTTATGTGTTTTGGCCAACTCTAAGATTTATCTAATGAATCATATATGGGTATGCTGCTATTTATTTGTTGAAGTTTTCACAACAGAAATGATGATATCACTGAGCCTTGAAGCATTCACATATTGCCCAATAACTTTCCCTGTGATCAGGAATAAATGCTACTTGTCCCTTGTATTGCAGTATTTCTGTATGAAAAGTATATAATTCTGCCATCTCCCATGCTACTCATTTAAGTGTAGTCTTTCCTTGCAATGTGCTTTACATTTTAACACTACATTTCTCAGACATTTCTAGGATATGACTTCTCCACTCATGATCATGACCATCATCTCCACCTTCTTTCCAGTGGAATTTAGGATAACAATCCTGGAACCACTCACAAATCTGCAAGGTAAATTTTTGCATCATCTTGCAGGGACTAAATCTTCACAACATTTCCAAGCCATCCAATGTCCCACCACCATCTTTTCTTAATGTATTGTCTTTTTTCTTTAGAGCATAAGCTCTCTGAGGGAAGACAATGCCTCAAATGCTCATATGTGTACCCCTAATACTTAACTGAGAACCCTTCATAAATGTTTTATCTGCTTGTTCCTTGAAGATGGGGCAGCTAGGTAGCACAATGGGTAGAGAATTGAACTTAGAACCAGGAAGACTCATCTTTATGAATCCAGCCTCAGACACTTATTAACTATATGATCCTGAGCAAGACACTTAACTCAGTTTGCCCCAGTTTTCTCATCTGTAAAATAAACTGGAGAAGAAAATGGCAAACCAATCCAGTATCCAGCTACAAAAACCCCAATGGAATCATAAAGAATTCAACTCTATTGAAGATGAAAAGGTTTTTTTTTTTTTTTCCCCCCAAGATAAGTGATGTGAACATGATGGTACTAATCAGATATATCAAATGGACTGATCTGAAAAACAACCATGAAAATAATTCTTCAGGCTAGTTGCCCTTTGAATGTGTTTTAGCTTACAAGTTTTCCCCAACTCCCAAATATTTTTCAACTCTCTTTGTATTAAAGAAAAGAATCTTAGCTAATATTCAATTGGATTCCATGACCATCAACACTCATGTAGATCCTATTGGAGGACTTTCCAACTTTTGATCCTGTGATTGTAAAATCCATTATCATTTTATTGCATAAAAATAACATATAAATGTTACAGGCCATAAAGCCTTGAAGTGTAGTTGTAAATTGTCTGTGCATATAGGGATGTATACATATTCATGTTGTTATGCATTCAAATGATGAAAAATATGCTATGCTCCATTGTTGTGGCTGGTTTCTTTTCTAAAATATGTTGAATGAGTATAGGCAGTGTCTCCTCCCTTGACAGATGACTGATGTGGGAAGGTAACTTTGGAAAGTACTTTGAGATGTAATCATCCATATTGTGTATTGTGGATAAAATTGATTAAAATAATATTGAAACTCCCCCAGGGATTATGCAATTATAAGTCAAGTCCCAAATGGAAAAGGTTTTTGAAAACTTGGCAGATGTCTTAATGAAAAACAAGCATTACAGTAATATATTAGGGCAATTTGTAGATTATTGACAACCAAATCACTAAACTATATAAATTACTGGATAAGACTGGCAGAATTAGTTTTCTTTCAGTGAATGCTTAATCGAATATTACTTTTTAATACTCATTTGTTTAAGTTTTTGATATGCATATTAGCAGATAAATAATTAGGCTTCACTTATAGCTGAGGCTTCTTTTGAATGTTAAAAACTTAAATATTAGAATTTACATCAATTATGGAGAAGATTCAGCCTAATGACATGAAAATCTGTGCATAAGCCAGCCATAAAATATATGGGAAAGCCCTAAGATTTTGTATTTCACTTAATAAGCCTGTTTACCTGGCATTTCTTCTTTCAATGGGCTTTCAGGCAAGAACTGCATTGAAATAAATCCCTGAAAAACAGATAGAGCAATTTAACAAGTGAGGTAATTACATATCACCATTTCACATGCAGGGGTTTGGAAATGATTTAAAAGTTTGTTTCTGTATTTGTTTCCAAGGATTTGGCCAAGCACATGAAGCACCAGTATATGAACAACTCGGGCAAATTTATTTTAATAGTTTTTTATTCCTAGAACAGGAATATTTCTGTTTCATATTGCACATGAATATTAAATAAACTACCTGCTGGCAACTACACCATGTTTTAGTCTCTAATTTTAAAAGTACACTGTATTTTAATACCTTTTTTTAAACAGATATCCATTTTTATGGAGCAGTACATGGTTTGTTGATGGATAAATCACCCAAGCATGGTTAAAGAGAGCCTAATCTCCAGCTGGTACCAGATCCACTTAATTGTATCTTCTGACCTCATCTCACCTGAGCCTGCATTAAAATCATAATACAGTTCAAGTGTAAAAATGATATACTGTTTGTTCGCCCTGTTTATAGCAGGGCAAACATACAGTTAAATTCATATGTTTAAAATTAGTGTAGTCATTTGAAAAGGTTGAGTTAGATCAAACTGCCTCTCAGCATTTTCTTTGCCCTTTTTTCCCCCTTATTTAAATGGTTAGGATGCAATAGCCAGAAGAAAGAGGCTGGGAAGAAAGTTGTGGCAGTTTCCTAGATACCAGAAAGATTGTTCCCTATCCTGAGCATACAAATCCGTGAAGTGTCACATAATAATGGAGTCCATTTGATTTTCTACTATTTTTAGTGAACAAAAAGAAACTGTGATGTTACTAACTCCATTACAAACATGATACTGGTTTTAGAGTGACCCAATAATCAGCCTTTGCATTTGCTGCCATTTTCATTGAGATAAAATGTTTCATTCAGAGGGAGTGAGCCATCTATAATCCTCAGATTTCTTGGCAGCTTCATCTTCATTCATATATCACAACACTCAACCTTGCTTTGAAAAATCAAGACCTCTGTTTCTTATTGCTTTGCTGCTATTTTTCTTATACTGGTCTTAATGCAGTAACATTGTGAGATGGAGAGATGGTACTAGAGCCAGGAAGAAGTGGATTCCAGCCCTGCTTCTGATACATACTAGTTGCATTCCTTAGACAAATAAGATAAAGTTCTATTTAACATTTAAAGCTCTTGATAACTGGTTCTTTCCTACCTTTCCAATCTTCTTTGGCCTTACACTTTCTAAGAACTACTTATTTCTCACACACAACATTCTATCTTACTTCTCTGTGTCTATGTACTAGCTGTCCCCCATGTCTGAAGCCTTGTACATTTTCTCTCTTGCTCCTTAAATTTTGTGTTTTCTTCAGGATTCCAGTCAAAAAAAAGCATTGCAGGAGGCTTTTCCCAGAGGTCTCCTCAGTTGACAATATTTTCCCCCTTTAGATTAACTTCATCTATTCAATCTCTCCATAGATAGATGATAGATGATAGATAGATAAGTAGATAGATAGGATAGATTAGATAGATATAGATGTGAAAGTAGAGATAAATAGATATAGATATGAATCAATAAAGGGATAGATATAGAGCTATCTATCTCTATATCTATTAATATAGAGATTGATAGCTAGAGATAGGTATGGATAGATAGCTAGAGATAAAGATATGGATAGGCAGATAAAGATATACATCGATATAGAGATAGATCTAGATATGAATAGATAAGCATATATGGATAGATAGATGGATATACATTTATACACATACATATAAGCCACAAACAACATATATAATATATAATGTGTATATATCTAAAAGCTATTTCAGGAATCTAATATATAAATATCTAACCACATGAAAAAAATCTATCTATATTTTAGACATAGTTCTATGTGTATATACATATTATATAGACATATAGAATGCATGTACATATATATCAATATAGCTGTATCTGTATGTATGTATATACACATCTGTAATATCCATAAATATAAAGATGAACATAAAGAGAGAATAGGAAAGAGACAGAGAGAGAACTTATATATGACTAATTAGATATTTCCAAATTGGACTATTAAAAAATCATTCTGGTTACTTTTCCTGCTTCTGATCACTCTATACTATACTACATATAGTTATTATCTATACTATACTAGTCTAGTCTATACTAAAGTCTATACTAAAGTTATTATCAAAATATCTTTCTAAAGTGCAAGTCTAGCCATCTCTCTCTCCCTTTCTCCCTCTCACCATCTCTTCTTCTCTGTCTCCTTTCCTTCTCCATCCTTCCCTCCCCCCTTTCTCTCTCTCCCTCTCTCTGTCTCTGTTTCTGTCTCTGTGCTTGTCTTTCATAATTTTCTATTCTTCTTACTTTCTATATTTCTTCACATATCTATGATGTTGTGATATTAACCTACTTTCTGTTGTTCATACAAGATCCTCTATTTTGTAACTCCATGCATTTTTTCCTGCTATCTCCCATGTCTGGAATTTTCTTCCTCATTGTGTCCTCTTTTGGCTTGTCTTGAATTTCTTCAAGTCTCAACTTTGCAAATCTCTAGCTTTGGCAAGCAACCTTTCCTAGTCCTTTTTAATGCTAATGCCTTCCCTCTGAAATTACCTCTGATTTATATATATTATATTATAATATTTGATATTATATAAATATGAGATTATTCTCTGAGAATATTTCAATTTTACTATATATTTGTTATTATAGTTGATAATTTTTAAATTAATATAACAGATTATATAAATACTAGTGTAATATATCTTGTGTAACATTATCATCAATATAATACAAGTACATTATAATTAATAAATATAGTTCTTATATAACAGTATGATCATATAGAAATGTAATATAATTATTGATTGCTTCATTAATTACATTTAATACTTATAATGTAAATATAATTATTATTATGTTGACATAATAATATATTATGATATTTACATTATAAGTATTAAATAATACTTATTTAATAATAATAATAACAAATAAAAAATAAGTATAAAATTGGAGGTAATCTCAGATGGAAGGCACTAGCACACCCACACATACACACACACACACACACACACACACACACACATATATGTATATATATAATCTCCAAAACATGTTTTTATATTGCCTTACAGAACTGCTTACATAGTGGATTATCTACCCGCTTTGACCATGAATTCCTTGAGGACATGGATTTTTTTTACCTCTCTATGTATTCCCAGAGCTAAGTAAAGTTCCTAGCATATAGTAAGAGCTTAATAAATGATTGTTGCCTGAATTAGAGAGGGAATAAACATTTACTCAGCACCTATTATGCTCCAGGAACTGGGCTAAATGCTTTACAAATATTATCTTTTTTGATCCTCTCAATAATCCCATAACATAAATGTTATTGTTATCTCCATATGACATTTGAGGAAATAAGGCATTAAATAACTCACACAGAGTCACACAGTGCATAAATGTCTGAGGCTCAATTTGAATTCAAGCTTTTCCTGATATCAAGCTTGGATGCCTCTAGGTTACTTCCCTTCCCCATTAGAAAGTACTTGGAGGAAGCAACTATATTTGTCTTTATTTTTATTGCCTTTAAAAGCAAATATAGTATTTAACATGGTGCTTAACATGATGTCTGGTGTATAGTTAGAGTTTTAAAAATCTTTGTTGACTTTCCCTGACTGACAACTTCTTCGCAAGTAACTCTCTAAAACTGTAAGCTAGAGAGGAACTGCTGATCTGGGCCAGTGGAAGGAACTTCCACAATGTGAGTTCCCCATTATCACATATCTGAACCAAAAAAAAAAAAAAAAAAAAACTAAACTAAAAATCAACAACCACTGTCTCCAGAAGTTGAATTAAGATAATTGAAAGAAACAAAATGGTGCTTGTTTTGAATATTGCTTCCATAAATAGAAAGCCAAATGACACAACCAGATTGTCTTTCTTCAGAGAAATAAATTGGTGGAATATTGTCTTTTAGTCCTCTTTACACTTTTCATAGGCATATTACAGGATAGCTGGAAATTTGGGCTTCCCCTGAGGAATGCTGTTTTTATGTGGGGTTCCTTCCCCTTATATTCTCTTCCCCAAGATCAAATGATATAATACTAGTTTAGGACTTAGCACTTTGCTTTTGCATAGTAGGCCCTTAATAAAAGCTCGTTGTCCTTCTTCCTTCCTCGCCTTCCTTCAAGTCTCTTGAAACATCCTGTTACTATAGTTGTACTGATGCCAAGATACATATCACTTTGGTCAACTTATATATCAGCATTAGTTTCAACAATAAAATTTAAAAGTAATAATACAGTTAACAGTAACATATTGACATAATATTTTGAAATTTCAAAGCTTTTGAGGAATTCAGCATGGCCTTGCTTGTCCCTGAGATAAACTATTAGGTTTCCAGTTAAGAAGTCCTGGGTTAAATTCTAATTCTCACATTCATTTGTGCAATCAAAAACATCCCTCCAAATCAATCTGAGCTTCAGTTCTTTCTTTGGAAACCAGGCACAATAATACCTGAAATGCTTACATTGAAGATTATTGTGAGGTTCAGTGAAATACTGGACAATGAATATAAAAGTTTGTTTTTAAGAATCTTAAAATACTCTATAAATACCATGTTTCCCCGATAATAAGACCTATCCTGAAAATAAGCCCTCCCCTTACTGTGTAAGATTCCTTTTAAAATAAGCCCTCCCCTGAAAATAAGCCCTATTGAGATTGCTACTGTAGTGAAGGTGATCCCCTGCGCTACACACTACATTAAGGTACCCTCTGTAGGCACCATCCCCTCCCCTCCACCCCCACCCCCTCCCGCCCCGGTGAAATGCACGCCACGCTCCGAGCTGCATCCAATCAGAGCTGCAGCAGTGAGCGCATCATCCTATTCTTCCCCAGTGATTTGCTTGCTGGCGCCACTGAGAGCAATGCCGTGAAGGAGAGCTGAGGCAGGACAACATAAAAACCCAGTATGTAAGTGGGAGTGAGGGGGCATAATGGAGGATACAAGGGGCATGATGGAGGATAAAAGAAGAACTCAGGGGGCATGATGGAGGATAAAAGAAGAACTCAGACAGCATTCACCGCACTAAAAAAATGAAGAACTTCCTTGCAGAGAGAAGAATAGATCAAGTAATAATTCCTGCAGGAATGACTGCCTATCTCCAGACCTTGATATTGCAATAAACAAGCCATTTAAGGACCATTTGCGCATGGAAGTCAATGACTATATTGAAAATAGAATGGAAAGAAATCAGCATGGAAACTTTGTGAAGCCCTGTCTGCAAGAAGTCGTGACTTGGGTGAAGAAGTCATGGGATAAAATTACTGACAGCTGTATCGCCAAGGCACTATGAGCAGGTTACCTAGACAAGACAAGTTCATTTAAAGAGAGCTATATTGCTGGACATGACAGATTGGGTCCACTTCTTCTGAAGGAAATAGAGGCGCAAGACATCCAGGATGGAATTCAGGGTATGGACACTTATGACGATGTTGTTGAAGAAGATGACATGATCATTATTGAATAAAGGTACTTTTTTTTGTTCACATTTACCTGTTTATTAAAATTGCTGTCAATGTTCATTAAAATAAGCCCTCCCCTGAAAATAAGCCCTCTGGTGTTTTTCTGTCCAAAAAAATAATAAGACAGTGTCTTATTATCAGGGAAACACGGGTAGCAGCTATTAATGTCACTATTCTTCTCATAATAACCTGGAAGCCATTCTAGATATTATTATTCCTGTTTTACAAATGAGGAAACAGAAACTTACTCTATAAAAAAGCATCTATAAGAGGAAGAACTAGAACTCACACACTGTGCCCCTTCAATGTTCCTTCCATGACATCAAGCTACTCTACACATAGATTGTTGAATTATTTTTAGTCATGCCCAAATCTTTGTGGCTCTTCTTGACTAAGAAAAAGAGTAGTTTGCCATTTACTTCTCCAGCTCATTTTACAAAAGAGGAAATCGAGGCAAACAGTATTATGTAATTTGCACAGTTACACATTTAATGTGTGTGTGCTTCCAGATATGAAATCAGGAAGATAAATTTCTTAACTCCAGACCTAGTGCTCTATCCTCCACAACACTCAGCTACTCTCTGCTATAGATACAAAATGAATTATTGAATCACAGTAGCTGGAAAGTACCTCAGGAGGAATCTAGTTCAACTTTTTCATATTACTAATGAGGAAATTGAGATCTAAATTGAGGTCTAAAGAAATTATGCTATTTTGACTGAGATCACTTAGGTAGTAAGCAAGAGGGCCCCTGATTGCAAAAACTCTACTTCAATATGCCCAAACCATACTCAAGATCCAGAAATAACAACCATTTAAGTTCAGAAAATAGTCACTCGGTCATGAAGCAACTATTAAATGTCTACTGTGTGCCAAGCACTTTGATTAGCATGAGGGCTACAAATATAGAAAATAATAATCTGTACCCTCAAAAAGCTTATATAACAATGATACCTTTAATGTTACTCTATCATGAAAACACACAGCACACATTTGTCAGTTTTGGGAAGACTCATGGGGGTTGCAAAGCCAAATATAACTGTTTGTAGAGATTTGAAATATTTCTTTAGCTTCACTATATAGGTAATTACTTACTTCAAATAAAAATTGCTTATAATATGCTTCCTAGAATCTTCTGGTGAGGAAGGCACTTACTCCTCACCATCTCACCAACTCTCCTTTTTCCAGATGAAAAAGCTATTGTTCAGATACATAGAATAAGGAACTCTAGGTCTCTCATCTATCTACTGATCCAGTTGGGACCAGCACACAGAATTATTGGCTGCAAGATCCCATCCTCTGACTCTCCACCACATTGTTTCCGCTTAGACAAAGATAACTGAGACTAACACATTTTATAAGCCAAGTAAACTTTTTCTCAGACCAACACTTTTGGAAAATTCCCTGAAAGACTCCTATGGTGGATTTACTTTTCTCCTTCCCTACTTATATATTAAAATTCCCTCTGTGAGAGATATGGCAAGGTTTGGTGCAACTAATTTATAATCATTGAGGAATATGAATTTGGGTTTCATGTAACATCTACAGAGAACTTTAAGTAATTAGCTAAACATTCTAAATGCATTCATCATATCTTAGAAAGAATTCCAGGTCTTACCACTTTTGTGGCAAATGAAAGACTTTGTCTTTCTGTTAATAATGTAAAAGAAAGGAATTCTCTGACTTGGGACCATGAGAAATAAAATTGTTAGCTGCATCAGAATTTTTGAAGAATGATTTGATTTTCTACATTGATTTTTAAAGTAAATATTTTATAAGTAAAAAATGTTATAAATTATTCTATGATAACTATGGTTTAACTGTGTATGCCCTTATAAATATCAGAGAATGGTCATGTCTCTGAATAGAAGTTACAGAATCTGTTTCTCTCTAACAACCTCTCCATATTTTCTCTTTCTAGATTGATCAAGTTCTAGTTCAGTCATCATTTGGGCAATTTCAAGGACAGCTCACCTGTTAAACCTGTTAAATTAGGAAGGCATGAGTCCTAGCTCTGATATAAATTAGCTGTGGTACCCTGAGAAAGGCACTTTGCTTTCATTGTCCTTAGGAAACTCATTTTGTAAAAAAGGGAATGTAGCATAGGATACTCGGCTCCATGGGCATGCAGAAAGTAAATGGTAAATCTGGGAATTCAATTAATTTTGTGACTTCATATCCATTTTTTCTAAATGAACATGATGGTCAATTTATAAATATAAATGCAAAGGCATATTTTAGAGCGATCTTATCATTTATCATCACCCATAAGGAAAATATTGATTTGTTTTTGTTATCTTGGGGGGTTGGAAAGTAAGTTGTACTGGTCCTATCACCCCTGCCTAATGACCTGACATTTAGAGAATTTGCCTAATTGACCCACACTTAACACCATGCACCAAGAAAAGGTCAAAATGGGTTCATGACGTAGGCATAAAGAATGAGATTATAAATAAATTGGAAGAGCATAGGATAGTTTACCTCTCAGACCTGTGGAAGAGGGAGGAATTTATGATCAAAGAAGAACGAGAGATCACTATTGACCACAAAATAGAAATTTTTGATTATATCAAATTGAAAAGTTTTTGTACAAACAAAACAAATGCAGACAAGATTAGAAGGGGAACAATAAACTGGGAAAACATTTTTACAGTCAAAGGTTCTGATAAAGGCCTCATTTCCAAAATATATAGAGAACTGACTCTAATTTATAAGAAATCAAGCCATTCTCCAATTGATAAATGGTCAAAGGATATGGACAGACAATTTTCAGATGAAGAAATTAAAACTATTTCTAGCCATATGAAAATATGCTCCAAATCATTATTAATCAGAGAAATGCAAATTAAGACAACTCTGAGATACCACTACACACCTGTCAGATTGGCTAGAATGACAGGAAAAGATAATGCAGAATGTTGGAGGGGATGTGGGAAAACAGGGACACTGATACATTGTTGGTGGAATTGTGAACACATCCAGCCATTCTGGAGAGCAATTTGGAACTATGCTCAAAAAGTTATCAAACTGTGCATACCCTTTGATCCAGCAGTGTTTCTACTGGGCTTATACCCCAAAGAGATACTAAAGAAGGGAAAGGGACCTGTATGTGCCAAAATGTTTGTGGCAGCCCTGTTTGTAGTGGCTAGAAGCTGGAAAATGAAAGGATGTCCATCAATTGGAGAATGGCTGGGTAAATTGTGGTATATGAATGTTATGGAATATTATTGTTCTGTAAGGAATGACCAACAGGATGAATACAGAGAGGACTGGCGAGACATAGATGAACTGATGCTAAGTGAAATGAGCAGAACCAGGAGATCATTATATACCTCAACAACGATACTGTATGAAGATGTATTCTGATGGAAGTGGATCTCTTCGAGAAAGAGAGCTAATTCAGTTTCAATTGATAAATAATGGACAGAAGCAGCTATACCCAAAGAAAGAACCCTGGGAAATGAATATAAACTGCTTGCATTTTTGTTTTTCTTCCCGGGTTATTTATACCTTCTGAATCCAATTCTGCCTGTGCAACAAGAGAACTGTTCGGTTCTGCACACATATATTGTATCTAGGATATACTGTAACCTATTTAACATGTAAAGGACTGCTTGCCATCTGGGGGAGGGGGTGGAGGGAGGGAGGGGAAAAATTGGAACAGAAGTGAATGCAAGGGATAATGCTGTAAAAAAATTACCCTGGCATGGGTTCTGTCAATAAAAAGTTAAGAGAGAGAGAGAGAGAGAGAGAGAGAGAGAGAGAGAGAGAGAGAGAGAGAGAGAGAGAGAGAAAGAAAGAAAGAAAGAAAAGAGAAGGAGTAGATTGGGAAATGCAAAATAAATAAATAAATAAATGGCTGAATTCTTTGCTACAAAAAAAATAAAAATAAAAATAAATAAATAAAGAGAAGTTGCCTGGTCTGTTTTGTACAAGTCATTTTATCTATTCCTATTTTTTCTATAAAGGATTGATATCATCCTCCACAAATTTCCACCAAAAAAATGCCACTTTTATAAGGTAGCTCTGAGAAGCCCTAGAAAGGGTGACCTATTAGGTAAGAGAATGTGTTCTTCATTTGTTTTTACATAATGAGTATGGAGACCAACAGAATCTAGAAGCCACTCTCTTGTACAAGAATCTAGTTAGCCTATTCTGGGGCCAGTTCTCATCAGCAGCTACAACTCCTAGTAATTATAACAACTCATGCTAGTTTCCTAGTTCTTAAGTTACCTGCAAGCACAGACCTGTGATGTCCATAACAAGTGGTCCCTTCTCTTCTGTGGACACAATAGGGCACATCTTCCCTATACCATTCTTGAATAGACTAACCCAGAGGGAGATGCATAAAATCACAAACATCAGTGTCAGCTCAGGGAAGGAATTTCAGATACTACAGGGAGGCAATTCCCCAGAGGACATATTCACATTGCTGGACATAGAAAAAAAATCTTAATGAAAATTCTTAACCCAAAAAATGTTATCTTGTGTGTCTTCTTATCAACCAAAAGTGAAAAACCCATCAAAATTTGGATCTCAATTCAGAATTTCCCTGGTTTGTTGATTTATGTTTAATCTATAGCATTTACATAGCTATTGGTTGTTTGTGATTAAGTAGCAATTATTATTCATACTTAATAGCACTAATAAAATTTCATATAAAATGAAAAATAACTACAAAATTAACATTATCATTCATTTACCAAACAAATAGTAACAAAGTACTTAAAGTCCATCCTAACCAAGGGCTTAAAGCTGTCACACAATGAATGAGGGAAGCAAAAGTGGTCAGGTACCAAGATAGACGTATAAGAAGGAAAGACAAATTTAAATTATTACAAATGTATTTACAGCGATTGGTTATCAGTTTCATTGCAGATGTACTAGATAATAGAAAAAACTGAATAATTTAACCAGCAATTTTCACATAAGCAACATTATTAAATTGAAGACATGAAGGGAGAGGTTAGTTTTAAAGGAGAATATATATATATATATAGGCCATGAATAAATGTATTAAACAGTATGAATAGTGAATGTTTTAGTAGGTTTGGACTAGGAAAGAAAAACAGTATTTGATTTTGGTGTTCTTAAAATATGTGCAAGGCAGAAGCATTGCCCACAGTTGGAAAAGTTTATCTCCATCTTTTTAACGCTACTAATGTTTTCATAGACTAACAGGAGGCCTCATTAGCAATTCTTTGTCATACTATCTGTTCTGGCAAGACCAAAAGAGAGTGACAAATGAGGAGGGTGGTGAGAGGGGATGAGGAAAGAAAAGCGAAGGAAGAACCGGCACTAGCAAGCCAAATGATACTTGTGTGAAGAAAATATTCCGAGCACTTGAGTTCTGTGATATTTTGCACACTGATGAAACATTAACTCCCTACTCATTCTATATGATAAACTAATTTTTCCTCTATTATTTGCTTCTTGAAATAAAGTATTACTATTATGTTGTACTTGATAGTATTTTTGCTACATTTTAAAGACAGTCACCTTTTAATAATTCTATAAAAGACAACGTCCAGGTGCAGGAACTGTTCTTGAAATCAGAAAGTTCTGGTTTCAAATCCTAACTCTGAGGGCTCTTTAATTGTGTAACAGTGGGCAAATTATTTAACTTCTCAGTAACTTGGATGACCTGATAAAAGTATGAGTTGCAAAGAAGTCATAGCCTCCATTAAAGTAAGTTCAGACAAAACACACACACACATACACACACACACACACACACACACACACACACACACTTCCAACAGTCATATAAAGAAAACATTATTATCAAGAGAGAATAAATTCCTTGAAAACAGATATCTTCATTTTTGTCTTTCTTCTTGCACATTGTAAGCATTAAATAAATTACTAAGTGACCTATTATGGTCTAATTGTTTTTGACATAATCAATCATAAAGCCCTCCCCACAGCATTTAGCATACAGTAAATGTTGAAAAAAATAAACCAATGCAATCTCCAAGTGTTTAAACCATTCAGTTAACCAATGGAGCTTTCATAACTCCTGAAAAAGATTGTTTCTCTGCTTAAATAATTTTTAGACATATAGGAATCATCACAATGCCATAAATGTGAACAGTGTGTGTGTGTGTGTGTGTGTCTGTGTGTCTGTGTGTGTGTGTGTCTATGTGAATGAGTAGTATTTTTTTTTAAGAGGAAAAGAACAGGTCTCAGTGTTCAATTAAAAACAATTAGATATGTAAAGTCCTTGAAACCAAAAATGGGGGAAAAATAAATCTTTCTTCTAACTTTAATAGTTTGTATATATGTAATAGGCTTCAGAATCAGAAAGAAATGTGCAACATCAAAAAAAAAAATAATAAAAAAATAAAAAGAAATGTGCAACATCTGACTGTCCAGGTCCTTGCGAAATAAGATTTCATGTCAACAAGATGTTTCTCCTTAAAACTATATCTCCTAGAATTCCCATTTATAGTTGACTTCAGGATGCTTTTTGTTTGGGAGATGGGGGGGCAGTATTTTCCTTTGAAATCTTATTTCAGTGCCCATCAATTGGAGAATGGCTGGGTAAATTGTGGTATATGAATGTTATGGAATATTATTGTTCTGTAAGAAATGACCAGCAGGATGAATACAGAGAGGACTGGCGAGACTTACATGAACTGATGCTAAGTGAAATGAGCAGAACCAGGAGATCATTATACACTTCGACAACAATATTGTATGAGGACATATTTTGATGGAAGTGGATTTCTTTGACAAAGAGACCTGAGTTTCAATTGATAAATGACGGACAAAAGCAGCTACACCCAAAGAAAGAACACTGGGAAACGAATGTGAACTATCTGCATTTTTGTTTTTCTTTCCGGGTTATTTATACCTTCTGAATCCAATTCTCCCTATGCAACAAGAGAACTGTTCGGTTCTGCAAACATATATTGTATCTAGGATATACTGCAACATATCCAACATATAAAGGACTGCTTGCCATCTAGGGGAGGGGGTGGAGGGAGGGAGGGAAAAAAAATCGGAACAGAAACAAGTGTCAATATAAAGTAATTATTAAATAAAAATTTAAAAAAAAAGAAATCTTATTTCAGTGAAAAAAAATTGTTTTTTGAAAAGCTAATAAGAAGAGCTTTTTAAAAATAATAATTATTTATTATCCTTTTAATCCTATCCCCTTTTTAATTCTTTACTAATCATGAGTAACATCATTTCTCAGATGTTTTATTATTTAAGCAGCGCTCTTCCTTTCTCCTTCTGTCTTTGTCTTTCTCTTTGTCTCATTCTGTCTTTGTCCCTTGCTGTCTCTTTATTTTTTTCTCTGTCTCTCTGTCTCTCTCTGTCTCTCTCTCCCTTCCCTTTGATACTTCCATGAAAAGAAGAATAGTTTTGTTAAGATTTTTTAAAAGCTTTTCTGCCTGCCCTGTTTAGATAGACCTCAGGTGACATGATGAATAAGGAATAACAGAAGAAATGAAAGAGAATGAAATCAAAAAAAACAAAGTAATGCTGGATACCTCAGCACTTCCTTCTTCATTCCTATCTCCATCTACTATCATCCTTAATTTACAGAATGGATATTCTTCTCTAGGTAGTGAAAAGTTGATCATAGCCATGATCTTTCAGTGTTATTCTTTTTGGGGAGGTCCCTTTCAAAGTTATCTGTAACACTTCCCATTCTCAGTTAATTTGCCCATAATGGTACCCAGAGAGCAGTTGACTACTATTTTCCTCAGAGTTCTAGCAGCAAACCTGAGGAGCTGGAGTTTTTACTCCTGCCGCTCATGAACCTCCCATCGTTGTGCTCCTCATTGATTATTAGCCAAATTAATTAGCTTTTAACCTAATTATTTCTTTAAAAGGTATGACAAGGACAGACGTTAAAAAAGAATCTCAACTGAGTGCCATTGTACACTCCATTGTACACATAAGGTTCCAGGGACAATGTTTCAGACTTAGATAACTTATGTGGTCAAAAGATAAACACACAATTATTGGTTTCTAAAAGTCCTTTTATCCCTTTTTGCAGTACCAATGAAGTTTCATGTAAGAATAGTTTTCTGCTTAATTCTGAGGATTGGTGACTTGGTGGAGTCCTATAGCTACCTTTCTTTGGTGTGTCATATATAGACCCAGAGTGTGTCTTATTCTTTTATCCAATAACAAAACATTTTCTGAGTATCATTATTTGTCTTCACCCAATGATCAAAGTACTTTACTCATCACAAATTGATTAAAAATTTATTCAGTTCTAGTTTGCATCAGTTGTTTGATTGGGTCAATCTTGTCTTTAGTGATTACACTGATAGGTTTATATAAATCATATCAATGAAAAATAATCTGAAGGAAAACAAGAATGTGTGATAATCTGCAGAAAAATAGAAGGCATCTTGAACCATTCTGAATGAATAACTACATGAATGAAAAGGTATTTATTATTTGTCATATATTGTGCTAGACACCAGGGACAAGTATTTTTTAAAAATCTCTACCTTTAAGAAATTTATAGTCTATTAAGAGAGACACAAACATAGGGGAAAGGACATTGGCAGAATTGATTGGATCATCTTTTTAGAGATTTCAGATATAGGAAGGAAGATGGTGCCCTAAGGTGGTTGATAAGATGATGACTAAGAACTCAGACCATATCTCAGGCACACAAATGTCTCCTCAGCTCTTAGTGATCTTTCCTGCTGAACCCCTGTCTCATTATGGTTTATACTTAATTTATGATACTATATGTATCCTTTCCATCAGTGCCAGCACATAGTATTGTCTCCACCAGTCCAATTTCCCAACTCAGATGAGGAAAACCACCAGTAAAAAGAAAAACTTTTCCTTCAACTTCAGGCCCCCTATCTCTTGCTGCACCTGTGCTTTGAAGGGAGAGTAATGATGTCTTCCACTCAAAAATGAACATTTTCATACCTGGTCATCTCCTTCATATCCCTGTGACTATGCAGATAATCAGCCAAACCAAATTCCTTAGTCCCCAATTTCCCTTACCTCTGTTACTCCTACCCTGTTTCCATAGGCCAAAGCTTCTTAAATCATGGGTCATAACCTATATGAGATTGCATAATTGAATGTGGGAGTCATTATTATTTATTATTTGTCATGCATAATACCAAACACTAAGGATACAAATTCAAAAAAAAAAGTCTCTGCCCTCAAGGAGCTTACACTCCATTGGGAGAGAGAATATGCATGGGGAAGAAATATTGGCAGAATTGACTGTATCATCTTTTTAGAGTTTTCAAAGGTAAAATAATAATTTATCAGAAAATGTTTGATTTCTAGATCTATTTTATAGCCATATACTCAGAGTGGTGTAAAAATTTCTTTGGCATTACAAGTGGGAAAAGTTTAAAAAGCTCTGCCATACATAACACACTTCATTTCATCCTAAGTCTTTTTCTCTCCCATTTATTTTATCTTATAATCACTAAAACCTAGCTCCCTCTGATGACACAATGATATAGCTTCCTTAGATACCTTTTCCAGTATAGTTGCACCTTCTCTCATTCATCTCACTAGTAAAAGCAAAGAACTGGAAACTCCATGGTATCCATTGCCATTTTCAGGTTCTCCTCACCTCCTTCACTCAGGAACTTCTCTTCCTTTGAGTTTCCTGCAATTTATATCTGCCACCTAATCAAAATTTTAGTAACAATTATATATATATATATATATATAATATATATATATATATATATACCCACCTTTGGATCACTCCCCTTCCTTCCTCAATAACTTACAATTTTTTTTCTCTTCTCCAAAATCTGTTCTCATATTAGGAGATTTCAATATAGTTATTTACTCTGCCTTTAACACTCCATAAACACACAATCCTCAAATCTCCTCACTTTTAAATAAACAATTCCTCAACCTCCTCATTTTCTCATGACTTACTCCTATATCCCAATTCAGCCATATACAAAGATAGTCATATCCTTGATTTTCCTATCATCCACAAATTTACCAACTCCATGTTGAACTCTTGAACCCCTTTATCTGACTATAATCTTTTAATTTTCTATCTCTTCCTCTGATTTCCCTTACCAAATCCATTTTTTAATACACACTATAATCTCAGCTTCCTTAATCCCCTTTTTTTCTTCCAGGCCATTGCCTTATACTAGATATTCTCTCTTCTATTCCCCACCTCGACCTTTTAATATATCAGTTCAACTCTATACTATCCTCTCCCCTTGATCTCTGCCCCCTTTTACTATTTTGCTGATTTTGTCTTGTGAAATATCAGTTTTAGATGATTCTCATTATCCATCACTCTTGCTCCTACACACATTCTGAATAAGGCAGAGAGAATCAAGCCACTATTCTGACTGAATTAATTTCAGATTTGTAGTATAGACCTTCAAATGGTTCACTTCCCCTAGACAATCCTATTCTACCTCACTTAACTTACTATTCCATTCTCTTCTGAGGCTCTTTCCATCCTTCCTCAAATTATATATATATATATGCCTTCCATAATCTCTCAGCTGGGAATCTTCTTTTTAAAAGAAAAAATGGGGAAATAAAGAGAGAGGGCAAGAGTATAAATACAGCATCAGAACTTGGAAGTAGCAACTGATAAGGGACCCAAAAGTCAGGTTCTGAATGAGGCATAGAAAAAGATCACTTATCAGACCTGGGTAGTCCCAGAGGAAGAATCTCATGGGCCCAGTGGAAAAGGGATGAGAGCAATGAGCATAGGATAGGTGCTAAAACATTGTCTTGCTCAGAGTAGACGCTTCCTATGTGCTCATGGTTTGGTGTGTATATAGCTCTCAGTTATGCAAACTATTTCCTAGTACAAAATACTAGAGTACAAAATATAATTTTCTTCCTTGATTATTATGTGCAGAAGTGACAAACATTGGAAAGAAAGAGTGTATTTCTTTCATCCAGTAGCTGGAGTATCTTTACTCTGGCTGGACAAGTCCCACTGACTACTAGTTAAAGAATTATAGGCACCTCTGCCTTCACACACACTTTCAAGTTGCTGTCTTGCCCAGTCTCCTAAATTCAAGTCACTCAGTCCCTGATTTCCTTCACCTCCCAGGATGACAAATAAGTTCATTGAGCATTCAGCTGACAGTTGTTTTTTGCCTAGTTTTAGGAGCACTTAATGGGTTTCTGCCACAGACATGAATATGAGTTCTTTTTTTTTCTGGTCTGACTTACTTTTTAATCTCCATGCCTTATGTTCCTGTATTTTTTTTCCCTTAACATGCATTGGCAGTAACACTGAATGCTGATGAGCCATTACTTGGTTCGGTCCCAAATATTTTCAGGCAAATGGGCATGAGGAACAAGAGGGTCAGGTTAATTAATTAGTCTGGAAGGATTTGAGGATACCCCTGGGAATCTAGGTTGGTTGGGTATGTTGGTGTTTTCCTTTCTTTGCTTGGCAACTTTTATTTCCTACACAGAGCCTGGTTGAGCAAATTCTGCCCATTGCTAAGCTTTCAATATGACCTCCAAATATATACTTCACTCAAGATGTGGGGACCATTTCCTGGATTCTAGCTGGGCCAGAGAGACATATGTGTGTGCATATCCATATATATACTCAAAATACATAATGTATTACATATAAATATTTTATACTTTTTTTCATAATGAACAAAATATAGACATACACCCTAAGTAACTTAAGAGAAACATAAATAGAAGATAGACAAAATTTAGCATGAGTTATGTGCTTTGGAGCCACATAATCTCCTTAAGGTTAAAGACCATGTTCTTTTAATGTATGTGATTTAAAATTCACTATGCATAGAGAAAACCCCTCTTTCTATGCCTTTGTATAGGCTATTCCCAATGCTGGAAGGTTTCGTAGGCTCCTAAACTTAACCCCCTAGTCTTAGAATTTTAGGCTTTGTTCATGGGGCACCTCTTCTTAGGATCCTTCCTCAACTTCAATAAGGTTTTAGTGCTCTTTCCACATGAATATTATTGTGTGTGTGTGTGTGTGTGTGTGTGTGTGTGTGTGTATCACACAAATCAAACCAGATAGGATCATTTCAGCCTTCCTGTAGAATATAAGTTTCTTGAGTTATATGAGCTGATGTTTCTGTGTTTATGCCTAGGATATAATATTTGCATGATAACTATAAAACATATTTGGAATCATTCATAGCATTATTCATTCTTTTCTCATAATAGAAATCTAACCTATATGTAACCAATTCATAAATAATAGCACAAGGACACTATTCCAAGGCACTTCCTGATGAAGACTAGGAAATTAGAGCTAAGATAATAAACGTGGGTGCTAATTTGGAAGTCATAATCTATCACTAGTATCCTGAAAGTATCCTAGGATCAGGACTTTTAACCTTTTTTTGTGTGTAACAGATTGAACAAACCCTGCAGTTAATAAGTAAGCAACAGAAGGTTTTTTGTCCAAGCATTTCTCTCATTCAACACATTCACTAAATTGAAGAACATCAAAGTGAATGACACTTTGCTTTTGCCTCTTTCACAAATGGTTTCCTTACACTATCAATGAACTTCTCAAAAGACTTCCATGAAATATTTTACAACTGAATTCCAAACCACAAATCAAAGAAATCAAGGCTGCCACATCTGTTAAACCTTTTCTATGTAAAAAGAGTGTCATTTACAGTCAAACAATCCAATGTAAACAGAATTGTCCATGTTTACATAATTGGTGAGAGGGAGACAGAGTAAATAAAGAGGAGAAAAGAAACCAATTCTGCACAAGTCATTGAGATTTCTTTTTTGGTGTATGTTTGCATGTGTTTTAGTAAACAAATGTGATAAAATAGAATACAGTCAGAGGAAAAAATAAAGAATTCTTTCTTAGCTTTACTAATAATCACCCAATATTTCTAATTCTGAGGAGTATTGGTGGGTCTGCTTTTTGTCAGTGCCTTAATTCACTCTACTCAGCTTTCTTTTATTTGCTCTCCTACCTACATTGCCCTGAGCCTCTCCCTCAGGTTTTCTAATGATGAAGGATTTCAAAGGCTTCATTTCTCATCCTGGATTTTGTCACTAGCCTAGAGTATCAGCTTTGGATGAGTCAGTCACCTTTACACATTTTCATTTACTTAGTCTTAAGATTTGCTCTTCTGTTTGCCCATATCATCAAACCCCCCAAAAAGAGTCAGTATATGTTCAAGTTAGACAAATCATCATAGATTATAAGACAGAAGAAAAATTTACCCCTCATGTTAAAAGATCTAAATAAAGGCCTCAAACACGTGGGGTCAATCTTCCCTGGAAAAATCTGTTGAAGGATGTAGACAAGAGCCACACCAAATGAGAAGATGGTGACGGGCTGAGGAGTTGAATTAATGGAAGAATATCTACAACAGTGAGACTACAGATCCATTACAATACTGAAATAATTAAGAATCATCAACTGATTTCCACAACGTTTGCCTCCACTCCCTTTGGGCTTTGGATTCAAGGAAGCAGAGACTGATTTTCACTATTGAGTTTGGAGTATTTGGCACATCTTTCTGCTCTCAGTCTTTTTACATAATAATTGTCATTGCAACAGTAAATGTAAATGAATATAACATAAATTCCCTTCCCTCTCCCAAGCATCATTTTTGGTTAAAAAAAAATGGTTTACAAGACAAAGCCAAGTCTCATACAATCCTAGAAAAAGAAAACTTAAAATGTTTGTAGAAATCTTGGGAGAGAAGTGACTTTTAAGTATAATCTAGGGTTCTGTCATTCTATCTTTGAGCAGAAATCTTCTTTTTTATTATTATAATTTAGTGAAACACCTGGAATCTACCACAGTCCCATCTAACCCAATAATGGCTGGCAATGATATAACAATTCTTGGAACTCTCAGAGCACCTTTATCCCAAGATCACAAATACACTGCAACCATTAATTAATTAAGTGTTACAGCTTTACCAGTGAAGTAGGTAAGTTTCCTGTCTCCAACTGTGGCCAGTGCTCTGAGAAAGGCTGAATCTTCCCTAATGCAGCTAATTAGGCAGTACTACACCACTGGGGAAAATTTCTGATCACAGCTGGAAACCAACTTATACCCTAAAGAAAGGGGGCTTGATAGCCCTTAAAAGTTTTCATTCCAGCCTCTGTCCCTGCTGTTGACATTCTGAATCATATCAATGTCTGGTTCTCTTTGGAGTGTGACTAAGCTGCGAGTTCAAAGCACATCTGAGATCCAAAAGAACCACAAGTTAAATGTATACTGTTTCAAAATAAACAGAAATCCTTCTTTTCCATATTTTGTTTTAAATATCTATGTGCTTTAGGGAATCAAACAAGAAGATTATTTCAGGAACCCTTGTGCCCTATGCAAATGTTGTACATACATCATTCTATACAAGAGTTAAATGGAAAAGGCTTGGGGAACTTTTGGAAGCTGCTCAGTTGAGAACCAAACTCTCTGCACAGCATGAATTATTGAAAATTTTCTTTTATGATGCCATATTTTGGACTATTATTTAATAGGTCAAGTATATGACCACCTGTTTGGAAGGAACAGAAGATAAGGATTTCCATACTTAATATACTTTAATGTACCATGTGGAATCTATGCTTTTGTGGACTCATAACATTTACTTATGTTTCTTGGTCTTATTTGGTTCCTTGAAAAAAAACTCAGGTACAGTATAAACACCACTAAAATTTTTCTTTGCCAGTGGTGGAAGGAAGGTGGCAAGGTGTATTATATTATGACAGAAAAAGCCTATGTACTTGATGTTTTAGATTATTTGCCTGAGATCATATGGTTTGGATTCCCAAGATTTCTCAATGTTTTATCTCTATTTGCTATAGCTGAAAATTTCATATTTTTGGATTTATTTTCATTTCCTTGCTTTCTAGACAAAAAACATCCTGAAATTAGTATGGCTTTTGAATTATGTGATGTTAACAAAACTTTCAAAAATAAATTTGACCTGACTCAATTTTCCACAAATATTTCATAATTAGTTTGTTCTCAATGACACAGGGAATATTTTTCATTTGCTAAATTGTATAGAAATACTAAAAGATACCCCCTTCCTATCATCTTTTTTACAATTATCTCTGATGCTATCACCACAGCCACCTCTGGCAAACTTGTAGATAGTTTGTCACTGATGTGCTCAACTTCCCTTTCTTTAGAGTTCTATTTTTTTTCACATAGCTAATACTTTCTCTTTTACATACATTCTAGTGACAAAACCTGGTTTTCCTACCAAAATCATAACAGGAAAAAGTCTAGGATCACAGGATCATGGATTTAAAAGTGGAATTACTTTTATCATTCTCTTACCAAAGGAAGCATGGTGTAGTGAATCAAGAGTTAGCTAGCTCCAACTCAGGGAGAGCTGAGCCCAAATCCCATACCCTATACATATTGCTTATGTGATCTTGACAGGTAACAACTTGAGCAATTCTCTATGACTGCAAGCTACAGGTGATGGCATGTGTAAGTACAGTTTCCTTTTCAGGAATTCCTATACCAATGAAATCACAGTTCTAGCTTTTTATCATATTCTCCAGAAGGTTTCTGCACCATCTGGAGGCAATATGATGATGAACAATGTCTTCTTCAAGTCCTTAAAATATTACTATGAGTAACTACCTACATCAATGTATTATTTTATTCCTAGGTATATCACTCATTGACCATAACGATCACATTACATTCTCACATCTATTCAGCCCTAACTTCCAGACTCACATCTCCAATTGCCTCCTGGATGTCTTAAACAATTTGTGCAATAGATATCTTAAATTCATCTTGTCTAAAAGCTAAACTATCTTTCCATCTAAATCCTCCCTGCTTCTTGACTTTCTAATAATTGACCAATGTACCACCATACTCCCGGTCCCCTAAATTCTCAACTTCTATGCCATCCTCAACTCTTCTCTCTCTCATTACCCATAATTAATCAAGTCCTGTTGATTCTGACTTCTCAACTTGTATTGTTCAGCTATTTTAGTCATGTCCAATTCTTCATGACCCCATTTGGAGTTTTCTTAGCAAAGATCCTGGAGTGGTTTTCCTTCTCTCGCTCTATTTGCAGATAAGGAATGAGGGCAAACCATTTCACATGGCCACCTAGCCAGTAAGAGTCTCAGGCTGGATTTGACCTCAGGAGGATGAATCTTCCTGACTCCAGGCTTGGCACTCCATCCACCACACCACCTAGCTGCCCAATTTCCTGATTATTTCTCACATATACCCTCTTTTCTGAAACTATCACCACTCTGGGGCAAGCCTTCATCCCCTGCCATCTGTACTATTGCAAAAGCTTTCTGATTAGTCTTCTGGCATCAAGTTTTTTCACATTCTTAGCCCTTCTTTACTCAGCTGTAATATTGATCTTCCTAAAACAAAGATCTGACCATATCATCATTCACTCTCCCCTTTAATAAGCTTCAGGATCAAATATAAACCCTTTGTTTGACTCTTAAAGCCCTTCATAACTTGGTTCTCTCCTACTTTTCCAGTCTTCTGATTCTATACTATCCTCCTTCTCTAGCACATCTACCCCAACCCCCATGGTCAATGATCCAGAGACACAGGCCCCCTTCCTGTTGCTCACACAAGATATTCTACCTTCTGACTGTGTATTTTCAGTAATTGTCCCCATGAATGAAATTTTCTCATTACTTATCTCTCTCTTCTATCTTCCCTGGCTTCCTTCAAGTTTTCCCTAAAATCTCACCTTTTATAAGAAGGTTTTCCCAATCCCTTTTAATACTTCTGATGATTATCTCAGATTTATCCTATATATCTTGTTTTTGTTTTTGCTTTTTCTTTATAACTCTAATGCTGAATATAGTATCTGGCATGTATGTGCCTAAAAAATGCTTGTTGACCTGCCTTGATCATAATAATTTCTTCTAAGAAAAACTATCATACTATCTTTAAAATAATATTATTAGTTGTTTTCTCAAAACTATTAAATCAGAAGTTTTAAAATGCCTAATAGAATTGTCTAAAAGCCAACAGGTTGTCTCAGTGAGTAGTGAGTTTCATATCACTGGAGGTCTTTAAAGAGAGACTAAATGAGCACTTTTTGGAGATGTTGTAGAGAAGATTCCTGTTCAAGTAAGAACTCTTCTATCTAAGTTCTAAAGTTCCCTTGAACTCTGAAAGTAAATGATTTTGGATTCTAGAATAATTGCTAGAAACTGATCTCAGTAGGCTCCTTCTATAATCAGGATCTGTTGAGATATGTTTTCCTATATGTCTCCTCATTATATATACATATTCTTCACAATCCCATACTAAATCTGAGTAACTATTTAGTAAACAGGATCTTTTTTTCTGCTTTTCAGAGTGAACTATGACAATATTCTTACTGAAATTGTGGTGGTCTATAACAAGAGAATGCTCTGCTTTTCTCTCCCATCCTCCTATTCTCATTCCTCTTTTGTCAACAAGAGTATCCATCAGTAAACATCTTTTTTTTTTTTTTTTTTTTTTTTTTAGTAAACATCTTTTAAGAAAGCCTTTCATCTAGCCTTTGAGGCAACCCTACTTCTACCCAGATCCTAAAGTACAGTAGGGTGGGGAGTGGGGGAGAAGAGAAGGTGGAGAAGGGCTATAGTTAGAGAAAAGTCATTTTAAATATGTGTACTTCAAAGAAATTAAAAGAACCTTTGTTGCTATTGTTCTTCGTGTCATGTCCCACTGTGGGACTTAGTCTTTATTCCTTCTGTGGCATCTATGTCTCTCATCATAGCTCTTGATGAGGTCAAACATAGGCTGATTGTTCACTCAAAAAACACCTAGTTCTAATGACCACCTAAAAGCAGACATTTAAACCTTCCATTACACTATTCATGGCTAAGATGTTAATTTATGCCTAGTTGGCTGTTAGACCTCATTCTTTAGCTAGTTCTAAACCATGCTATACCATGAAGTTTGAACTTTTGGGGGAGGTCTTGTCTATTATTATTTTTATCTAAGGGTTTATGTAACCTTTTTGCTGTGCTCTTTTAAACTGCAATAAGCTTCAGCTGAGGCTTTTCTGTTGCTAAGGGCAGAGAATACAAGGAACTGGCTCCGGGCTTGGTTATAAAATAAATATGTTTTATGCAGGAGGAAAACCAGCCATGAGAAAGCCTGTCTCCTGGGTATGGTATAGAGTTTTGTTTTGTTTTGTTTTTCCTTTTTTTTCCCCCTTACTTGTAACTAGTCCATGGCACTGAGTGTCGATTATCACATTGGCCATATTTTTAAAAAAAATTTCTGGATGATAATGAGAAGCATTGAAAGAGACTTTGAATGAATTCCTAAATTCCAATCCAGGATTTACTTCAAAGTGGTACTTTTCAGATATCCCAACAGGTCTATTTGTTCTACTGCTGATATATTAAAAAAAAAAAAAAAACTGAGCCACCAGACTGATTATTAATTTCCTTGCTGTATGTCATAGAGCACCGTGGAGGTACACAATCAGAATCAGCACCTTGACTTTGGGTTTTAAAACGCTCAAGTAGAGTCATATTCCATATTGTTTGCCCAACATAACAGCCACTGGGATTAACTCCCATGAATGCTTAACTTTTTCTCTTGTTTTTCTTAAAGAAGGGGCCCTGTGTTATGCCAATTTCTCTCTTTCCTTAAACTTTCTTATAATTAAGAATGGGAAATGACTGCAGAATGCTATTTTCATGTACTACTTCCTTCTTAAAAGGCATCAGCATGTGTTTTGACTCTTTTTTTTAAAGTTCTCACAAGGTGAATGACTGACCGTTGTTGTACTGTCTTCCTTACACCCATAACAACCTGTCAGAAAGGGTCAAAATGGCCAGTCAGTCAAAATATAAAATACAGAAAACATTTTAAAGGTTCCAAGTGGGGCCGTCTAAATCTGTCTTTCACAAACCAGGCTGAACTTTCTGATTCTTGATGCCTTCTTGTGATCAAAAAAAAAAGGCCAGAATAAGGAGGAAACACATGAAATTTTCTTTATGAAAATAAAAATAAGAAGAGAAAAAACACTAATATTTTTGGACATAGTTTCTTGGAAACAAAAATACATATTGTCTTGAGAATAATACATCAATATGCCATATCTTTTTTGGCCTAGGTAGAGACAGAAAAACACTTGTTTTGCAAATATGGCATAGTAGTATTCTCTATTCAATTTAAAGTGGGAATAAAACACTTTTCAAAAAAGAAAAGTTTTAGTATCTAATAAATATTGGACATCTTTTTTGTTGCACTGGATAACAAATGGTTAGTGGCTATTAGAAAATTCTGCCAATTCTCTCTTTACTTTACCCCCAAAATTTCTTCCTCTGGATTTCTTCTCTGCTTTCTCTGGCTATCCCTGATACCTGGAAGGCTTTTCTTCCTCATCTCCACTCCATGGCTTCCTTCAAGACCTCACACAAACTCCACCTGCTATAGGAAATCTTTCCTGATCCATCTTAATACTAATTTCCTTCCTCTATTCATTACTTCAATTAATTCCATGTATACCTTATTTGTGGGAACAGCTGACTAGTGCAGTAGACAAAGTCCTGCGTTTGGAATCATTTAACCCTGTTTACCTCAGTTTCCTCATTTGTAAAATGAGCTGGAGAGGGAACTGACAAAGCACTTCTATCTTTGCCAAGAAAATCCCAAATGGGGTCGTGAAGAGTTGGACACAACTAACACAATTCAACAAAAACAAAAAATATTTTAATTGTACATAGTGGTTTGCATGTTCTATTCTTCTTCAGACTGTGAGTGCTTCAAGACTACTTTTTTTTTTCCCTCCCCAGTGCTTAGCTCAGAGACTGGAACATAATAAATGCAAATATTTAAAAACAATTTATTTACTAGGTTCTTTGAACTTAAATCTAAAATCTCTAAATTCAAGTGTTACTCTGAATATAATTAAGAATTACTTTTTATATATGGTAAAAATATCAGTTGGTGAATTAGTGCATTAAAATTTTTTTATGTAAGACATATAAGGAAGATACTCATTTTTACAATTGTTGGATTATGAAGCATGAAAGCAAAGCCCTAAATTCTTAATACTGCATGAAAGCAAAGCCCTAAATTCTTAATACTAAAAACAGCAACAAAAAATGTACTCAGCAGTAACATGTGCCCCTTGCCATTCACAAAACATATGCTAATCAGAGGCAAATATCATCTATCCATGACTAGATTTACAAAATCAGACATGAAAAAAAAAGTATGCTTCTACTATTCACAAGTAGTAGAGATTAAGTCACACTGGGTTTTTTTTTTTTTTTTTTGAATGTATGAGTAAATGCACATTGAAATGAATTCTGTTAGACAATATTCTAGTTTTTCTTCCTGATACCACTGAATCTTTCAAGGTTGACCAGATGGCCCAGTGAATAGAGTGCCAAGCCTGGAGTCAAAAATATTATTCTTCCTGAGTTCAAATACAGTCTCAACTACTTACTGTGTGATCCTGAGCAACTCACTTAACCCTGCTTACCTCAGATTCCTCATCTGTAAAATGAGCTGAAGAAGAAATGATAAACCATTCCAGTATCTTTGCCAAGAAAATTCCAAATACAGTCATAAAGAGTTGGACACTACTGAAAAATGACTAAACAACAACAACAACTGAGCCCTTTGAAGAAGAAAAATCTACTGAGGTTTAGGAAAAAATTACTACCTTTGAAAAGAAATCCAAAATAAAATTGGAAAAATGTCTATGTAATATAGAGATATAGATATACATATGTGTATATATATATGTATATATATATATATTACATACATATGCACAACACAGGAATTTATTCCTAACTCTGTGTGTGTGTGTGTAGGAAGGGGTGTAAACCTGTCTGATTTTTCAGTATAAACGTATCCTAGGGTGAGGAAGGTGTAGAGAAATAATTCCTACCACTGCAGATGGCAACTTTTAGTCTTAGAGAGTTTGAGTAGATCACAGTAGATCAGTAGATCACAGATCTCATAGGATACAAAATTGTAATTGTGTGTGGAGTAGGATTGTTTCCAACATAAAACTTGGGCTTCTGTCTATCATGTCATACAATCTCTACCTTTATAATATATGTGTATAGGATAGGGATAGGGGTTGGGTCTATAATCTTGTTGATACAGGGGAAGAAACTATACATGGAGACCAGCTTCTCCTTTGCACTTAAAGAGCATTGCCTAGATTTCTGAGAAGTAAAGTGATTTGATCAAGGTTACACAGTCAACATATGTCAGAGGCTGAATTTGAACCCAATTCTTCTTGGCTACAAGACCAACTTTTTTTGCACCATGATCCACTATATCTACACAAGTATAAGTATTTATGCAGCTAGCTAACTAGATCTTAATCTAGCTGTCTTGTATGTATGTATATGGATATAGATATATATAATATAGATATGGATATGTAATCTGTACACATGATATAGCAATCACAAAAATCCATTTGTAAAAATACTCAAAAGAACATAGATCCTGGAGAACATTTAGAACATATGTATACATAAGAGGCAGCGTATATATTTTCTATGGGTCAGGTTGGCGGATAGCAATGATATTCCCCAATTTTAAGGAATTATTTTTATTGAGTAACTCAAACTGGAAGAAGCCAGATTAGCTGATACAAAGACAGAGATACAAATGGAAACACAGGGAAAGAGAACGAGAAAAAAAGCTCTGGATTTTTCTATATTTTTGATATCTTAATATTACAGGGTATAAAACTTTGTACCAAGCCTAATGTCACTATTTCTAGGAGTAAGACAGAATGACTTTTGGTCTAATGGTGCTCTTCCCTTCAGTGTTGCTTCCTTCACATCTGGTCGCAAAAGAGTCTCTCCGTCACCCTGCAGCCTGCTAATGAGATCCCCCATTTAATTAATACCATAAGAATTTTAATTCTGACTGAATCAATTTAACGTGATGTGATTTTGTCAGCTCTATTCCCCAAGTAAAAAGTGAGCCTGATGCTTATTACATACATCATTTCACGGGCCCTGCATTCCCTGCTGACTTAAACAAATTCTAATTAAGACTAATTAAAGCATCATTTATGAAAGCGCTTGTGATAGCTATGCAAACATTCTGGGTGGGTATGCTTTGCATAATAATTATCCTAGTTAATATTAAGGCTAGGTCCTTGGCAATTAGGTCTTTGAAACAGAGAGTTATTCTGAATTTAGCCCTTTTCAGTGTGAGCAATTAATAAAAGAAAAAAAATGTGCTAAATTTATGTAGTGACTTCATTAACAAAATAAATTTAGAAGTAGTAGTATTGTTTGCATTTTTAAACTAAGCATAATTTTTAACCCAGGTGACAGTTATTAAAATAAAAGGATGTAAATTCCTTGGTCTTATAAATTTATTATAGCCAGCCAGGGGGAAAAAATGCTCTTTAGAAAGATGCTCCCAGAATTTTTAAAAAACTTTAATAAGCTGGGAAGCTTATTATATTCTTAAAAACAACAAATAGACAAAAACAAAAGTAAATAGATATGTATAAGAAGATGGAGATATCAAAAAAGTTATATTTTAAATATAAGATTTTCAGTATTTTAAATATCTTAGATGAAATCAAGCAGGCTAACAAGTTACCATAGCAGATTAAATTCTTGAGTGTTACAATGACTATTGATAGCCCTAAATATACAGGGGAAAATGCTTCCTGACACCTGCTGAGTTTTGTGAAATTAAAAATTCTTCTAGCATTCACAGTTTGCTTTACCTTTGTTTTTAAAGTCTCTATTATAATGTCACTACTCATGGAGCTGCAGAGTTGAAATGTATTAGAATATTGTAGGAACCATTTGCCTTTCAAACTACTATTTGCTGCTTGTGAGGACTTTATAGCAGGGTCAAATAAAGTTGGAGGTTTCAAGAGGTGAATGGGAAGGATGAATGAAGGGAAAACGTGGCTCCTTTATTAAATGGGGAAGACAGGCTGATAATAGATGGCATCAATAAGGCAGAGGCCTTTAATGCTTCTTCCACCTTCATCTTTACAAATAAAGTGAACAGAAAACAGGGCAGGAAATATACAGAGGTGGAGGGCCAGGAAACAAAATAGGAGCTGGGTGAAAGCATATTTAAATAAGCTGAATGCATTCAAATCTGGAGGCCCTGAAGCCTTTCATTCACTCTCATGAAAAATCTTGCTAAAGTTCATAAGAACACTACTTCCATTTCTGAGAATTCAGAAAGGCCCAGAAAAGATCTTGAAATTTATCAGAGAATCCACTTCTCATAAAGTGAAAAGAAGCAGGAATATCTCAGTTTAGCATACATACTTAACAACAAATAATCATAAAATCTACTTGTAAAATTCTCCAAAGCATTCTATGGATTCCTAGATAACATTCAGAATTGCCAGATTGTAATCAACAATAACTAATCAGAGACAGTCAGATAGTAGCAAAACTTTGAATTCAATGCTGAACACTAAGAACCTGGAAAGATAAGATTCTTAATTCTTTAGACAATACATTAGTGACCTAGAAGGTAATTAATATGCAGAGATCAAGTACAAGGAAATCTATCACTACAGGAAATATGAGAAATGGTATTCATCTTAAGAAAAATGGTGCTGTACCTCCTATCCTTATTATCTACGTGCTTTCTGTTACTACCCCATCACACTGAAAAAATTGCATGCCCTATACCTGTTTCCTAGCCTGTAAGAAAATGAAATTGGACTTCTAAGATCCCTTCCCTCTCTAAGTCTATGATGCTGTGACCTTCTCTGAAATTATAGCTCCCTAGCACCAAGACTGGTCTTATAATTTCTCATTATCAAGCCCTAGGACCAGAGTCATTTAACATTGTTTCTAATAACCTGGATATTGGAATATAAAGACTGTTGTTCATGAAGCTAAAGATGACATCAAATTGAAAGTGAAACATAAGTATCAGAAAATATTATAAGGAATCAAAAAAAAATTGGTAACTGGAATAGTTTGAAAAGCAGAATACACTTCATTTTAGAAAAGTTTCTTCATTAAAGTCAAGTGATCTTGAAGTTACAAATCCTTATAGTGGAATACAGGATTTGGAAGCTGGATCAGGATGAAAAAGCATTAAATATAAACTTAAGATCATTCTATAGCCTGAGGACTAGTCTAGTTTGGTCCAGAAAGCTGGACACCAGATGATAACTAGTTTTGAATCTTAGAACTACTGGATGTGCATTCCTGATTAATGTTGAAATAATCAAACAAAGGAAAAAAGGAGATGACAAGTATTAATAACTCACCATCAGTAGGAATAAAGAATCTAGGGCTAGTGTTGGTTCTTGTTTAGGACTAATGCAAAAGGAATCTTTGTAGGGGGGGATGAAAAATTAACAAAATTCTAAATTCCTTGAAGGGAGAGATTGCATTCCCCTAGCATGTGGAATAGTGTTTTATGAAAAAAGAGCAGAAAGAAAATATTTTTTAAAATGAATTTGTTCAGAAAATTATAATGAAAACTCTAGAGCAAGAGAATAAAAAAAAAAAAATAGACCAAGAAAAATTTTGCAAATGTTTAAACAATTTATTTCCAATTAGCATAAGGGCAGAGGGAATTGAGATGTGTGTTCTTTAAAGATTCTAAACAGTAAACTACATAATAATGAAAAATCATAAAATGGAACTAAATTTCAAACACAGAACATAATTTAAAGCATAATTTATCAGTACTGATGTGTACCTGGTACCTGCTAGCCATGCATGATTCATGATCAGGATAAAGGGAAGTACAAGGAAAACATTTTATAACAAGGTCAAGGAAAGGAATTCCTGTCTAAATTTCCTAAGACATCCACTGCTACTCACTTCAAGTTTAGTTTTTAGATCAATAATCAAAATATAGATTATACTGGTAAACATACCTTTTCTCTCCACAAATTTGCCAAGTATTCATCAGCTGTTTGCTCCTATTTATGATATGTAGTTATGCATATATGTAATTAAATGATGTCATACATATATAGTTAACTCTTAAGAATCTTAAAATAGCACATTTTTTCTGCCCTTATGCTAATTGAAAATAAATTATTTAAATGTTTCAAATTTTTCTTTAATTCTATTTTTTTCATTCTCTTCCTATACTAAATTTTTTATTATCATTGTCATTGTTCTGAACAAATACATTTTAGAAAATAAATTTTGTTTACTGCTGTGCATGATATTCCAAGTAAAAAGGATCACCCTCAAAAAATTTGGAGCCTCATTAATTTGTCATCCTACAGGAAAAAAAGGTGAGATAGAAGGAAGGAGAGAGGGAGAAGAAAAGGAGAGAGACAGGGCAGGAGAAGAAGAGAGGAGGAAGAAGAAAGAGACAGGGAGGGAGAGAGAGAGGGAGACACACAGAGAGAGGCAGAGAGAAAGAAAGAGAGAGAGAGAGAGAGAGAGAGAGAGAGAGAGAGAGAGAGAGAGGATATCATATATATATATCATCATACAACTGATATAAATTTGTGAAAGTAAAATAACTGATGATATAAAGAAAGATGTCTGTGTGTGTGTGTGTCTGTGTGTGTGTGTGTGTGTGTGTGTGTGATTTGAGAGGTAATATCCTAGTTGGGAAAATAAATATGACTTATAATGATTCAAATAGTTGTTAAATTTTTACTTTAAAACTGTAAATAATGGCATACTAATAAATAATATGGTGGCTTATATCAAAGATTGCTACATTAGTTGGAATTCTATATAGACAATGGAGACCAGTTAATTTCAGACAGAATTGGCTGTGGCAGTGTACTATAAGTCCTGAAGAGCAAAGAACATTTTGATTTTGTGTTGGTGAACCCTGTTCCTAGGAGAGTTTTTTTTTTTTTTTTCATAGAAGCAACTACTTGTTGAATTGAATTGTGATTCAGAAGAAGAGGAAATTGGTTAAATCTGCAGAAAAAGAGTTTTTGGTTCAATTTAAAATTCTAGACCCATATCAAAAAAATTATTTAGTCTGACTCCCTATCCCTGAACAAGTGAATGCTTAAAGCAAGCAGGCAACCTATAGCTCTGATGACAGCTTTTGAAACATTTGGACTCTCTGGCAAGAACATTCTTGTCATTGATTCTTTCTTCTCCTTTCTTTGCGTCCTATTTTCTCCATCCTTCTCTATTTCTCTATCAATACTCAACACCTTTCAATAAATCAATCAACAATCATATATTAAGCATCTTCTATTTGTCAGGCACAGTGCTAGACCAATTCCTGCCTTCAAGCAAATCACATACTATTAGGGGAAACAACAGAGAGAGAAAGAGAGAGAGAGAGAGAGAGAGAGAGAGAGAGAGAGAGAGAGAGAGAGAGAGAGAGGAAGGAAGGGAAGGAAGAAGGGAGGGAGGGAGGGAGAGAAGGAGGAAAGGAGGGAGGGAGGGAGAATAAATACAAAGTAACTTAATGGACTCTGGGAAGCTAAGTGGGTAGTAGGAAAGGGCTCATATAAGAGATGACTTGAGCTGATCCTTGAAAAGAGCTAAGGATTCTAAGAGAATAGAGTATTCCAGGCATAAACAGATGGTTTGTGCAAAAAAATCTTGTCAATGAGATGTTACATACTGGAAAAGATAGTCAAAATTGGATTTTCTTATGTGGAAATTTATAGAAAAAAAGAGAGATGCTCAGCTTCTCAACCAAAGGCTATTCTATCTAGTTAGAGATTACATAAAACCAGGGATCCTCAAACTGTGGCCCACAGGCCAGATGCAGCAGCTGAAGATGTTTATCCCCCTCACCCAGGGCTATGAAGTTTCTTTATTTAAAGGTCCACAAAACAAAGTTTTCATTTATACTATAGTCTGGCCCTCCAACAGTCTGAGGGACAGTGAACTGTCCCCCTATTTAAAGTTTGAGTACTCCTGCATAAGACCATGTAAAGTTTCTATCAATCTATAAAAGCTAATAGTGATAACTAGCATTATAGAACACTTTAATGTTTGCAAATCTATTATCTCATTTGGTCCCCATAATAATTCTAGAAAGTGGTAGCTCTTATGCCCCGATTTAGTGAAGTTGAGATGAAGTAATTGCTTGGCTAGGGTCATACAGCTATTAAATACCTAAGTCAGGATTCTGATATAAGTCCTCTTGACTCCAAGTCTAGTACTCTTTTCATTAAATCAACTAACTACTTCTCAGGAGACTTCCCACATGTGATATACTGTTCAGAAGAATTATATTTATTATTATTATCTTTATTTAGATCAGGGCTTCTTAAACTTTTTCTGCTCACAACTCTTCATCCATAACAGAGGTGTATATATATGTATATAATATATAGATAGGTATATAAAATAGATATACAAATCAAACATTTTACTGATAATAAATCATAATTTCATGACCCCCACATTCAGTTATAAGACCCGACATTGGGGTCACAAACCACAGTTTAAGAACTAAGGATTTAGGTAACAACACATAAAATGATCACGGACTTCTCTGTCCTGAGCTAAAAAACTATCTTTACCAAAAGGGAAATTCTAAAGCATTTGAATAAATTACAAATATTTTAGTACTTAGTGTCAAAAGGGTTTAAATTTTGAATCATAATCTGAAGAAATACAAAAATAGCAGCACTGACTATTAAGACTTGGTAATATCTCTGTGGTTAGTGTTAATATAAATATTTCAAAGGATTCTCTAAATGCATCTTTCTTGATAAATAAATTTACCATTTCAAAACAGTTATATCTAACCTTTTACATGGCATGGATTCCTTGGGTGGTCTGATGGAGCCTAAGAACCTATTCTCAGAATTAAGTGTTAAATACATAATATAAAACATATAAGATTACAAAGGAAATCAGTAATATTGAAATGTGGTTATCATAAAAAAATCACAGACCTCAGATTGTCAATTTCTATCAGAATAATATTCAGATGATATGTCACATAATTCAGCTATGACTATTAGCTCTTCTTCTCTACCACATGTAAAATATAAATAAGAATATTGCCTTATAACTTAGAACTTCTTAACAGTGAAGATTGCTGTCCATTCAAGGCTGTCACTTAGAGATGCTGTAAAATCTCCTTCTTTCAATAAATGTATTATTGGACTCACTGAATTCATCAAAAAGTGAATAAGCATGTATTACAGGCAAATCTCTGTACTAAGTTCAGAAAATACACATTAAGAAAAGAAAAATGCATACAATCCTCTCTAGCATGCTAAAAAGAGCTCTACTTGCAGCCAGAGAAATGGATTGAATGATTTCTCATTGTGGAAGTTTCCCTCCTGATTTAATAATCATATGATTTTACTACTAAAAATTAAGACTTTTTAGTGAAGGTTGATTTAGCATATATCCATATAAAAGGCAGTATACTATAGTGGATAAAGTAGGAGATTTGGAGTAAAAAAGAAATGGGCTCAAATTCTGCCTCTGATTTGTTAGCTATATGACTCCAGGCAAATCATTTAACCTCTCTGCGACCTATTTGCCTCATTTCTAAATTAAAGACTTAGGTGTTGATGGCCAATATTGTTCCTTTCCATCCTACCTAAACAATGGGGAGGGGGGGAAGGGAAGAGGTGTGTGTGTGTGTGTGTGTGTGTGTGTGTGTGTGTGTGTGTGTGTGTCCAAGGAGAAGCTGGGGAGGTTGTATGTTTAACAACCTATGATTTTATGAATGAGAAGTGTTCTCAAGAGAGAAAATTCTCCCTTTAAAATTTTCTCTTACAGTTTGGCAACTTTTCTATAAATTATGGTACTAGAAAGTTACCTGAGACACAGACAGATAAAGATTTGTTTGAGTTTAAACATCTGTTATATGTGAGAAATAGGACTTGAACTCATTTTATCCTGACGCTGGGCTCAGCCCTACCCACTATGCTCTGAACAAATTCAAATTAAAAAAAAAAATCTAAATGATTTAAGGTCCCTTAGAAGAGGGAACCTATAAATTATTATATGAAAAAATAATAGAATATTATTGTGTTACATTGCATTCAGAGAAAGGATTATAAATCGATGTGGAGTAGTATTGGGGGGATGTATATACACACATTTATATATACATATGTATGTGTATGTATACATGTGTATATGTACATATGTATACACATGTATGTGTGCTGTGCACATTCATATTGTATCTTATAATAGTCATTTCTAGAGGAAGGAGGAAAGAAAAGGGAAAAATGATAACTTTATCATATATTTAATAGGAATAGCAAGTTGTACATAATAGATTTGCAGTTTCACATACAATCATCTTTTTTCTTTGTTATGTATATGTTTGTTTTATTTAAATTCAGAATACAATTTTTTTTAAGTTATGAAAGAAACAGATTTAGAGAAACTTGAGATTTATAAATTGATACATTCCAAAGTGAAAAGAACTAGGAAAACTGTATATTGACTCCAATATTATAAAGAAAAAGAAATCTGAAAGAACAAGAATTTTGATTAAATAAATACCTGTTAATGATCATTCTGCAAGATCTTATCACTTTAGAATTCTACCTCATAACCACCCTCTACGTCTCCATTTGAAGAGTGGGCCTATAAACTCTAAACTTCCCTTTAAGGAGAGAGCTGGGCTCCACATGTCATTTCTTACCAGGCTACATTACCTTAAAACTTCTCTGACTGATTTTTCAAGGCTGCCTTTGCTTTAAGTACCTTCTTCCCCACTCCACCTCCTGTTTTTTAGCTCCCTTCTTTGTTTTGTCTTCTCTCGTTGGGTTTTTTTTATATTTGTATTTGTATCCCTAGTGCTTAGCACTAATGTCTGGCACATACTTGCCACTTAATAAATATTTATTAATTATTCACTATTGATTGATTGATTTCAATCATGACTCCAAAAGACAGATGATGAAGCGTGCTTCCCATATGTTTGCAAAAGAGTGATGGACTTGAGGTGCAAAACGTTTTCAGACAACCAAAGTGTGAATCTGTTTTGCTTAACTATAATTGTTTGTTAAAGAGGAGAACTCTGAAGAGAGATATAGGGTGGAAAAGAGGAAGAAAAATAGAGATGCAGAAGAAAAGAAAGAAAAATTGTACAGATGAAATATTATAAAATACACAGAAGGGAACAGAACAAACTCAATATGGAAACAGATAAACATTGGAGATTTTGTTGAATATTCTAATATTTAGAAAGAAATCATTGATACATACTGGAAATTCATGGTTTCATGGAAGTGCTGCTCAATTTTTGTGAAGCTGAAAATTTATTAAGAGGGCAAATCTATAGTAACAACACTTTTTCAGAACATTCTATCACTTTGTTAAATACCCATGGAAGAAAGGAAGTTGTTTCAAACTTGCTATACTAAGAAACAACTCTAGTCCACCTCCAGGTGAGCACCAGAGCCTCCATTGTAACTGTGCATTCTCTATCAATAATGCTCAGTAATTAAAATTCATTTTGAAGAATTCTCTCTCTCTCTCTCTCTCTCTTTCTCTCTCTCTCTCTCTCTCTCTCTTCTCTCTCTCTCTCTCTCTCTCTCTCTCTTTCTTTCTCTGTGTCTCCCTCCCTATATACATATATATAATATATCTACACAAATATGCATACATATATCCTATATAAAACATACATATTGCTTGTATGTACATGTATGTGAATATATGTATGTATACAAATACATATATATGCACAAGCACACACACACACTATATATATATTTGCTGTGTGTGTTTGTGTTGTGTGAATGAAATACCCTGGGACTTTTTAAGGACTCCAGACATCTAGCCTTTCAATTTTCTTTTTTTAAATGGCTTTTTATTTTTAAAATACATTTAAAGATAGTTTTCAATATTCACCCTTGCGAAACTTTGTGTTCCAAAGTTTTCTTTTTCATTTTCCCCCTTTCCTCCTAGATAGAAAGTATTTCAATATGGATTAAACATGTGCAGTTTTTCTAAACATATTTCTACATTTACCATAATATTTCAATTTTCTACCAAAAAAACTAAAATAACTAACTTCTCAAAATCCCTCTGCCTTTCTATTATGCTAATTTAAGGTAATAGTTGAACCTCGGTCTTCCTAATTCTTAGTTAGGAAGTACGTTATATATATTGTGTAATTCTTCCCTCAATTTAAAAAAAATCTCTTACATACAAAGCATCATACTGTAAGGTCAATATAAAATAAATAAATAAATAAAATGAAGACTGTCCTTGGCCCCAAACAGTTCACATTCTATTGGAACTCAGATTGTTTCTAAACTATTGACTAATTAGTCATTAAAGAATGAACTAGCTCATCTGCCTATGTCTCGTTTTAACTTATCTGTAAAAATAAGAACGAAGAGTTTTGGGGAAAGGAGAAGTAGCTCACAGTCAACAAAGCATTGAAGAAAAATCTCAGAAATAGCGGAGGGAAAAAAGGCCAGGCAAGAGAATTTACCGTTTGTTTTCTTTGAGCACACTGGGTTTGTTTGGATTTAACTTTATCAAGTGAAAAGTCCATATGGAGAAGAAAATGGACTAACATCCCCTTTTCTCTATTCTCTAGTGACTAAAAACCTGCAGAAGCATTTTCTATACCCAAGTGGAAGTGAACCTGTTAAAGAGGGATAGAACTGACAATCCAAAGGGAGCTTCTATTTTCAAATAAAGTTTAGCATTGAAGTATAATGTGAGGTAATCAGTTGAAAGAAAAGGAAAACCTTATCCAATGAGACAGCAAGAACAAGAAGAAAATGCATTCTGAAACAGAAAATATTAAAGGGGAAAAGAGAGGAGGAGAAGTTGATTTTGAAGTTTTTCTCCCAGTAGACACAATGGAGATTTGATCTTTCCATGATGTATTATAAAGTTTGCAAATGTCTAGGCTGTTCCTCCTCTCTTTTGTCCTACCTTTCTTTTGACAATATTTCTGTTTTCTCAACACCTTCAACAGAGGATGGTCAGAGCTCTGGATTTCTCAAGGATTCAAAGAGTCATTTAGTCCAGCCCTTGTTTAACAAATGAGGAAGCTAATACAAAGAGAAGTAAATGAACAAATGAAAAAACATTAATTGTTTACTATGGATAAAATAATGTGCTAAGTACTGAGGAAGGCAAGACAATCTCTGGTCTCAAAGAGTTCATCTTTTAATGGAGGAGACAGGAAGTACATAAGGTTTCAGCTGAAAGTCAGATGGAAAGGCTTCATGGTCCTTAGGGTGCAGCAGCAAAGCAGATGGTGGTGCATCTTCTTTAATGTTATTTCCACTAATAAAACCATATCTTTCTGATGCTGAACCAGTTAACAGTGCCAAGGATACTTGTGGGAAGAACTTTCTTTTCTGGATTTCCAGTAACCATGGCTAATGAGGAAGCAGGGGGCAGCAGCACCAGCAGAATCAATTGCCAGATCATATCTACATCATTTTGCGGATACTGGCTGAGAGACAGAGAAGGGAGATGGAGGAGACGGAATGGTCAGCATTGTTAATCCCAGGTGTTACCTGTTTGGGTCCTGGATGGCCCCCATCACAGTCTGAGAAAAGGTGGTAGTGATTTGACTCATCAGCATCACTTGCTGTCTTTCACTCAGTGTGCCTTAATGCTTCAGCTAGGATGTCTTGTTTAGAAGTTAAATTACTTGACCAGGGTCACACAAGTAGTAACTGGCAGCTTGGGGGATCTGAACTCCTCTAAATGAATGAATGAATGAATGAATATTTATTAAGGGTCTGCTCTGAGCCAGGCACTGTATTTTTCAGCTCACTTTTTAATGCACCGTATTAAAAATCATAAATCAATCCATTTTACTACATGTCAGCAGCTGTGTCAAAAGGCTTGTGGGGAGCAAAGCAGCAACTTGCAGCTGAATGAGGGCTGGGGATTATCTGTAGAATTTGGTTAGTCTTTCTCTACCTGAACCTCATTATCATGGATAATTGAGAATTGGCTCTATTCAGTTACCCTGATGTTGCAAAAGGTGGTCCCTGCCCACCCCTTAAGTCTCTGAGTACAACTTATAAACACTGCAGATGGAAATGATATTGTTTAATTAGTGAATATTCAACAGGATGAACCCCAAATCAAAATATAAATATGCATTGTATAAACAGAGGAATTTAGAAATATATGTTAATTGTATCTAGTTAATTTTTAACAGCTTCTTGGTATATTAGCTTTCTAGGTTGTACTCTCTGCCTTTCCAGTATTACTCTATTGACAGGCAGCTGGTGCAGTAATAAAACTGCTATTCCCCTATCTGCCAAGGGCTCAGAGAGAGATGAGTACAAGACAGATATCTACCCACTCACCATTTAACGTGTACCGTTTCCTACTGAA